>NC_081383.1:9757044-10074600 GCF_030684315.1 Stegostoma tigrinum | reverse complement strand
GGCTGTAATACACTTTCAAACTGTTTCACTGTTCTCTATGATCATGGCTGAACTTTAACGTCAACTTAATTTCCCCTCCTTATCCATACCTTCCATTCCCTTATTGTCCAGAAACCTGTTTGTCTCATTCTTGAATATATGTATTTACTGAGTAGCCATAGACCATTGGCCTGATTCATAGCTGTCTGAATGAAGAAATGGCTCCACATCTCAGATCTAAGTGGCTGGTCCCTTATGGCAAGACTGCAGCACCCTAATTTGAGACTTTTCAGTAATATCTGTGAATCCAAATGTTCAGTGTTGTGCCTGAATTGGAGAGGCAATGACTGCCTAAGTTCAAAATTGTTGAAGGAAAAATGACCAGGGATAAAATGCAATAGGCCACTGGTTGATCAATTAGATCTAAATAAATCAAGCTTGATGTGAGAGAATGGTGGGCTCATAGGCAGAGATATGGCAAGGCTAATATGATTGATAAGGCAATAAATGGAAAGATTGTTAAAAGTTTTAATAAGTATTTTCTTCTGAAAAGGGGATGTTCATTTAAAATGGGCTATATAAAGCATTGAGGACCAAAGAAGGAACATGCATTATGTTGCCTCTCATAAATGCAGGTCATTGCAAAACACTTTTCAGTCTTTTCAGGGTTTTTCAAGTGTGCTCGCCATTGTAGGGAGGGTACATTAGCTAATTTATGCACAACAAGATCTCACAAGCAACAACAAGGAAAATAGCCAGATGATTTGTTATTACAATGTTAGACGTAAGATAATCGTTGACCAGAGCACTGGGAAAATCTGAATTTGAATAATGCTGTGGGACGTTGTACATTGATGGGAGAGGGCAGACAGGACCTGAATTTAATGTAGCATCCAGAAGGCAAAATCTGATGGCAGTGCAAAGTTACTTCAGCAATGCATTAACGGGTCAGACACTAACACAAGTCTCTGGAGCGCAGGTTGAATCTTTGACCTTTCAGCTCAGAGTGCAAGCACTTAGCATGGGCTGAGGAACAAGGTTGGGAAACATTTTGTTCCTTGTAAATGTTCGGTTATAGATTGTGGTTGAAGTGATGGTAGTTGTACGTTTTAAGGTGAAATGGTGTGGAAATTTGACACAGGAGATAAGCCAGAATGTTGGGGAGAGAGCAGAACAGTGTGATTACCTTTGGAGGGCCGTGAACCCACAGTAGGTATTATCAACCCCCTTATATGTTATAACCTTCATTGTAACTCATTTCTTCACTAATTCTTCACTGCCTTTGGTGTCCCCACGTTGCTATGCGCATGGGGTTTCCATCAGGTTTCTGAGAAAGTTACCCTCGCCAGCAAAGAAGAGCCCGTAGGATGTTTCATTGATATAGATGTTTTTAATAGTTTTGCAGCAATAGAATGGAAGTTTCTACAGATGATGAGGTCCTCAGGTAGAACCTGAATCCAAAGCCATTACATTCTGGATTGAGAATTATCTCAACAAAATCAGGACAACACTTAAAGTATTAGACATATCAATAGACATAATTTTTACATCCCTAACTTATCACTGACTTTATGAAATTTACCCCTCCACTCAAATATGAAAATCCAAAACAAGGCGTGTGGAGCTTGTTTGGAAGGATTTACCGATATTCTGAAATATTTTCACCTCCCAAATAGTCTTTGTAGATGATGACCCCCAGAGAGTGCCCAAATATTCAACCTCAAAAGAGATTCCTGTCATCGTCTAATTGAAACAGGGTGGCATTCATTTCTGTTTCTTGTATTATAAGACTGAACTGTGGGTAGTTTCATTCCTTCACATCTCCCCCGCGACTCCTGTATCTGATGTTGTGCTGACTCCTGTGCCTCAGTGTTTATTGAGGATGCCGAGATTTTTTTTGTGTTGCATGAAAACATTTCAAAGTGTTTATTTAAGTTGTGAAACCCGCCTCCTTATTGCATTGCCTTTTGAAGCAAGACACCAAGGGGCTCAGTGCACAAAGGATGCTTTATATGATTAGTTCTCTATTAGTGAAAGAACCATGAGCAGTTTGCATTCTACCAGGCTGTGACAATCGATTATTCATCCAGTAAGAGCCCTGCACGATCACACAAACTCAGAATCCCAATTTATGTTGTTTTCCTTCAAAAGAACACATTGTTGATCATTCCTCCACACTCCTGTAGATCGCATATCTTTTTTTAGCTCAATCTGGCCCATTTCTCTCCTAACCACACTCAGCTTCTTTAAGCCTGCATTGTCTGCAGTCTCAGAGATAATATGAACTGCAGATGCTGGAGAATCCAAGATAACAATGTGTAGACCTGGATGAACACAGTAGGCCAAGCAGCAACTTAGGAGCAGGAAAGCTGACGTTTCAGGCCTAGACCCTTTATCAGAAATAAGAGCAGGGGAGGGGGATCTGAAATAAATAGGGTGAGGGGGAGGCGGATCGAAGATGGATAGCTCATCCCTGCCTCCCCAACCTGTTCTTTCTCTCATCTATCCCTTCCTCCCACCTCAAGCTGCAGCCCCATTTCCTACCTACTAACCTCATCCCGCACCCTTGACCTGTCCGTCCTCCCTGGACTGACCTATCTCCTCCCTACCTCCCCACCCACACTCACCTTTACTGGCTCCATCCCCACCTCTTTGACTTGTCTGTCTTCTCTCCACCTATCTTGTCCTCTATCCATCTTCGATCTGCCTCCCCCTCTCTCCCTATTTATTTCAGAACCCCCTTCCCCTCCCCCATTTCTGATGAAGGGTCTAGGCCCGAAATGTCAGCTTTTGTGCTCCTAAGATGCTGCTTGGCCTGCTGTGTTCATCCAGCTCTACACCTTGTTGTCCTGTAGTGTCTTTCGGCAGCCATTAATCTTTTAGCCACATTGCTTCCTCTAGGCCTTTGCTCATCCTTCAGACAGCTACACCGCTTTGAGATTATTTCATTTTATACTCTGTCAATGACTGTTGTGCTTTCGACCACCCATTTTCAAACTGCACTCATATTTTAGACTATATCTCTTTCTTTATAATAGTAGAAAATTCAAAAGAGAACCTCTCATTTAGATCTCCCCATTGTCTATAAGTCTTTGTTCCTTCACATTTTGCAGCAACCTTTGATTCTAATCATGTGGATTACCCTGTCTGTTTTTATATTGCTTTTTCTACTTTAGGCTTTTAAAAAATCTCTACAGTGTGGAAGCAGGCCATTCAGCCCATTGAGTCCACACCAATCCTCCAAAGAACATCCCATCCAGACCCACCCCCTACCCTATCCCTGCAACCCTAATTTCCATGGCTAATCCACCAAGACTGCACAGCCCTGGACGATATAGGCAGTTTGGCTTGGCCAAACCACCTAACTTGCACATCTCTTGCCCACTAAGCTGATTCAGTAAGGTCTGACACCCCAAATCAAAGAGCAGCAGAGACCCCACTCTGTGTAATCCAACTTCTTTCTCCACACCTAAAGCACATCTAAATTTCCAACCTCTGGTCGTAAGTAATTGTATATTTCAATTTCTGTGTTACCAACAGTGTGCTAGGTTAGATTACACTTCTGTATTTTTCACCTTGCTTCCTCAGCCATTGCATTTGTTTTCTTCATGCACAAACCTTTATTTCTCTCTGAGGATTAATGAGGAATTAATGGAAGGATTCCAAGGTGTTAAAAATCAGCCAGTTGAACCATGTCATTGATGCTCTTTTGAGTATGATGGGGTACAAGCCTGAATCCATTTTGTGGTTGTACTCAATTCACTTCAAAAGTGAGAATCTGGGGAATGAAAGTGATTGAAGATTAGTGGATTAAGAAATTTAAGAAGATTTAAGAAACAATATAATTCCAGTCTTTTTGGGACCTTGGCAAAGCAACAAGTTCATATTAAATAATGTTGACTGTGTAATGATGGATTGGTATTCTGGAACTTCCCTATATATCTTTGGGAGCTGGAAAGTAATTCTGCAAAATTATACCTTCCTTGATGTGTTACATGTACTTAATCACCTCCTCAGGAAAACAAAACAATTAAAAGATAGTGCGCTGTGATGTCAGAATTCATGATTTGCTCGACAGTTTAGTTAAATTGTCTTATTATTGAGCATGATTCAAAAGGACAGAAAAGGACAGGGAGAAATGTGATCTGTTTTCTTTCTGTTCTCATAAACCTAATGGAACAGCACTGTCAAAATTGTTAATTGGATTACAAGTGTTGGAAATGACTGTGAAATTGTAAAATCCATTGGGAGTGAACAAGGTATGATACTCTAATTCCTCATTTATTTTGGTCTGCTCACATGAGCTATCTTTACATTGTAGCCTGGGTTTTGGGCCTAATACATATTGGTTCAGTAATGTGTAGATAGTGTTCCCGTAAACTGGCATTCCAGTCCACGACTGGACCTCCCATGACATCTTGGTCAGTGTCCCTGGTGTGGAAATAGGGTACCAGTGCTAAGACAGAATACTTATAGTCCCGATGCCGGTGTATCAATGACAGGCACAAAATAATTCTGTCGTTAGAGTGAGAGATTTACCAGCCCCAGAATGGCAAGTGTTAGTCAGTTCAGGGTTCCTTTCACTTGTTGTGGCTGCTGACTGCAAGAGAACTATACAAGGGTGGTCTTGATAACTCAGTTTAAATTTTAAAAGAAATGTACTTGCATTGAGAAAGCATGACCTCAAGACATCACAGTGTGCTTTACTGTTATTGAAATTTGAATTTTACCCACAGATATAATATGGAAGTTGATTCAAAATTAGTTCTGATCATAGAATACCTACACTGTGGAAACAGGCCCTTCAGCAAACAAGTCCACACTGACTCCCAGGGCGTCCCACCCAGAACCATCCCCTATAACCCACCTAATCTGCACATCCCTGAATACTACAAGCAACTTGACATGGCAAATCCACCTAGCCTGCACATCTTTGGACTGTGGGAGGAAGCTGGAACACCCAGTGGAAACTCACGCACAGAGGGAGAATGTGCAAACCCCGCACAAACAGTCATCCGAGGCTGGAATCCAGCCCAGATCTTTGGCACCGTGAGGCAGCGGTGCTAACCACTGAGCCACCATGCTGCCCCAAAGATCAGGAAGAACCCTAATGTATGGTTCTTTCTCCAGCCATTGTCTTCCTCTCAAAATCAGAACTGCCACATTGAGAGGATGTCTGGCTCTGTAATAATGCAGTCATGAACTGGAAACTCCTTCATACATGTTGCAAAAGGAAAAAGCTTTCAAATTTTGGGATCAAGCACTGAGTGAAGTCTCTCAGTCTTGGCATCCACATCATTCTGAGGAGTTTAGATTTGGTATCACCTCACTTGGAACTTCATTTTCTCCCTGATCCTTTCCTTTCAGCCTTACTGGCGTCACACTCTATCCACCGAGGGTTCTCAATTAAAAAAAACACGGAACTGAAAGATTTAATACATTAATTTAACCAAGGCAGGACTGCTGAAGCAGTTCGCCTCAGATCCTGTGGGTCTCCCTGGAGAAGTCACAATGAAAGCATTAGTGGAACCAAAGAACACAAATGTAATAGGAAATACAGGCATTACCTATTAGACATAATAGATAATGTAAAAAGCAAATAATGATTTACAATAGGGCTGCGGACAAAGTGAGAATGGACTGAATGACAAATCTGCTGGATGAACAATTCAGCTTGCATTATTTCATTAGGATAATATCAGTCGACTGCCATTGTTCGATTAATTCTTTGAGCTAAATTTGAGTAGTAGAGCTTGAAGAGTAGAATTCATTTATTTTCAAATTTATATCAAAATTTCAAATTTGCTTAGAATAGACTTACGGGCACCATTATAGGCAGCTGACTAATGCAAAAAAGGACCTTGTAGATGACATAAGGTATGTACAAAGAGATTTGTAAGGAGTGGGATGGGGGAAGGAGAATGAGCAGCTGTCTGATTCAATCTTGTATTCATTTTAACAGCAAACATTTGCATTTTGAATAAATAAGACTTCAAAGAACCATTTTGAACTATTTCAATCTTCTAACCTGGTTAATGCATTGCAGGACAGGGCACCATTATACAATAATGATATCCTTAGAATATTTGTTTTTGGTTAAGGCAGCTTAATTTCAAATTGGATACATTTCTCACAGTTTAATATTACTCATTCGCAAACAGGAAGTGGCCTGTTGCCATGGGAAGCTAGAATATCAAAGTCACACATCGGTCCTTAATTTCCTTGGGATTTTCAGTTCCTTGCACTGATACTGGGTCATTGATGCACTAATAAAAGATTGAGGAAGCTCATATTTGGTGCATTAAGCCGCTTGAGTTCCATTGTCAAGGAGGATAATCGAATCATGAAATGGTTACAGCACAAAAGGAGGCTACTCAGCGTGGTTTGCCTTATGCTAACTCCCTGCAAGGACAAGTTAGCTTTGACTGCTTGGTCCGATGATGCTTCTGTGAAGTGCCTTGGGAGATTTTACACCCGTGAAGGCACAGTATGACTTGAACTTGTTAATGGGCTGGACTGCAGTGTTATCGGACCTTGTGAGCTGATTTAGTGATTTGCTCACCCAAGCCATGTGGAACTCATCTTTGTTGAAGTGTGGAGCTGTGCCTGGTTATTATCTACCACTGTGTCTCTATTGCAATCTGAGGAAATCTGAGCCTTATTTATGAATGAGTGTTGTTGCTGCCCCTTTTGAGACCTTTGCGAAGTTCCCAGATTTTACCTGACTTTATATCAGAGATTTCTCCAAACTGTTTTGCACAGTTTTACACCTAACCTGCAGGTTGCGACATTATAAACCGACCATTAACCGTTTTAACACACAAACCTTGGCCTCCCACATATTAAGAGGGTCCATGGAGAAGGTATATTTTTCTGTGCCACTCTTGTGCTGGAGATGAGAAGAATAAGTAAGGCAGCATGGCAGGAGGCATTGGCAGTGAACTGCAGGACCGCATACCTCTAGGAAGCAAGGCTGATGCCTCTCATTGGCTAACAGACTGGCATACCTTGCAGCATAGTTTTCACATCTTGCTGGAAATACCAAGACCCCTTCATTGCAGTGCTGCCTGTGATGGTGGCATCATTGGTCACTGACTGATTCCTGGCAAGACCATTAGACCAAATATAAGGAATACGACCAGGAATAGGCCATTCAGCCCCTCAAGACTGCCCTACCATTCCTGAAGATCAGGGCTGATTGGCCCTGAACCTCAGCTCCTTGTTCATACCAACACCTCAGAGCCCTCAATTCCTCAATATTTCAAAATTCCGTCTATCTCCTCTTTCAGTACTTCATTCTCCCTGACTCTCGTGTATACACAATGGCAAATATTCACTATCTTTTGAGAGAAGAAATTACTTCACGTCTGAGTTTTAAATAAGTGTCCCCTTATTCTGTAACAAATCTGCTTCAAGATTTCCCCCAGTAATTGACATAATTTCCCAAATATCTACCCTGTCAAGCCCCTGAATCTTTTATGTTACAACATGATCAACCCTTAATCTCCTAAACTCTGATGACTAAAGGCCTAATCTGTTTATCCATTCTTGATGAGTCAACACCTTAATCTCAGAAATCGGCCTGGTGAATCTCTGTTGGACTGTCTCCAAAGTCAATATATCCTTTATAAAATATAGAGACCGACACAATGCACAGCATTCCAGGAGAGTTGTGACAACACTTGGCTGCTTTTAAAATCCAACCGTTTGCAGTAAAGGTCAAAATTCTATTTGATTCCTTAAAAAGAGAGTGGGAAATGCCCCAAATAAAGGGGGAGAAAATGTGATGTTGTTGAGAAAATTATCTCAGAAATGCTTGTGTCATCCCAATGTATTCCTTTGAAGACTGCCATCCTTGCAGATGCTGCATCATTTCCTCTTTGTGTTTTCTTTCATCCAAAGCTACTTGTAATTTTTTTAGAGCACAATTATGTCAGAAATTGTGCCTCCAAGAAACTTGCTTTCACCCCTCCCCGCCCCAGCCCATTCCCCTTTTTGTTGTACTTACATTATTTCATGAATTGTGAATGGATGCAAGAGGTATGTGGGTGCACTGGGTAGTACCCACTAACCTGGCTCCAGCACAGTGCCACTGCCCCATTTTTAGGAGCTGTGCCTGGTTATTATCTACTACTGTGTCACTACTGCACTCTCAGGAAATCTGAGCCTTATTTTTAATTTGTTCATAGGTTGTGGGCATCAGTGGCTAAGCCAACATTTATTGCCCATCCCTAAAAATCGACCATGTTGATATGGGTCTAGAGTCACATGTAGGGCAGACCATTTACTTCCTTAATGGATATTTTTTTGTGAACTAGATGGGTGTTTCCTGAGCTTTTTTTTTTAATTGAATTCAAATTTCGCCATCTGCCATAGTGAGATTTAAACCCATGTCCCCAGTACATTAGCTTGTGGTTCTAACTTACTTAGCCCAGAGATGTTACACCTGCACCACCATTTTCCTCAAATTTGTTGTCACTTTCATTGTCCTTTCTCTTTGTTTAACATTTCTCTCTTGTGACAGGATTGAATGGCGTAGGCAACTAGCAATTGAATGCTGTTTCCATGGGGGCATTAGGACAGCAAATACGAGAGTTGGTGATAACCCCCCAAATTCTATGGAAGATGTGATTTCAAAAGACCAGCAAGATGTGATTGCAGTTCAAAGAGATGATGCCACAGGCCCCAAGATCCTGAGTTACTATTCCTCCCATCAGTGTGAGCATAAAAAGTTGTGTGCAACTAGGCTGAGATTTTCCATTTTACAGCCTAAATGTGGGGGCTGGTGTATTCAAAATTGACTGATTCATTGTTGATCCCCTCCCAACCCACTCACCAATGAGAAGGCTAAATGGATTGAGCTTCTGTCAGCTTGTTCAAAGCTAACCCGTGAGCTTCTCAGCAAATCCTAGGCCTCAAAAGTCCTGCATCTACAGATCCAAGAGATCATTGCTGGAGGCTTAGTCTTCAGGGGATCTGATGGGTTTCTGTAGCTATGTCCCTGCTTGCTGCCCATCGTGCCATCGGTTGGCCCCCAAGTGAGGCAAATGGAGACACCCTGCCAACCTGACAGCCTGCAATCACTTTTCTTGCCTGCTGGGAAGGCACTCATCAACCAGTTGATGTCCTTAAGTGGACATTCATTGCTGGTGAGTTGAGAAGGACAACTACATTGACGTCCTCATTCAGTACTTAATCACTGAGACGTTAAGAATGTCTTTCCAGGGCCAACTTGCCAATTATAAGTCTTCCTCATCATCTCTGGAGATGGGGCAATTGTGCCGTAGATTTTCCAGGAGAGGGTGTTTGTAAATGTCCTGAGTGCCTAAGAAGAGTAAAGAGCTGGCATCTTAGTGTGCCTGTCCTTTTAACATCTTCTAATTTTTTCTGCCACTTTCCAGCACTTCCACAGGGTTTGAAAGTTGGAAGTCCATGTCAATGTGACTTTGCTTCATATCTTGTTCAATCCTGTAAGGAAACTGTGAACTATTCTTGAGTGCCTCCATCTCCTGCTCTTCAGCCTTCTATGGCAGATACCCCAGTGGAAGCCATAACAGAGAGATTGGAAGAAAGCACAAATGAACTAGCCAACAATTTTTTCCTTGATAGGGTTCACTCTACACCTGTACTTCCCTAATTATTTGTTGAACCTTTCAGCTAAGCTGGTTTAATAGGAGTACTAGTGATTTACGAGAATGGTGTCAGGGATGTGGGGCTTCATTTCTGACCAGAAGGCAGAGAGGCTGGGCTTGTTCTCTTCAGAGTAGAGAAGGCTAAGGGCAGTTTGGTAGTGTTGTTCAAAATCATAAAGGATAGATAAGTAGAATCTGTTACCAGTGGGAGGTAGGTTAATAACTAGAGGAAACCAATTTAAGGCAGAAGAACAGAAGTGAGAGGAGCATTTCTTTGACACAGCAGGTTGCTGTGATATGGAATGGGGACTGCCTGTAAGGATGGTGAAAATAAGTGCAATAATAACACTCCAATGAAAATTGAATGAATATTTGAAAGCAAAGGATTAATAACGCTTTGGGGGAAGGGCAGAGGGGATCTCATTGGTTAGCTCTTTCAAAGAGCCAATGCAGGCTCAGTGGGTGAAGGGTGTCTGCCATGTGTTTGATTCTAAGAGTACTTATTTCCTAGCACACCCAAGCATATTTAAGTAATCCTGATTCAAAAGTTGGGCCTGCAGAATATTAACAGAAAGTAAACAGCAAGGGCATAAATGGGTGATTTTCATGTTGGCAAGTTGTGACTTGTGAGGCAGTGCAAGGACTTGGGCCCCAGGTTTTCACAATTTTTGTCAATTATGTGGATTTAGGAGCCAGATGCAATATTTCCAAGTTGGAGTTTGTTGGACAAAAGAGTTACATTTTGTCAAAGGCTTTCAGGGTGCACTTGTCAGGGCCATTCACAAGAAGTATCAATGGAAAGAAAAAAACATTTATACGTTGAGAGTTGGCAAGTGGACTATGATTAGTAAAGGTATGAAGATTTACCAGTTGGTAAATACAGACAATTAACCATCAAGCTTACCTCAGCAATGTCTCCACATCATATTGTCTAGAATTTTGGTGGCACTGCACCTGGTGTACATTGTATAGTTTTAGCCCCCGTTACCAAAGGTATTGTTTCCACTGAGGGGGTGAAGAGAAAATTCACCAGGCTAATTACTGCCATGTCAAAATTGCCTTATAAGGAGAGATTAAGGAGACTGGGCCTGTTGTCTCTTGAATTTAGAAGAATGAGAGGTGACTTCAATAAAACTTGCAGCACTCTTAAAGGGCTAGACAACATAAATGTAGAAAGGATGTTTCCCCTGGCTGTGGGATCTAGAACCAAGAGATATAGTCTCCGTACTGGGAGAGCCATTTGGGATTGAGATGAGAAGCAAATTCTTTACAGATTGGTCAACTGTTTGAAGATTCAGAACCAGCCCAGATGGCTATGGAAGGTCAGGTATTGAGTGCATTCAAGACAAAGATCGATAGATTTTTAGGTTGTTGCCAATGTATTTCATACATATCATGTTCTGAAAGTGGAGGTTTTACCCAATCATTTGCAATCAGCCTGAATCAAACAGTTAAGAGAAAACTTCCCAGTATGCATTGAGCCACAGAGGAAAGAGGTGCCAGTTTGATGAGAGTCTACTCTGAGTGAGAAACTCAGCGATGGCAGCATTTGAGACTGTGACCATTGCGGTTTTGTTGTTTTTTTGTACGTTTTTCTTTGTAGTGTTAGCTATGGTTCAGTGGTCAAACTCTAGCCTCCAGATTAATAGATTCGAACCCCACAGAGGCAATTAAAGCACAGCTTCTAAGCTGACACTCTGATGTAGCACTGAGGGGAAACTGCAGTGTGAAATGTGTCATCCTTCAAGTAAGATGTCAAACTGAGGCCCTTTCTGCCATCCCAGGATCAAAAATCATTTGAAATGGAGCAGGGGATTTCTTGTTCAATGTTCATCCCTCACTCAGTGTCACTAAAAATAGAAATAAAACCAGAAGATTCTGGAAAAGCTCAGCAGGTTAGTCAGCGTTTGTGGAGAGAAACCAATTTCCATCATGTTTCATAACATTTCCGAGCATTAACTGTGCACTGATGTGCTACAGAGTGACATCAACGACATGTATTCAATTCCCATCCCAGTTTAAGGTGACCTTGATGGTGCAGTCTTCTCAAACTCATCAGAAGTGGGTGAGCTTCAGGTTAAGCTCTCCACTAGTTGTTTCTGTCCAATGAGAGAGCAGCATGTGGTCCTCAAGGATTATGGAGATATTCTTTTTCGATGTTTGGAAATGTTGTGCATTGTGGACACTTTCAATGTAACCACTGTAGATCCTTGTAAAAACCTATCTCGTTCACTAATGTCCTTAAAGAAAGAAATCTGCCATCCTTTTGGCCTGACCCACATGTGACTCGAGACCCATAGCAATGTGCTTGAGGCTAAACTGCCTTTTGAATTGGCCCCAGCTAGCTGCTCAGATCAAGACACAATGAGGAATGGGCAGCTAGTGTAAATACACATCGTGTGAAAGTTTGTTTTATAAATGCTGTCTGACTTCCTGAGCATTTCCAGCATTGTTTCAGATTTCCAGGATCTGCAGTATTTCATTTTCGAATCAATAACAATGTGGTCTGATCATTATCACATTGCTGCTTGCTGGAGCTCACCTTGTCCAAATGTTTTCTACAGTAGTGACTGCACTTGCAGAGTGAATTAGATGTTCAGGAATTTAGGATAAGCAGGCTATTCAACAAAATCATGTTCTGACTTTCTGGCAGGAAACTGTGAAAACCACATAGTGTTTCTTTTCCGGAGCACTGGGACTGAAGAATACATCTTTTTAGAAAGTGTTGGATGCTGACAGGCTGTGATTTCCAGTCGTCCATTAGATCTCACTGTATCAGATTAAGATGCAATGAACATTTGGCCAGAATATAGTGAGGTGGATAGTGGGGTTTGTGGGGGGAGAGGGTGGAGTGAGGAGAAGGTGCAGTACAGAGAATGGGGTGATGCTAGTACAACCATGCATACCCCAACAAGAAAGTGTCTGTTCTGCCGTGGTGCAAAGGAAGAAAATTAGCAGAGACAAAGGAAAGTCCTTTTGTAATCTCAATGTCAAACTCACGTTTGTGGTTTCATGTATATGATTGCTTTGGAAGTGCTGCAAATTTACAGATTTGCTCCACATCAAAGCATTCACATCAGCCGTGTTTAAATGACTAATATAAATCTCCTGTTGTTTTAGGTAGTGAAGGGAAACTTTGGCAGAGTCTCAGGATGGTAATTTAATACCTCCCAGGACTACATTAACTGTATGGGGGCAGCGGTGAGTGTAAAGCCAGCGGGAGACCATCTTAATCTGAAATGATTGCAACCTTGTATGATGCTAAACGTAAATGCAGCTTTAACTAGAGCGCTGTAGGGCTACTGTTGCTTTCCTTCTGTGCGGGAGGCCTGAACTGCACATTCTCACAGTGCAATGACAGAACTCATTAAACACAAAGACTGGCTGGAATTGGATTGTGACCACCAAGAGGACATCTTGACCACACAATACAAACCTTAGACTCTGCTGCACTGTCAACCAGCACAGCTACCTTCAAATCAAAACGAAACTGCCAGTTAAAATACCTACAACCTATCAAATTGTTGCGATGAATTCTACCAAGCCAATGCTAAGCTTTTGGAAGGAACTAGAGTTTGAAGACTCAATTTTCAACAATTGCAATGCATTTGTAAGATTTGGAAATGGCAAAAAATGTTCAGTGCTGAGCGAAGCTTTGCTAAATCTACGCACTTGGAGTACCCATGCACAGTTCTGGCCGTAATCACAAAAGTTACAGAGAAGAAATGAAGAATCTGCAAAAATAGATTTGCAAGTGCAGCACCAGAACTACTAGGAAAGACTGAACAAGGAGTGGATCCAGAAAAGAGAAGATTGAGAAGTAATTTAGTAGAAGTCTTCAGTGTTATGATATGGGTTGGGTATGGCAGATGTAATGTGAATGCTTCTACCTGTATGGGAGTACAAAACTCAATCTAAAGTAGTCTCTATCTAATTTATGAGAAATCTTTGTGGTCAAGTGATACTGAGAATGTGGATCTCGTTACCACATTGAGTGCCATAAATCCATTTCGGGGATTCTGCTTATGTCCTTTGCATTGGAAAAAAAAATCATGGGGTGAGTTGATGGGTTTAGATGAAAAGGGGCCAGAGCGCAATGCTGTGGAGAAAACACCAACATTGACGAATTGGGCTGAATGGCCTGTTTTTGTGCTTTAAAACTGTGTCATTTCATGCTCTTATCTATTGAGTGCAAAGTTCTGGAGCATTTTCTGGAAGATGTCACATCTTTTGTAATTCCGTCACTTATAGTCAAGCAATGTCTTGATTTTAAAACCCTGACTTTTATTTCAAATCCTCTGTGCTCTCACCTCTCTCTATTTCAGCACTTTGTCCCCAGCTCCATAAGATTTTGCAATATCTGTGTTTATCAACTTCTAGCTTTTTGACCATCACTGATTTTAATTTATCCATCATTGATTGAAGGCCCTTCAGCTGTCTTGATCTAAAAATCTGGAATACACTCCCCAAACCATTACCTCATTTTCTATCCCTCTGGAGATTTTGTCTTAAAAGTTCACAAGCTATCAGCCATTTCTGTGCCTAATACATTCCAATTCAAATCATGAAAATGTGACACCCCCATTTGTGCATTATTGGAACATGTCTGGTTCCCAGTTCTCCTTACCTTGCCATTTGAAATAGAGACCATGTTCTCCATTCATTTTACTGCCTTATAACTAATCCTACTTTGATAATATTCAACAGCCCATTGTATCTCTTTATCTTACTGCTGGTGTTTTGGTCTGACAGTGTATGTTGACGACAGGCACACCATTGTTGGTAGCTATACCATCAGCCAGAAGCTAGAGATTGGGTTTCATGTACTTGAAGATGTTAATACAGGGTGCGGCTCAGTTGGTGATAGTAACTGGAGACGCTCTGAGATGCTTTGCAGTGCACACATCGTGGACTATGTCAGCCTCCACTGCACCCTGTTGCACCATGAATAATTACACTAACTATCTCTTTTTTAATGTCATGATCGTTGTAGATTGCTGCACAAACTAAGCAGGTAATACTAATTGCATGGCAGAGCATGCTGATAATTCAGCAAAAGGCTGGGCAACGTAATGTTTGTCTTAGAAACATAACTGCAGGAAATGTATTGCACAGAGGGAGGCCATTCAATCCATTGTGACTACAACAGCCTGAAGTAGAGTTGTCCAAACTAATGCCATTTTTCTACCTTTTGATCCATATCCCTGTGAGTTATGACACCTCAAGTGCAGATTCAAGTATTTTCTGAATATAATTTTTAAATATCTATCATCCCCAGCACCAAAAATGTTCCTCTTCAACTCAACAAAAAGTTATAATTATCTCGTGCCTTTAACTTAATAAAACATCCCAAGGTGTTTTAGAGAAGCATTACAAAACAAACAATGATACTGAGTCACATAAGTAGATCAGATGACCAAAAGCTTGATCAACAAAGTCAATTTTCTTATTTGTTCAGAACTATCTTGAAGGAGGGAAGTGAAGTCAACAGATGTAGAAAGAATTTAGGCCTTAGGCAACTGAACCTTAGCAGTGGAACACTTAGAATCAATGATATTTAAGATGCCAGAATTAGAGGACCACAGATGTCCTGGAGGGTTTTAGGACTAGAAGAGATTGCAGAGATAGGGAGGGGTGAGCCCATAGAAAGATTTGGAAACAAAGGCACAAACTCACCTTTAATCCTCAGCCAGTCACTTGAAATTCATGCCTTCTAGTTATTGTTCTTTCTGCTGAGGACAATGGATCCTTCCACTGTATAAACTTCTTCTATTTAAAGAAAACTGACCCAAGCCGATACAATTTCTCCTCATAGCTAAAATTCTGAATTATCACTGTGATGTGTTCCTACTGGACAAATGAGTTGTCTCAAGAAGTGTTAGGCTAGCTGATGCCATTTGGCGCACCTACTTTTGAAGACCATATGTTGGCAGGCACTTTGCTGGTATGGTGACCCCTATTTTTAAACTTGGAGTTCACGTTCAGTCTCATAGATGCTTGTAAAAGACACAATGTAAATCTACTGGGAAAGACAATTTATTCTACCAAATAAAAATGAGCTTTATAAAGTCTGAGATAACAAGGCATAGAGCTGGTTGAACACAGCAGGCCAAGCCGAAACATCAGCTTTCCTGCTCCTCTGATGCTGCCTGGCTGGCTGTGTTCATCCAGCTCTATACCTTGTTATCTCAGATTCTCCAGCATCAGCAGTTCCTGCTACCTCTGAGCCTTAGTCTGCCATGATTAAAAGTCTAACACATGATTGATTCTTGGGATGGCAGGATTGTTGTGTAAAGAAAAAATGGATCAGTTAGGGCTACATTCTGTGGAGTTTAGCAGATTGAGAGGAATGAATAGAAACTTACAAAATTCTAACAAGACTAGACAGAGTAAATGCAGAAAGGATGTTCCCAATGACTGGGGTGTTCAGCACCAGGGGTCACAGTTTAAGGATATGAGGATATTAAAGATAATATACGAATATAAGTGTTGTTGCTTATGAAAATGTACGATTATACAGCAATGATCATCGTTGCAACTTAAAGCCGAATATCTCAGAACATTTTTTAATGTATCCGGTTTAGTCAGAAGAAAGCTTTGATCTTTTCAAGAGATTATTTCATTCGACTTAGTTTATGTGTCACCGACAGTTATGTTGTAAGTCTTTTTCTTCTGGGTGGCAAGAAAAGCTCAGCATGAGTATCACACTGGGATAAACTTGATGGCATGCTTCTTCTTTACTCGTGCGAAAACACACCTGTAAATCAGTTTCAGATCTGTGTGAGACTGACAGTGTGAAAGAACTGGTCCCAGATCTGTCTCCTTCGCATACCTCCAGATAACAACAGCGTGCATTTATGTAGTACCTTTAATGTAGCAAGATATCCCAATATGCTAAACAAAACAATGTTAAAAAAAATACACTGGATGCACAAGGAAGGTTCAGCACAAGTGACCAAAATCTTAGTCAAAGAAGTAGGTTTTCAGAACGATCTTAAGGGAGTGGGGAGAAAAAAAGAGTGAGATGTGAAGAGGCTTACAGAGGGAATCTCAGAGTGTGAGGTACAAGTTGTTGAAAATAAAGCATCTAATGTGAGGGTGGTTAGGATTAAGGATATCCGCAGGAGCCAGACAATAGAACATGCTATTGGATTGACTTGAGGCCACAAAACCCAGAGTTATTGAACACTGGAGCAGGAGTTAAACATTTAACCCCTTGAGCCTGTTTCATCATTCATTGGCTGATCTGTGACCTAACTCCATGTATCCGCCTTTGCCCCATTTCCCTTAACACATTTGGTTCAACATAAACCATTTGAAATAAAAACCAAAAGAGCAGCATAAGTTGTAAATCAGAAACAAAAACAGAAATTGCTGGAAAAGCTCAGCGGGTCTTACAGCATCAGTGGAGACTAATTAAAGTTAGCATTTCGGGTTCAGTGACCCTTCCTCAGAAGCCAATCAATGTCAGTCGCAAAATTAACAGTTGAGCTAGCATCGATTTCCATTCATAGAAGTGATCCAAACTTTGACCATCCTCTGTATGTGGAACTGTTTGCTAATCTCACTCTTGAAATGCCCAATTCTTACTTTTAGATGATTTCCCTCAGTCCTGGACTCCCCTGGATATTCCTGCTGCCCCAAATAAATGATAAAGATCACTAGATGAAAGCATTTGTTCCCGTACCTCCAAATTAGTGCACTGGATCGTTGTCATTGATATTGTAACCGCACTGTAGCGAAACAGGTTAAATAGTTTAAGCAGTTACTGGAAATGCAAGGTACTTTCTTAAGAAGTAATGGCAAAAAATGCCTTTCAGATAACACTTCATCATGAAAAGCGTTACTGATCGGTGACAAGAATTGGTCTTCCCAGAGAGACTGCTATTTGTGACCAGCGGTTGTTCAAATATCTCTCTCCCATGATTGACAGTTCGGAGTGTAACATCAATACTGAAGAAAGATACTGGAGATCAAGGGAGGAATTTGCGACACAGCTGGGTAGGCTGTAATAAAGTCACAGGTTAAACTGAACTTAAGAAAGTAAATATTGGTGCAGTCGAAGCATTGAAAAGAGAACAAGCAGATTCCCAATTTAACAAGGAGGACAGGGATGCCTGCCTATGGATTGAAAAAACATTACATATCAAGTTTGACCTCAAGTTCATTGACTGAGCATTGGTCCCCCACCAAGTGTAGAAGCAGCCCGATTTTCACTCGACTAGGAGTGACCTCCCAATGATATTTCCCTTTCCTTAAGATCCCCAGTGCGTGCAAGAGCTTCTGAAGTGCTGGATTCATCAGGTTGAGGAATTTTCATGATGAAGAACAAATAATGCCTGCCAGCTGTGGCTCAGTAGGTGACCCAGTTGCCTTTTCATCACAAGCTCACAAGTCGCAAAAATCGAGATAGCCACTCTAGTGTCGTGCTGAGGGAGTTGGCGGTCCTGTGTTTTCGATGAAATGTTAAACCAGTACCCTATCTGTCTTCTTAGCTGGATCTAAAATTAAAACTCCCATGACATCGCTTTTTTAGACCAAAGGGAAGTCGACCCCTATAGTCCTGGCAAATACCTGTCCTCCAGTCAACATCACAAAAGCAGATTTATGGGATCATCATCACTTTGCTGTTCATGGGATCTTACTGTGTACCAGTTAGCTCCTATGTTTTCTACATTCCCATAATGAAGGTAAAATCACCATAGTCTAATGGAACCATTGGGCTCTCGTTAGAGAGAGAGGGATGACTGGTGGTGCTTTAAGCATAGGGCCACCATATCTCGGGCAAGCATAGAGGTTAAGAAGTTCGGATTTTCATGGTTACCTCAGTCAGTTGGCATTACCCTGCAATGCAAACCAGCCATCTAGCCAACTGAGCTAACCAATTCACATAATCACAACAAATTTATTGGTTGTGAACTGCTTTGACGTATCTGGCAGTCACGGAAAGCACAATATAAATGCTTGTCTTTCTCTCTTGTTTTATTTTCCACGACCCACATTTCCAGTTCAGTCTGAAACTGAAAATGGTTTGCGCTTTGCTAATGTTTATCACCACAAAGTGAGCATCTTCATGTAAGTGGTATATCTTCTGATCCTTGTGACCCACCAGATACACTAACCAGACCCACCAGATACACTAACTAGACCCACCAGATACACTAATCAGACCCACCAGATACACTAATCAGACCCACCAGATACACTAACCAGACCCACCAGATACACTAATCAGAGTTTAGACCATTTTAGAAAATTGAGAACATTGTATTACGATAAATTTATTACATTATTTTATCAATAAGGTGAGCTTTATCCTGAACTGCCATTTTAAGGTGTAAAATGACAATTTTAATAAGCTTCTTGAGTCCAAAATGTGTATCCTCTACCTTATCATGAGCATGGCCTGGGAAATCATTTTTATGTTTATTTTTTCAAGAGATATGAGTGTCTCTAGTAATTGTTCCCATGCTTAGTTGTTCTTGAACTGCAGGCTTGCCAGCTTAATTAAGAGTCAACCTGATTGTTTGGTTCTGGAGTCACATGGAGGCCAGACCTGATAAGTAAAATAACTCCACAGAGGCCGCTATCCCATCACCTAGTTATCTTTTGTTTGTACATAGAGAGTCCTTGACACTGAACAAGCTTCCTCAGAGCCACCTCTCAGAGTGAGCAGAACCCCTGACACTCCTGTTCTTATCTGTCAGCCAGGCCTCCCTGATTGGACCAGATTAACAGTCCCATTCAGGGAACTGATATTCTATAAGGTCCACCTGGCTGACCTCATTACAATCTCCACTGTAAGGATGTCAGATTTCCTTCTGAGATTGTTCTTTTTAACAATCATGAGACTAACTTTCAAAAGAGTGTTTATTATTTCAAATTTAAATTTCCTTAACTGCTACAGTGGTGTTTACACCCATGTTCTCCACAGCATTAACCTGGCTCTCTGGATTATGAGGTTACTGCACCCACTGACTCTCCATATTGTCTGCTATAGAGTTTCCTGAGGATATCTCTCCCCTCCTTATTTCCTCTTGTATTTGAACATAACATCGAAATCTGTATGTGCTCAAATGTGTGGCAGTTGAACTTGACCATTTCTCAGAGATTTTATATAAAATATAAGGGCAGGTGATGGCCTATTGGTATTATCTCCGCACTGTTAATCCAGATACCCAGGTAATGTTCTGGGGAGCAGTAAGGGCTGCAGATGCTGGAAGCCTGAAACATTGACTTTCCTGCTCCTCGAATGTTGTCTGACCTGCTGTGCTTTTCCAGCTCCGCATTTATTGACTCTAATGTTCTGAGAAATCCTGCCTTGGCAGATGGTAGAACTTGAATTCAACATGAATGTGGAATTAAGAGTCTAATGATGAACATGAATCCATTGTCGATTATTGGGGGAAACAGCCATTTGGTTCACTCATGTCCTTTAGGAAAGGAAACTGCCATCCTTACCTGGTCTGCACCACATATGACTTCAGACCCACCCAATATGGTTGACTCTTAACTACCCTCTGGAATGGGCAATGAATGCTAGCCTAGCCAGCAACACCCTCATCTTGTGAATGAATAAAACAAAATAGACAATCTTATTGCAGGGCTACCACTGCCTCTTTTAAAGAAAAATAAGAACTGAAGAAATAGGAGCAGGAGTAGGCTATTTGGCCCATCGAGCCTGCTATGTCATTCAGTAAGATCATGACTAATCTTTTCGAGGACTGAGCTCCTCTTACCCTCCTGCTCACAGTAACCCTTAATTCCATTACCGTTCAAAAATCTATCTTTGCCTTAGAAACATTCAATGAGGTAGCCTCAACTGTTTCATTGGGCAGAAAATACCACAGATTCACAACACTTTGGGTGAAGAAGGTCTTCCTCAAGTCAGTCCTAAATCTGCTTCCCCCTTGTTTTGAGGCTATGTCCTAAGCTCTAGTTTTACCCACCGGTGGAAACAACCTCCTCCCTGCTTCCGTCTTATCTTTTCCTTTCATAATTTTATATGTTTCTATAAGATCTTGGCCTCATTCTTCTAAATTCCAATGAGTATTGTCCCAGTCACTCAATCTCACCTCTTAAACCAACCCTCTCAACTATGTAATCAAGCTAGTGAACCTCCTCTGCACGTCCTCCAGTACTAGTACACCCTTTCTCAAATAAAAGTTCAAAAGTATTTGAAACAGAGCCTGAGTAGGATTACAGGGACAAGGCAGGACAATGGGATTACTTTGGATTGATTTCTCAAAAACGTTCCTACAAACACGATGAACTGAATAGTAGAGATAACACAGAAGGCCAGGCAGTATCTGAGAAGCAGGAAAGCAGACGTTTCGGGTCTGGACACTTCTTCAGAAATGGGGGAGGGGAAGGGGGTTCTGAAATAAATAGGTGGTGGGGGGGAGAGACAATGATGGAAGGTGGATAAAGGAGCAGATAGGCGGAGAGAAAACAGACAGGTTAAGGAGGTGGGGATGGAGCCAGTAAAGGTGAGTGTAGGTGGGGAGTTGGGATGGGAGTTGGTCAGTCGAGGGAAGACGGATAGGTCAAGGAGGCGGGGATGAGGCTGGTAGGTAGGAGGTGGGGGTGGGGGTTGGTCAGTGAGGTGGTAGGAGCGGATAGGCGGGAGAAAAGACGGACAGGTCAAGGTGGCGGGGACGAGCTGGGCTGGTCTTGGGATGAGGTCGGGGGTGGGGAGATTTTGAAGCTTGTGAAATCCATATTGAGCTGCAGGGTTCCCAAGCGAAATATGAACTGAATAATCCCTGCTTAAGCTATGGACACTGTGGTTCTGATCCTCCATGGCAGTGGCATAGTTAGATGAAGGACGCAGGGTTTTATAAAAATTAGTAACGTATTCTGTGACTAAAGCTGATGAGTACGTTTCATATGTACGTTGTTTCTATGGAGAATTTCACTCTTTGTTACAAATTATTGTCTGATATTTTAAGCTTTTATTCTTGAAGTGTAACCCAGAAAAGTGCATTAGGTTGCTTTTAATGTCCAAAATGCAATGAACTGTGTGCATTCAAACAATACACTTCTCATTTCAATGAGAAAAGTTGTAAATACGTACTTTGTATTTCTTAGGTCTGTTGTTTTGAGTATTCATCAATGTTGAACAAAGTGTGACTTAAAAGTATTGACAATGTACTTAGAAAAAGAAAGACGATGCCTTCAAGCACTTCATAGCAAACTAATTATTTCTGAAGTAGAGTCACTGCTTTACATAACGAGGCTTCACAAACAATGGAAATGAACAACTAATTAACTTTATTTTTTGGTGTTATTTGTGGCAGGACTGTTGTCCTTGGAACAAGGAGAATCTTGAGGGAAAGGTGTCTCAACAATTTGAGCGACAGGCGAACCTAGCCATCACAGACTACTTTGCAAATAACTCATGAGTGGTCATTTCCACAAAGCGAATGTTGCTGTCAGGCCAAAATGAATGTTTTGCCTGCTACACAGTCAAGACAGCAATGTGGGAGATATAATCAGCAAAATCATAGTTTCATGGAAATTGGTGGAGTGGTAAATAGCGAGGAAAAAGTCCTTAGACTCCAGGACAGTGTAGACGATATAGGAATTTAATCCTGAAAAGGTAAGGTGACACAAGTAGGAGGACAAGTGGATAGTAGTTAAGGAGATTTGTAAAGTTTTAATACCTTTTATTAGTTAAGGTATTGGATACAAGACCACAGACGTTGACATGGAGCTGTACATTGCATTAGTTAAGACACAGCTGGAGTTCTGGTAGGGAGGATATGATTGCTGTAGAGAGGGTGCAGAGGAGATTCACCAGGATGTGCGTGGGTTTGAGTGATTCAGCCATGAGGAGAGACTAAATAGATTGCTTCGGATTTGTTTTTTTAGAGCAAAGAAGACTCAGGGTCCTGACTGAGATTTACAGAAATATGAGGAGCATAAATAGGAAGAAATCTTTTGCTTCAGTAGATGGATCAAGAAACAGATGTTCAGTTTGAAGGTGTGAAGCAGGAGTTTTAGGGAAGATTTGCAGAAAACTGTTTTCACCCAGATGGTTGTGGGTATCTGGAGTTCACAAACTGAATTGGTAGTAGAGACAGAATTCTCCAGACATTTAAGAAGTATTTAGATAAACAATTGAAATGTCAGCATATAAGGTCACGTCCAAGTTAGATTAGAATAGATAGATGCATGGTGACCAGTGTAGATTCAATGGGCTGAAGGGTCTTTTCTGTGCTGTAAAACCTCAAAGACTCTAAATAATATGGTATATGAGTTTCAAAACCTGTGATGCCAAGTGTAGAGATTACGCATCCTGGTGAACAGTGAATTCTTTCAAATAGCACATTCCTTTGACAATCCACCGCAGGCAACATTTTGATCTTGCTCAATGAGCCTATGTTTGCAAACCTCAGAACACTTTGTCGAGCATTAGATCGTTTACTGAATAATCCTGACTGTGCTAGGAATTGTACTGGAAACTAAATTAAGATGATCAGTCAGGCTTGCAGTGTGATTCATTTGCATCTGCCGGAAACAACATATCTTCACACTCCTAGAATCATCGTCATTGCATCATAGAATCCCTACGCTGTGGACACAGGCCATTCGGCCCATCAAGTCCACATTGACACTCTGAAGAGCATCCCACCCAGACCCAATCCCCCCTACCCTTTCCCTGTAACCCTGCATTTCCCATGGCTAACATACCTAATCTGCACACACCTCAACAGTATGGGCAATTTAGTATGGCCAATCCACCTAGCCTACACATCTTTGGACTGTGAGAGGAAACCAGAGCAACTGAGGGAAACCCATGCAGACATGGGGAGAATGTGCAAATTCCACACAGACAGTCGCCAGAGGGTGAAATCAAACCCCGGTACCCTGGCGATGTGAGGCAGCAGTGCTAACCACTGAGCCACCATGCTTTGTTCTTTGTATGTGCATTTCACCTCGTCAGTTGAGAAAAGGTTTATGGAGACAGTCAATCCCCGCGGTGACACCTTGACCAATCGAAGTCTATCTGCCTTGTCTGAGTTTAATCAGCACACTAAAGTTGGGAGTCAGGAGAGCATCCCCATGCCAATCATAGTCAAACCAATCAGCACAGCTTATCATACTATATAAATTGATGTTCCCTCTCTCGAAGTTTGGTTTCTTGTATCCCAGTCGTGAATAAGTGTCTCTTTTTAACAATGTACAAGGAGACTTCCTTGTACTTGGGCATATTAGAATTTGGGGCGGCACGGTGGCTCAGTGGTTAGGACTGCTGCCTCACAGCACCAGGGATCCATGTTTGATTCTACCCTCGGGCGACTGTCTGTGTGGAGTTTGCTCATTCTCCCTGTGTCTACGTGGGTTTCCTCCGGGTGTTCCGGTTTCCTCCCATAGTCCAAAGATGTGCAGGCGAGGTGGATTGGCTGTGCTAAATTGCCCTTGGTGCCCAGGGTTGTTTAGGTTAGGTGGGTTAGGCACAAGAAAGTGCAAGGGTAGGGGAATGGGTTTGGGTCCGAAGCTCTTCAGAGGGCTGGTGTGGACGTGTTGGGCTGAATGACCTGTTTTCACACTGTAAGGGTTCTATAACTGCAAAAGGCCACTCAACTCTTAAACCTGCTTTGTCATTTAATTGGATCATGTCTGATCTACATCTGACCTCAATCTACCCTCCTTGGTTTCATATCCTTGCCGAACAAAAGACTCTAAATCCCAACTTGACAATCTGCCCTTGGAGGAATGTTCCAGATTTCCACCATGCAAAGTTGTGCTCCATGACGTCAGCTCCAAACAATGTATTTCTGACTTTGCCTTCTTGATTCTCCCACCAGAGGAAATAGTTTCAATTAAATCTATCTTTATACAAGAGAATACAAGCCAAATTTAATGGTACCCCATCATGGGATCTTGTATGTCCATCTGAAAGGGCAGAGGGGTCCTCATGTCTTAACAAGAAGGTAACAGCTCGAACAATGCAGCTTCGTCTCAGTTCTGAACTGGGAAGTTCATATAGGTTTTGTGCTAAATTCTCAGAATATGAACTTTAAATCCATAAGGCTTTAGACCTGAGAGTAGAGGGTGCTACCAACCGGATACAA
This sequence comes from Stegostoma tigrinum, assembly GCF_030684315.1. Taxonomy (NCBI): domain Eukaryota; kingdom Metazoa; phylum Chordata; class Chondrichthyes; order Orectolobiformes; family Stegostomatidae; genus Stegostoma; species Stegostoma tigrinum. Next base: position 10,049,909 of record NC_081383.1, on the reverse strand, counting down.
CTACTTATTTCTCACCAGTGGATTGAAGCCTCTATCACAAGCACATATTAACTACCTAGTCTACTGCTGATGTGCATTGGTGTGTATTAGTACTGTAGACATTGCCATACAAGGTCAGTGTTCACCTGTTGTGATAAAATCATTGGAAAAGTTTTATTCACAATTATACATTGTAGCACATATCTTGGTGTGTGTAGTTATTGACTTTCAATGAGGTTTTTGCATTTTTTTTGATGGGCAATCTGCTCATCTCATAAAGCCTGAGATGCAAAACAATCACCAGGTGCACATTCCAATATGGTACAGCAACAGGGGGTCCCGCACTCTGGTATTACATTCTAAGAGATGGTCTATAAATCCTCAGTAGTTTTTGGTGGAAGGGGTTAAGCCATCCATCATAAATATGATTGCACCTTAGTGCTGACATTTACCTGTCTTATTGGACTATCTCAAAGCAACAGATGACAATCCCTCAACATTTCAACTGAGCTGATGATGTGTGGAGTGCAATCTTGTGGAATTGCAGTCAAGCGTGTGACAGTACTGGCATGAACTTGTGAAATGTCATGTACTGTCCAGAAAATGACGGGAAATGTCCAAAAAGAGAGAGAGAGAAATGTGAATATACCATTAATAATCGATAATTGCAACATGAATAATTTATTAAATAGCCAGTGAATCATTGCATCCTTATGTAGCTTTAATTTTTGATTGTTTCTGTGGCCATTTCTGCCATAAATGTTACCCCGATCTTACAATCAGTATTGTAGCACCTTTCGGTTGTGTCTTCATTTAAATGTGCAAGGGTAAATCTGACACATTCAACCACTGTATATGTTGGCACCTGTAATAATTTCCTGCAGTTTGTTTTCCAGGACCTCAACCTGTACTCATTTTGAAAACCCAAATTGTATTCACCAACTATTTCACATTACAACTTCAAACCATACATACTTATCTGACTGCAAAGTATTTCAATACAATCCTGAGGTCATGACAGGTACTGTTTAAATGCAAATCCTTCCATTCTTCAACTGTGCTGGTATCCTGCCTTAACTTAGTGAGGTGGATTCTCAATTAAAACACAATCCGTTTCTGCTGGTTCATTTCCAAAACTTGCTCTTCAAATGGAACATTTTTACTGCATCCACGGACATGCACGCATTTTTAGATGTGGCAATAGTTGACTTCAGCATCTGCAAACTACAATACACAGTCAGCGAACCTCATCTTAATCTTCAATGAAGAATAACATTTTATTCCCTTGTATGTGATCACCATCCTTCCAGCTCTCAGTACTCTCATTGTACTAATGATAACAACTTACTGACTTGTAACCTTATGACCAGTGAACGCATACACACTTTGGAAAGGATTCAAGAGAGTGCAGTTAATGTGGAATTTGGTTTTAACTTCAAAAAATGGACTATGGAAAAAGGAGAGTGTGAGATAAATTTGTAAATTATGTATTTCCAAATTGAGGAACTTAAGTACTATTTCTCAGCTGAAGTTACTAATTTATGAAATAAACTGATGGAGGTTCAGGTAGTTTCTGTGTTTGGAAAGAAAGATCTCATAATTGTGCAGTTCCTTTCATGTCTTAAGGATATCTGAAAGTGCTTGCAACCAATGAAGTACTTTTGTAGTTAGAGTTGTAACATTCAGATTGCAATAATCACTTTATGACAGTAAGCTCCCGCAATCAACAATGTGATAATGAGCATACAATCTATTTCACTGATACTAGTTCAGGGATAAATATTGATTTCTAACCAGGACTTTTGGAAAACCTCTGTTGCTTTTGTCATGGACTTTTACATCTATGTGAGTTAATAGGAACTAGTGATTATGTGAACTGGATGAACTGAATGGCTTTGAACCATGCTAAGGCACGTCACAGTAAACTGGCGATTCAGGGTAATTGGTGTTGAATTTCAATGACAATTTCATGCTCAAAGCTCTTTTAATTTGGTGACTAGGATTAGATTCCCAAATTAATTTCACGATGAATTCCTCACAAAGTACCTTATGCAATACCTGGGCAGTCTTCAACCCAGACCACAAGGGTGAAAGGATCGTGTTTTAACTCACTTCCAACTTTCTATCCAGCATGTACCTTTCTTATTGCTTTTAACCTGTCATCACTAAAATTTCAAAGCCTTTTGAGTCTCAATGGTAATATTATGAGATGTTGATGAATATTTACTTGTAGCCAGTACATGCAATATTCTGGTTTCCCACTGCGTTATGTCATATGTGTTCCATATATACTGGATTTTAATTCAATGGGACAGTTGGGAGTGTGGCTGAGGAAATGCTTTCCATTTTATTTCGTAAATTTTGTGCTTGTTAAGCTTTACAATGCAATTACCGCAAAAGGAGTACTTTCTATTTCTTGCAATTCGTGACAGCATTAAATGTGTTCAGATCAAAGATGAAATACGCTTGATGAGGAACCTAATTTCTCCGTATTGCCTCCAACTGCAGAGTTGCTTCATTTAGTGGGTGAATGAGCCAGCCTCCTTCACTGCAATCTTTTTAAGATTGGTGGGGTATCGCCTTAATCTGCAAGACAGCAGTCTCATTTGTGCCAAATCCAGCCATGCCCGTATGCCAGTTGCTGCATTGTCATTTCTGCTTTGTAACAGACTAGAAACTGGCATGTAAAATTGATAAAGCCATTTTCCAGGGATCTCAGCTGACTTTTGAAAATTGTGCTTCATGAAGCTGTGCAGGGATGTCTGTTTCATATTGGAACTCAAGCCTGTTGTAACAGCAGTTGGAGTCTTCAGGGAGTTACTTGACTGAGCTCAGGACCTCTGCCATTGAGCTGAGCTGCAGAAGGTTGTGGATTCATTTAGATTCACACAGCACAGAAACAGACCCTTCGATCCAACTCATCCATACGAGACATCTCAGTCTGACCCAGTCCCATTTGCCAGCATTTGACCTATGTCTCTCCAAGCCCTTCATATTCATATACCCATCCAGATTCCTTTTAAATGTTGTATTTGTACCCATCTGCACCACCTCCTCTGGCAGCTTGCTCCATTCATGCAGCACCCTGTGTGTGAAAATGTTACCCCTCAGGTCCTTCTTAGATCTTTCCCTTCTCACCTTAAATCTATGCCCTCTTGTTTTGGACTCCCCATTGAGGAAAAAGACCTTGGCTATTTACCCTATCCATGCCCCTCATGATTTTATAAATGTCTAAAAGGTCACCCCTCAGCCTCCAATGCTCCGGGGAAAATAGTCTCCACCTATTCAGCCTCTCCCTGTGGCTCAAACAACTCCAGCCCCAGAGACATCCTTGTAAATCTTTTCTGCACCTTCTCAAGTTTAATAACATCCTTCCTACAGAAGGACAACCAGAATTGAACATGATATTCCAAAAATGGCCTCACCAATGCCTTGTACAGCCACAACATGACGTCCCAACTCCTTCATCGCCCTGTCTACCTGTGACTCCACTTCCAAGGAACCATGCACCTGCACCCTTAGGTTTCTTTTGTTCAAATGTGGCCCTGATGTCCATGGCTGTCACTCTCACCACATCTCCTGGTGTCAGGAATAACATATTGGCACAGATAGGAATTGCTGGTTAAGCAGAAAGTGCACAGGCATAAAGGAGTCATTTTTTAGTTGACAAGAATGCAATAAATGGCATGCCACAAGGATCAATGCTGGGACCTCAACATTTTACAATTTATTTAAGTAAGTCAGATGAAGGAATGAAAAGTGTTTGCTAAATATGATGATGGCACAAAGATGGGCAGGAAAGTGAGTTGTGAAGAGGACATAAGGAGGCTTCAAATAGATGTAGAAAGGTTAAGTTAGCTAATAGAGATTCAGCAATTGGAGAATAATGTGGAAAAATGTAACATGGCCAATTTTTGCGGAATCAATAAAACAATGTGTCCAAATGGTGAGAAACTGCAGAGCTATGAGCAGAAGGAGCTGGGTGTCCGAATGCATGAATCACAAAAGATTGTTTTGCAGGTATAGGGGGGACCTTGATTGAAATTTTAAAAATCCTGGGTGTCTTGACAAGATGACTGTGGAAAGGGTTAATAAGCTGTAGAGCTGGATGAACACAGCAGTCCAAGCAGCATCACAGAAGCAGGAAGTGGTGCTTGGCCTGCTGTGTTCATCCACCTCTAAACCTTGTTATCTCGGATTCATCAGCATCTGCAGTTCCTACTATCTCTGATACAACTACGGAAAGGGTGTTTTGTTTCATGGGAGAAGCAGAAAACGGATTAAACTACTTAGGGAGAATTCTGTCTTCACCTTGGCCAACTCCACTTATGCTCTCCGGTTCAGTCATATCAGCATGACTTCTACCTTTTCATACAGAAAAAAGGTGTTATAATGAAGGTTATTGTGAGGAGTTCTCAGTCAATTGCAGCTCTCTCCCTAGTGTACCTCCATCATGACTGTCAAACAAGATGACTTGCACTGAGATGTGGGTAGTGTGAAAAGCGTACAAAGGTTTATAACAATTGTTGACTTGTGTTTAAGTAAATGAAGACATAGTATGGAGGTGAATGATGCAGTAAATAGTGGGATGACCTTTCCAAATTCTACGATCACTTTGAACAGAAGGGCAGTGAAATGATATCGCCTGTCCCATCAGCCTCAGATGCAACATGTTCCTTCAGTCACCACCACAGACGGTAAATTAACCTTCTTAAGGGGAACCCACAGAATGCACCTGTCCTGCTGAGCCCCTGGATGTGCACTCAGACCCTGTGCAAACCAGCTGAGGGAGTGTTCGCAGACATCTTTAACTTCTCTGTGCTACGATCTGAAGCCCGTACCTGCTTCAGGAAGATGACCATCATCCCAGTGCCAAAGAAAAATCATGCAGTGTGTCTCAATGACCACGACTTGCTGACTCTGGCCTCCATCATTGTGAAATGTTTCAACGGGTTAGTCACAGCTCCCATCAATTCCAGCCTCCTGGATTGCCTTGATCCTTCGCACTTCCCCTATTGGCACAACAGCTTCACGGCAGACATTGTCTCCCTGGCCCCATACTCAAACCTGGAAGATCTCAACAACAAGGCTACCTACATGAAGCTCCTACTTATTGACAAAAGCTCTGTCTTCAACACCATAATTCCAAACAGACGCATCTCCAAACTCTCGGACCTAGGTCTCTGCTTCTCCCTCTGTAACTGGATTCTCAACTTCCTGACCAACAGACCACAGACAGTAAGGAGAGGTGTCAACACCTCAACCGCAATAATCCTCAACACTGGTGTCTGTAAGGCTATGTACTCACCTCCCTGCTATACTTGTATACACACACGACTGTGTGGCCAATTTCCACACCAACTCCACTTAGTTTGCTGACGACACCACCATTGCAGGTTGGATCATAAAATAATGATGAATCAGAGTACGAGAAAGAGACAGAGTGCTTAACAACACGGTATAAAAACACCAACCTCTCCATCAACGTCAGCAAAGTGAAGGAGTTGATCATTGACTTCAGGAAGTGGAGTGGTGGATACACTCCTGTCTGCATTAAAGCCGCTGAGATGGAGATGATCGAAGGTGTTAAATTCCTGGGAGTGATGATCGCCAACAACCTGTCCTGGTCCATCCACATTGACACTACAGTCAAGAAAGCACAGCAGTGCTTCTACTTCCTCAGGGGGCTAAGGAAATTCGGCATGTCCACACAGAGCCTTACAAATTTTTATCGATGCACCATAGAAAGTATCCAGTCTGGATGCATCGCAATGTGGTCTGCCAACTGCTCTTCCCAAGACTGAAAGAAACTAAGAGAGTTGTGAACACAGCACAGTCCATTCTGCAAACCAGTCTTCCTTCCAATGACTCCATCTATACTCCCTGCTGCATCAGGACAGGATCCAACATATTCAAAGACCACTCCCACCCTGTTTGTACTCTCTTCCACCCTCTTCCATTGGGCAGAAGATATAAAAGTTTGTACACACACGGACAGATTCAAGAGCAGCTTCTTCCCCGCTGTTATCACTTTTGAATGGACCTCTCTATTATTAATGTTGATCTCTCTCTCTCTCTCTCTCTCTCTCTCTCTCTCTCTGCACCTTCTCGGCAGCTTAACATTGTATCTTACATTTTGTTTGCTTATCTCATTCGTGTACCATGATTTGACTATAAAGCATATGAGACAACTTTTTTCACTGTACCTCAATTATATGAGAGTAACAAATCATATCAAATCAAACCAAAGTAATCAATTAACTATTTTACTTGTTGGCAAAGCAGTGCAATGCATTAGAGTGCAGACATATATATATTGCTTGGATTGAATATTAAAGTAATTTTAGAAGGTAACAGTCACATTTCCTAACCACAGAAATAATTTGGGAAAATGGCTGGTTATTTGAGACATTTAGATTTCTGATGCTCAGGTTCCATTTTAGAAATTTCTGGGAGTATTACTTGAGAATTAGGCTTCGATGGCCTGAATCCATGGAGGAAGTGGAAAATAAAACTGAGAGCAGTCATTTGGTGGTACATACATGAGTATTGCTGAAAGAAATGTCTACTTTGTAAAGGCTTTTCACCTTACACTTGTCAATTTGCAAATATACCACTTGTTGGGTTTCTCCTTCAATTGGTATTCTTTCAAATTGTCCTGATAGTCAAGAGAAGAAAAAGCTTAAACAGAATATGCATTTCTTCAGCAAGGCTAAGGATATTAAAATCAAGGTTAGATCTGTCAGCGTAGATCAGTGAGCAAGGGGATGATAGGTGAATGGGACTTAATCACAATTAATGTGGATTCTGGGTAGCAAAGTTTTGGATGAGGCCAAACACACAGCAGGTGCAAGACAGAAGACAGCCAAACTAAGTCATGTATAATGATTTTTGCATATAAGTGAAGTTCATTGATGGATAATAATAAGCACAACGAAACTAAAACTTGCATAAAAAGTTAAACAAAATATAAAAATGTCAGTTAAAAAAATCTTACACTGACTTGATTTTATGCTGTATATGCTAAGTATAAAGTTTACAATATTTTGCTTTTCTCTAATCAGACTCTCATCAGGTTTGCAGTTGAGTGGAATCAATTGTATTAGCGTTTTCTTCTCTGTTGATTGTGTCAGTCCTATGATGGGAAAATTACATGTGCATTTTTCATAGCTGTGAAGACACTCTTCGCCGCCTTGCCACACCCTTGCTTCACTATCGAATTAACCGATTTGCAAAGACTAACAAACACATTTATAGTTGGATGTAATTTATTCATTCGTAACAACATAACCATTTTGCAGCCAGGAGGGACTGCAACATTGAAGTAAAAATGGAAATTGCACCTCCAGAGTGGCCCTAAATTATGTCGTTTCCAATAACTCAAAAAGAAAAAGGCGGAAACTTGTATTCATATAGTGCCTGCCATCTCCGTGACGGTTCACAGAACACTTTACAGGCAACTGAGAATTTCTTTGAAGTACCAAACAGGAAATGCAACAGCAGATTTGCAACCATAGTTTTGCCAGTATTGTCTGAGGGGTTGACCTTGGCACAGGGCTCTTAGATGTGGAGTTGGCAGGCAAGCAAAGGTAAGTGTTTCAGATAAAGTAAGATTGAATGACCCATTTCTGTTTTACTCACGTGCAGGATATGGGTATTGTTGGGCTTGTTAGTGTTTGTTGCTCAGCTATAATTTCTCTTGAGAAAGTGCTGGCGAACCACCTTCCAAAGCATAGTAGAATGATCTGCTCAGAGGTCAGTTAAAAGTCAATCGTATTGCTGTGGGTTTGGACTCTACTATAACAATCCAGCAGCTTTATGATCACCGTTATTGATGCTAGTTTGTTTTAACTCCAGGTTTATTTGATGAACTGAATGCAAATTTCCAAGGTGCTCCAGGATTTGAACACACATCACCAGATCATTAGCCCTAGCTTTTGGAGTGTTGATCCACTAACATTGCCACTACTCTACCATGTGGCTTCATTTTCTTTCTTTGATTTCTCATTGACATTTGACAGGAGAAGGGACATAATCCAGGACACCTGTTTCCTTGCTTTTGAAATAGTACTATAATTCTTTAACATCTACCTCAAACGGACAAATCCTCCAGGAAAAGGATATCATTTAGGCTGGCACATCACTACCAACAGAGATCCCCTGAATGAGATGCTAAACCGTGATGTGCCAGCTTAAATGATATCCTTTTCCTGGAGTGGGACTCAAATCCCAATGTTTGATTTAGGGGCAAGAGTGCAGTGGCCACATGTGGTCTGGAGAGGTACTGTTTCTGGGGCTGTGTTTTCCCTCAGTGCTGCTTTTTTCAGCAGGAAGATGAATCACTAACTGTACTAAAATGTCATCCTGCTAGATTTCTTGGGAGGCATACGCTTGATTTGGGAATTTATCACAAACAGTTACCTTTAAGATCTCAAACACTGACTGGGTTAGGACAGCATTGCTCCCTCTCTAACAGGCTTCTGCTCTCTCAGTTTTCACTGAGGAGTTGCAACAGTTTTCAAGCCTTGAAGTGGAGCCACAGTGCGAATACGTTTTGGAATTATTTTTCTGAGGACAAGTTGGAAGTAGAAGGGACACGAGCAATAGCAGTTGAGCCAGATAATGCCGCGTCTCAGTGTGCAATTTGGTCACCTAACATCTAAGAGAATCCAGAGTATTTGTAATTCATGAAGGGACAATCCTTGAGCCTTGAGTTGTTGGGAGAATCACAATCCATCGACACAGCTGAAACAGACTCAGACATCATACGACACCAGGTTATAATCCAACAGGTTTATTTGAAATCGCGAGCTTTCAGAGCACTGTTCCTTCATCAGGAGAAGTGTCAAAAGGAGCAGCACTCCGAACGCTTGTGATTTCAGATAAACCTGTTGGGCTATAATCTGATGTTGTGTGACTTCTGACTTTGTCCGACATTAGCACCTTCACATCGCAGCTGAAACAGTGCATAACACAGTAACCACAGAAGCAGTTGCTTCTGTCCTCTTGTACAAGATGTTGAATTTACTGAGTACCCACAAGTGCTATACTACATGGCTTGGACAAAAGTGTGACATTTTCAGGGTTGTGTGAAGTATTGAATTGTACCAACACAACCATTAGCAAAAACGAAAAGCTGTGTCAGCCAACGAGATGGATACTAGCCAGGTTCGGCGACACTTCTCGGGGGATGTTTCCTTGGGTTGTCGAGGATGTGCGATTTGGCTTGGATATGATGGCCATTCCCCACCAGCCCAATTTGTCCCTGCATCCACAGTAAAGTATCGTGTAACAAACAGTAGGATGTGGTAGGGATGGGAGGGTAATGATCATGCAACCATATCCAGCAAGATCTGCAAACGGGAGCAGAGCAACAGGAGTTGATCATTCATACCCCTTGGGCCTCCTTTTTATAACGCGGCTGATCAATACTTCAGTTCCGTTTAAGAGCCATAACTCCATATTCCTTGAATCAATACCTTTCCATAACTAAAAACCCATTGATCTGAATCTTGAGCTCCACAACTTACCAGCAGCTTTTTGGGGGGAGTGAATTCTTGCAGCTTTTTCAGTGAAAACACAAAAGAGCCTGGCTCAGATTTTAATGTGCTGTTTTTTCTTAATACCCACTTCAGGGTAGTTTCTTTTTATTTACCTCATTGAATCCTTCTTGCATTTCAAATCCACTGATTGGATGGCATCCCAAGCCTGCTATTGGGTGGAAAGAACAGAAATCTCTGAATTTGATGTCTCTTTCCAGTCCATTCTAACCTTCTCACATCTGTTTCGATGGTGGCCACTCATCTCGTTTTATCAGCCTCACTGATAGCTAAGAAACGTTGTTTATTCCTGCAAAACAAAGTCACTACTTTGGGATGCTTCACTAAAGTGAAAGAAGATTTTACATGGATTTTGATTTTAATTGTTTTCCAGTCATGACATGAGTTATAATTGTAGCTCAGTAGACCACGCCTCACTCTGCTTCAGAAAATAGTGTGCCACTCCTCCAAAGTGAACGCAATTTAAATGAAAAGTTTCAGTTATGTAGCACCTTTTAGGATTCCATGATGTTCCAAAGTGCTTTTGAAATGCAGTTTAAAAAATTGGAAAAGACTGCAAGTGCTATAAATCAGGAACAAAAACAAAGTTGCTGGAAAAGCTCAGCAGGTCTGGCAGCACTTGTGAAGGGAAAAACAGAGTTAACGTTTTGGGTCTGGTGACCCTTGTTGTGTTTGAAATACAGTTGTTATTCTAATGCACTGTTGTTCTAACCTAGTGAACTGAAGGAGTGCTGCACTGTTGGAGGTGCCATTGTTTGCTTGTAAGGTTATATCTAGGTCCTGCCTTAGCTCCTCAGGTGGGTGGGAAAAACCTGCAGTACCCTGGGCAATTTTGAAACCCCAATCAACATCACTAAAATGTGTTTATCAGGTCATAACTACTTGGCTGTTTGTGGGAGCTTGCTGAGCACAATCTGGCTGCTGCATTTCCTACATTTTGGCAGTGACAATGTATCAAAGGTGCTTCACTGGCGACAAAGTGTGCTAGGATGTCCTGAGGTGAAAGGCACTATATAAATACAAGCCTTTCATTTTAAAGGAGTACAGTCTGACTTGAACATCGAAAAGCCTAATCCATCTCATTTACAAAACATAGCGTATTACAGATCAGTGGTTCACACCAGTTTTAATCTGATTTGCCTGTGCCACAGAGAAAATAAGGCTGTAAAAGCAGCAATCTCTTCATGATGTTTCATAGTTTAACCAAGTAACTAATCATCTGATGAGTAGAGTTTTATACCTTTGAATGGAGTATAATCTGCAGCTTTAGTTTTTGGTGAAGATGTAATTATTTTCTCGAATCCGGGCAGTGCAGGTCAGTCAACACTGTGCTGAATGCTGTACTGAGCTGAAATATCCGAGAGAATTTAGAATGAGCAATTCTTGATTATAAAGAGGGGGCTTCCTAAAGTGAGAGCCATGATCTCCAAGATAGCAAAATTCGCCGCGGCCTGGGCTCACAGAACTCCACTCTCCTTCCCTCACCCCTCACAATTAACACTGAAAGATTGTGACAGTTTCTATACCTTGAGGTGGGGGCACAATGCAAACAATTCTGGGGCACAGTGATTGAGAGAGTGTGTGAGTTATCAGAGGATAAAATGGGCCACTGCGCAGTTGCAGTGTTCCCACAATTCTCCAGCTCGATACCAGTTTAAATACCTTTTGTCAGCTGATTTTCTTTTTCTTTATTCATTAACGGGATGACAACGTCGCTGGCCCGGCAGTATTTGTTGCCCAATCCTAATTACCCAGAGGGCAGTTCAGAGTCAACCACATTGCTGTGGGTCTGGAGTCACATGCAGGCCAGACCAGGTAAGGATGGCAGTTTCCTTCCCTAAAGGATATTAGATTGACCTCTCTCATGTTCCATAGGGACAGTCAACACTCAATGGAATCCTTGGCTGGGGTGGATTTAAAAGACAGATAGTGGCTAAAACAGGGCACAAGGATGCCATTCAGTCCTCATTTAAAATTCATAACATTTTGCCCTTTCTTTAAATATAATTTATGTGACCATAGCAGTTTGAGGAGGACAGAAGTGGGGTTGTTGCACTTTCTCTGTAATATAAGCAGAGGGGCTAGGGCATACAAAGCTGACGCATCTCCTGTGACAGGAGGATGGAAACATGTGAAAGATTTCCATAGATTGCTTTCATTCTAAAATTGTGTTGAATATTCTCCTGAAAACAAATTGAAAGAAAATTGTGACCACATTATGGCAACAGGAATCAGGAACATGGACAGATGGAGAGCGCAAGTGTGCATCCACATTAACCATTCTGCTCTGCACAAAGACCAGGAGGATAAGGACATAACTCCTGGTTATATTGTATTTTGTGCTCTAGTTTCCACCCACAGTCCAAAGATGCGCAGATTAGCCGTCTAAATGGCCCGTAGTGTTCAGGGATGTGTAGCTTAGGTGGGTTACAAGGGGATGGGTCTGGGTGGGATGTTGTGAGGGTCAGTGTGGACCTGTTGGGCTGAAGGGCCTGTTTCCACACTGTAGGGATTCTATGTTCTATGTTCAACTATATCCAAGAAGGAAGCAGGAAAGTGCTCACTAGCATACCTTCGATCCTAGTAATGACTTCGAAGTGTGAGGGGAGGGTGTGGATTTGGTGGGGGTGTCAGTCAGCTGGGCAGCTGGTTTGTAATGCAGTGTGACAGGTCCCCAAACTAGCTGAGGTCATCATGAAGGTCCCAGTTTCTCAACCTTGCCTGAAATGTGAAGATGCTCAGGTTAAACTCACCCGAGTGAGTCACTGTCTCACTTTCTAATGAGCAGCCACGATCCTCTGGGACTGTAGTGACTTCACTTCTGTCCTAGAAGGCGTCTCCAGGGAGATGGAATATGCAATTTTATATAGTGACTGAATGACATCTGACATGGGCTCACTGTTGTAATGTCAGAAAATTCATGATCAATTAATGTAGGAGAAAGCTAAAGGAGCTGCAATGAGATAAATGAGCAATTGCTCAGGAGATAATAAAGTGTGAAGCTGGGTGAACACAGCAGACCAAGCAGGATCTCAGGAGCCTGAGATGCTGCTTGGCCTGCTGTGTTCATCCAGCTTCACACTTTATTATCTTGGATTCTCCAGCATCTGCAGTTCCCATTATCTCTGATACAATTGCTCAGGAGATGTTTGTTTTAGTGATATTTAGGAGAACTATCCCATGTTTGTTTTAAACTGTGCTAGTGGTATTGTTTGTGTTTCGTTGGAGGCAGATGGAGCCTCACTCCTATCTGAAAGATTTTACATTCAGCAGTGTAGCACCAGACAGAAGCATAATTCTAGATGTTTGCAACTGCCAATACTTGAGTGCAGGGTAGAATTATACTGTTTTAAGAGTTAACAAAGCCCATCAAACTATCATTCCTGCTGGACATTACATAACACTTGTATTTAGATAGCACCTGTAAGTGCCCCAAGCTACTTGACTGGAGCAAGGTGGCAGCAAGCCACATGGTGTGGCTCACTTAGTAACTCCCTCAACTCTGTTTCAGAGGATTCTGGGTGAAGGATAAGTTGGATTGTGATGCTCTGTATAGTCAAATAGCCTACTGACATTCACTATCCAAGTGTCTGTTTATTAATAACAGCCATTGGTCAGTTAATTCAAAGTTAACAATTGCTGTAGAACTGCACCCACAACAAAAGATCAACATATTTAGCAAGCGAATAACATTAAAAAGGAATAAAAGTGGTAGAGCTGATGGATGCATTAACTGTGACTGAAAATTTATAACCCAAGGGATTTGAATGTAATGTGATGCGGTATAGTTCATAAAAGTACCAAACTCACTCTCTGGTTTGTTAAGATAGCTGCTTTCAGCCTGGGAGAGGTGGGCAATTAGCTCCACGGTGCTATGCCTAGGGAAAGGGTAATGTAAGGGGTTGGGGGGTGGGGCAAGTATGGAAACCAGACATGGATCTCATTCCTGATGTTTCCACAGGGACTGGTGCAGACATCGGGAGAATATATTATGGTCTCCCATAAAAAATATGGATGGTGTGTGGCAGACCCTATGGGAGGGGAAGGGGAGAATGGAACAGCTGTGATAGCGAGGAAGAATTAGTTTGGGCTAAGCTGGGAAGTACACAACCGGGGGCGGTGCTGGGTAGAGATCAAAACATCAGTTGGGCCCATTGATTGCTTGAGTTGCATGAACAGAACCAGAGGAAGATCAGTTTTCAGCTGCATTTTGGGTCAAATCCAGCTTCCCTTTTCCACTGTTAATGTGTTTTTGTACCATGCAGGCCATAAGGACTGCAGGTGGCCCCAAATGATTGAGCAGCCCTCGCTTTGCGCAGAGTGAGTGCACTGCTAATTAAAATGAAATGATGGGTATGAATAGGGGGCAGATGGAGGCAGTGGCCTGGTGTGCAGTGCAGGGTGACAAGACCGACAATTCCATCTCAGTGTCAGTTCGCTTTAGCATCACTGTTAATGAGCTGTGCTGTTCAATGCTGAGCACATCCCTTTATCAGGGCAACTCTCAGTCTTTAAGCCTGATGAATGTGGGATCAGTTGCTCACCGTGACTGGACATACTCCTCAAGGTTGTGATTGTCACATGACCTTCTGCCTCCAATCACTCCGTGCCCTGGCCCCACATTCTTGCCATTGGTCACCTCGCGTATCCAACATTGTCGGAGCCCTGCCTTCCCAAATCCATCGGGAAGAGATTATTAGGGCTATATTCACTGGAATTTAGAAGGATGAGAGGGGTTTTTCATAGAAATCTATAAACTTATGGCAGGAATAGATGGAGTAAATGTAGGAAGGATGTTCCCGATAACCAGGGAGGAGCCCAGAACCAGGGTCGCAGTGTAAGGACACAGGGACAGAGATGAGAGGGTGGTGATCCTGTGGAACTTTCTGCCACAGAAAGCAGTTGAAGCTAGGACTTTGAATGTTTTCTTGAAGGAGTTTGATTCAGTTACTGTCATAAAGTTATACAGTATGGAAATAGACCCTTCGGTCTCACCTGCCCATGCTGACCATGCTCCCAAACTAAACCAGTCCTACCTGCCTGTGCTTAGTGCAAGGGTAGGGTAAGAAAGTCGGAAAATTGTACTGAATTGGATGATCATCCACAGTCATATTGAACAGCAGAGCAGGCTTGAAGGGCTGAATAGCCTCCTCCTGTTCCTATTTTCTATGTTTCAGTTTTTATGAAAGCAATCAGATAGCATCATTATCCAATTGGATGGATTCTTGACTGTCAGCCAGATAGGTTTTCTTCATCACCACCAATATTTTTCGAAGTAAAATAAAAGTTCAAAAGTATATTTCTTCTTAATGCTGTTTCCCAGGGTAAGTCTTTTATTTATTGAAATGAGGGGTATCTGAGAGAACAAATGTAGAACTGTTCCATGTCAGGAACTTACAACCAACATTGGGAACCCTCAGGACAAAAAAAGCAAGAAAAAAAACGACTGGTCCCAGTTGCTTTCTCCGTGGCAACATCTTAGTCCACCAAAATAAAACAACTAGCACCCCTTTTTCCTGCCATATAAATTGCTGTAACAAAGACAGAAATTGCTGGAGAAACTCAGCAGCTCGGGTAGCATCTGTGGAAAGAAAGCAGAGTTAACGCTTCGAGTGCAGTGACTTCACCAGAATTGTAAACAGCTGTTGGCACCTCCAGGCTGTTAGCAATTCTGATGGCGAGTCACCAGACTCAAAACACTAACTCTGTTTCATTCTCCACTGCTCTGATGCTGCTGGAACCCCTGAGTTTCTCCAGCAATTTCTGTTTTGGTTTCAGCCAGATTTTGTTTCATATAAATTGCTGTAATTACTTTGCAATTTGCTGTTTTTGCACTTGTCCTGATGAGTGTAAGATGCGAAGCTTCAGCAACATGTCTTTCTTTACAACAAGGTGTAAAAGGAAAGCCTTACACTCGGATAGCACCTTTCATAACTACAGGGCGCCTCAGAGCACTTGACAGTCAATGAAGTATATTTGAAGTTTCATCACTGAAGTAATATTGGAAGTATGGCAAGCCTTTTGGTACCCAGCAATCACCTCACAAACAGTTAGATGATAATGACTGTTTTGTGATGGGATATTGTCATCCTATCTGAACACATAATGGGAACCTTGGCTTTAGGGGTCTGTCTAGGAGTAGAGAATTCTACAGATTTACAGGCATTGAGAGAAAGAAAATCTGCACACCTCTGCCTTAAAAAGAAGTCTTATATTTGAAACTGTGTCTTAGGTCTTTCTAACTTGAAAAATAACTGTTGACTTATTTAAGAGTAGGAACCTTGTGCAGTCTTATTATAACTACAAATGGATTCATCACAAAGCTATATTTGATCATTTGCTGTTTTCATTTGTGTACAATAGTTAGTTTGCAAGTAGGCTACGTACTTCTCACATTTTAAACAGTTTTGAAAATGTGATTTTGCCTCTAATGAAAGCAGTTTAACTTCAAGAACCCTTCAAATGGTGGAAACTTGCCTAGTTCATTATTTGGATCTAGGGGCACAGACCATCTTGTAAGCAAAGCTTGCTCGAAGCAAGATTATTTTCGAGATGATTATGGAAACTCAGTTTACATGCGACATAACTTGCACTTCAAATTTCTTGATCTTTTACGCTGTTTTGTCTGATTTCCGGCAAGGGTGCTGCGGAAGTTCTAGGTCTGTATAAACAGACAGACAGACAATTACAGGTACGTGCAAGTAAAGCCCTTGAGGAAAAAACTGCTTTGTAAATAATTGCTCCATCATTAGCCAGCTGGAATTGATTTATTACCGAGCGAATATCTGCCAATGACATATTGTTTGAAAGTGAGTGGGATGGAGTTCGCCAGCTGGACTGTAGACTTTATTCGGTGGAAAAAGACGTCTTTCAGTGTTTTCCTAGTCAAGGTTCATGAGCAGACAGCCCTGCGAAAATGAGCTGTGGTTCAGCAGAGGCCTACTCGCCCCCTTGGGGTAACAAACCCCGGCATCATTCATTGTGCAGACGTCTGTATCTTCACCAAGGACTTCTCTGGGTTAAAAGTTACTGTTGAATAGAAAGGCAGTTGCATGTAAGTAGAAGAGCTGACCCAAAAGGCTAACAGGAACTTGCGGCGTGCCTTATTCATGTTTGGCTTCCATTGAAATTCCTGGAAATGTTTCTCTCTTTTTTTCTCATTGCAGGGTAGGAATTGGCTGGTTAAGGGTCAGAAACAAGACATGTATTTTCTCAAAGTACTTGTCTCAGACAGAAAGAATATATTTTTTCAAAAAAGAAAAATAAGTCATTTTCAAAGGTCAGTCAGGATTGTATATTCTCTTGTCGAACTACCATAATTCCACAAAGTTAACCCTCACCCAAATATAAGGCCCATGCACATTGCTGTTTAGACCAATGGCTCTCAAACGTTTCTATCTGTGGGCATCTTTGGTGGGCAAAAGATGCTGTGGAACACCTACTGTGCCCACCTCACCTGCTTTTGTTTCTACAGCAAAACAATCCAGTGGAATTAATTGTAAGAACAATGCTGCTTTTGATGATTACCAGAGATACGCTATCTACTCCCAAGTGCACTGGACTCCATATTCTGCTAATTCCACTTCAGCATGTGGGTATCACTGGCAAATTGGGGTTGGTTAGCTCAGTTACCTGGGTGATTGGTTTGTAATATACGTATAGAAATACCATCAGTGTGTTTTCAATTCCCAAATCAGTTGAGTTTTGCATGAGAGACTCTCTTTCTCAGTCTTTCCCCTCAGTTGAGGTATGAGAGCCACCACCACCAAATATGTCTGTCCCTTTCCCAATGAGAGAGCAGGAGTATAGTTGATTTTACCTTTTATCGTTGGCAAGACCAGTATTTACTACCCAACTGTCATTGTCCCCAAAGCACCATCAGTACATGCATGGATAGTGGGATATTTTGCTTGGGAACCCTGCAGCCCAGTGGTATAAATGTGGACTTCACGAGCTTCAAAATCGCCTCTCCCCCAACCACATCCCAAAACCAGCCCAGCTCGTCCCCGCCTTCCTAACCTGTCCTTCTTCCCACCCATCCACTCCTCCCACCTCAAGCCCCATCCCTATCTCCTCCCTGCCAGCCTCATCCCACCTCCTTGACTTGTCCATCCTCCCTGGACTGACCTATCCCCTCCCTAACTCCCCACCTACACTCGCCTTTACTGACTCCATCCCCGCCCCTTTGACCTGTCTGTTTCCCCTCCACCTATCTTCTCCTTTATCCATCTTCTATTCGCCTCCCTCTCTCTCCCTATTTATTTCAAAATACCCTTCCCCTTTGCCTCCCCCATTTCTGAAGAAGGTTGTAGACCTGAAATGTCAGCCTTCCTGCTCCTCTGATGCTGCTTGGCCTGCTGTGTTCATCCAGCTCTACACCTTGTTATCTCAGTACATGCATGGTATGGTTAAGTAGGACTTCCCAGGACCATAAGCCTGAATTGCCTTCTACCTTTATGCTGACACTAGGTGTTGATTGAGAGCCATGCTGTCGTTCAGTGATTCTTGTGGAACCATTGATGGGCTCACAGCAGAAGTCCTATCTCAACCAGAAACACATTTCCCTCCCCACCTTAACTAAGCGTCTATTATCGATCTTGGATGACTTAACTCTTCCCATGCCTAATTAAAATGTCAGCAATGAGAATTGAATGGCCTGATTGAATAATTCAACCTCCCAAGAGAATCTCTTTTTAAATAAACCTGTGAAAGCAGGTAGTTCTGTTTTCAGGTGATTTACTGTAAAATTGTAATTTGATGATTTATTCTCATTTATTTGTCATTTACTTCGCACACAAAAGAAAGAGTGCTCCCAAACTGAATATGCAAACTTTATTGGCAGAGTGCATAGCTAATGAGGTATTGCTTGCTGTAGTTACCGCAAGCCCCAATGTTCGTTTGACAAAGCTTTTGATCATAATCGAGGGCTTCAAGAGGATAACTGTGCTGCATTTAAAATAATGAATAGAGGTCAATGCATTGAAAGGACACAGTGTTTAAAGTGTGCTGGCCTTCAGGGTCTCCCCTCATGTGTAATGCTGCGCTGCAGAATGAGCTTTGCGTCTGGGATTTCCCACTTGGGGAATTCTGAATTTGAACTGTCTTTACAAAAGCATCAAAGAGTCTGCTGCCTTGAGGAAGGGAGAGGGGCATTGGTGGAGACGGGGGGAGTAGAAAGAACTTGCATGCATGGCATGTCCTCAGGATGTCCCAGCAGGCTCACGTCCAATTACTTGCTGCTGGATTGCAGTTAGCATTTGCTATGTAGTGAGCACAGCAGCCAATCTGTGCACTGCAAAGCCCCACAAAGAAGATAATTATCATTAAAATTCCTTTTGGTGTTGTTGGTGAGGGAGGCATGTTATTGAAGATGCCAGGAAAACGTTTCCAAACAGTGCCCTGAGATCATTAAAGTTCGCCCGAATTGGCAGATGTTAACAAAAAACACACACAAGCAAAAGACTGCAATGTTGGAAAACTGGAATCAAAACAGAAAGTGCTGGGAACACTCAGCAGGACTGGTGGATCTATGGAGAAGGCAACTATTTCTGGTTGATAACCTTTTGTCAGAACATTAAAGATTCCTTAGTTTAATATCCCATTCAGGGAATTGAACATCTGACAATATACTTACATCTGCACTGAAATGCTGGTCGAGATGAGGTACTTAAATTCTGAGAGCAAAGTTTTGATCCTACATGGCATGGAGCAGAATGGGCTATTAACCCCAAGTCAATTTAATGTTCAATGACAAAGACCAGTCAACATTGCTCATATGCAGCCAACTCCTAGCTTTATTGGAAACCAAGGGATAGACTGCCCTCTCCATTTCGCTATGTACACTTTGTTTTCTTGTAAGCCAATGAAATGAAGCGAATAGCATGAAAATTGGCTGATCTTTATTTTTCAATGTTGGGGAATAAAACATTGATCTATTTCTCATCTGAACACCCAGCTCGCATGGGAACACCACAACTTGAAAGTTCCCCTCCAAGCCACACATTGCCCTGACTTGAAAATATAATGCGATTTCTTCGTAGCTGCTGGATCATAATTCTGTAACTCCCTGTCTAACAGCAGGGTGTCTCTATATTTCAAGGACCGTAGTGGTTCAACAAGACAGCTCAGCACCACCTCCTCTAGGGCAACTAGGAATGGGCAATAAATGCTGGTCCAGCCGGCAATGCCTCCAGCCCATGAATGAATAAAAAAGCCCTGTGAGCCAAGGACCTATTTAAAGTTACAGTGTAGATTGTGACATAGGCCAACATCTGGTTGTATGAGACATACCAGTGGGAAGACCATACAAACCAAATGTTCGTAGGTGGAAAGCAGTGGATTCCTCACTATTCACATTGCCCAACTATTTTTCTTCTATGTTTCAGTCAATGAGTGGCTGATCCACTCCCTGAAAATGAAAGTTACCATGTATTGCACTTCTGCATACCTCCAACTTAGGGTCGGACAATGGCTTTGGTTTGCACTGTTGTCTCAGATCACCAGGGATTTGGGTTTGATTCTAGCCTTGGGCAATTTTTGTGTGGAGTTTGCATGTTCTCCCCGTGTCTGTGTGGGTTTCTTCCAGGTGTTCTGGGTTCCTCCTACAATCTAAACATGTGCGGGTTAGGTAGCTTAGCCATGCTAAAATTGTCCTGTAGTGTCCATAGATGGACAGGCTGGGAGGATTAGATATGGTAAGTGCAGGGTCACTGGGATGGGGTGGGTCTGGGTAGGATACTCTTCAGAGGGTTGGTGCAGACTCAATGGGCGAAATGGCCTGTATCTGTACTGTTGAGATTCTGGAAATATGTAGAAGGGTGAGTGGATCTGCCAACCTGGTATTAACAGAGCAAAATAATACGTTTTCTTTAAAAAAAAATTACATGATCAGAATGCACTCTGTAACAAACTGTGCCTTGGCCGACTAAGTAGACCTGTGTTTACAGAAATGCTTTGCATCACCAATGCCAAAGAGCACGATGTATAGTCACACAGAGGGAATTAACTGCATTAGCTTGCAATCTTTTCTTCTTGTTGGAGAATTTGACAGCTGTTTGGGGTGCCTCGTTGATCCTGTAATCCAATTATGTTTCTGCAGTTGCCAATCTTCCTTGATGTTAATATATGTGTGGATGAATAAATTACAGGAGACTCTTTGTAGATGGAATCCTTTTTTAAAATCTCTCCTGCATTCATCACCTCCCCAGCTCTTGGTAGGTGGGGCTGCCAGCGTTGTTTGAATGGTGTGGCATCATAACCTCTGACCTCCACCCGTTTTTGCCACAGTGGAGGTGATGGCCGAATGGTATTAGCATTAGACTTTTAATGCAGAGCCTCAGGTAATGTTCCAGGTACCTCATTTCGAATCCCACAATAGTGATGATGCTATTTGAATTCAGTAAAAATCTGGATTTAAGCGTGCAATGATGGCTGCGATAATTCTTGGGGGTGGTTCTTGGAAAACCTATCTAGTTCACTAATGCCCCATTAGGGAGGGAACTGCCATCCTTACCTGATCTGGCCTCCATGTCACTCTAAACCCACTGTAATATGGTTAACTCTTAACTGCCCTCTGGGCAATTAGGGATGGGCAATAAATGCTGACCCAGCCAGTGGTGTCCTCATCTTACGAATGAAAGTAAAAGGTCACTCAACCCACAGCCTTTGTGTGCCAATTGGAAAGTGAATAGATGTTTCATTAACAGATTGGATGTGTAGAGACTGTATAAGTACAGCCATTTGTCCTGTCTGTGACCCTTGTATAACTAACAATCAGGATTGTTCAAACAAAATGGGGAAGAACTACAATATTTGGAAATTCCCCCACTCCATCCAGGCCCCATCTAAGGTTTGTTTTGGAGTTGCTTCATAAATGGAGGATATTGAGTACAAAAGTAGAAAGAAATTGTCGGACTTCAATGAAGCAGTAGACAGCCCAGAACTAGAGTCTTACATCCAGTTCTGGTCACCTCACTTTGGGAAGGAAGTGTGGATAGTGACAGAATGGAGAGATGTACCACAATAATTGTGGTGATGGGAGATTGTTTTGCTACTGTTCAAGGTGAAGTTAAAGTGTCTGGGGCTGTTCTCCTTGAAGCAAAGGAAGTTGAAGTGTGATTTGATAGAATCTGTTTTCAGATTTGTGTGAAGTAGCCGAAACAACGCTGTGCCAGTTGGCAGATGAGGTTGAAGGAAACTTATTTTTCCCTTTGTGACCTAGTTCCAAAGCTTGAACATCATTGCAACCCCCTCAGTGAGAACAATGAGAGCTGATGCACGTGACAACTTGGTTATGATGGCTATTTCTCTCTCAAAGCTCGCGACTGATGAAATTCAGCTTGTGACCAGCACTCATTCTCATTTTCTATGCAGCTGCATGGGCCTCCAAATGGCAGAGACTTACAGAAGGCAAAGCTGTAATTGGCGTGCCAATGCCGATCACTGTGCATGGTGGAGTGGCACAGTGTGCAGCCACACAGCTCAGAAAGAATTTCCCTAATGACCTACTTGGGCAACCAACATCCACTTTGGTCTGTTGGGGCGGGTTGGGCGGGGGGCACTCTAATTTAACTAAGAGATCCAGGTGCAAATGTAGAAAGATTTTACACAAGCAGTGGTACTTACCTGGAACTCATTGTCCATGAGACTGCCAGAAGTAAAAACGATCAATGATTTCCAAATAAAATTGAGCATTTGAAGAAAATAAACTTGCTGGCTACAAGGATAGATTGGGGGAATGAGGCTGACTGAATTGTGTAGGAAGCCAGCATCTGTGCCAATGTGACTCCATGACTGGGAGATCAGTCAGTAGCTCTGGCAGGCAAGATAGGAGAATAGGACAGGCACATGGATGGGCAGAGAGCAAATGGACACAGACTGTTAGAAAATAGATGACAGGTTAGACAGAGGATCTTGATCGGCGCAGCCTTGGAGGGCCGAAGGGCCTGTTCCTGTGCTGTAATGTTCTTTGTTCTTTTTGTTCTTTGTAAGCCAGGTGGAAATGGAGGAAGGACCAACCCACCCACCTAACACTTCAAACACCACCTGCCCCGGGCAGAGTGTGTGGATCCAGTACCGACATGTTCAGTCACCTCAGGAACCACAACCTCAAAATGGAGAATGGTCACCCTGATTTCAAGGGACTATCTAAGAGAGAGCAAGAGTTCTGTGGTAGGAAGCCACAACTGGGAACCCATATCATCGATGCGTGGCAATTCGATATCAATGGTGTGGAGGCGTGTGTATGTGTGAGGTGGGGGTTTGGGCCTCTTTTGAAAAAGTCCAATGGTCACAATCTGGCGAGCGGCATTGTCTATGAAAAGGGGAGGCCTGAAGATGGAGTCCAGAGCACGGCTCAGATCCAAAAGGGGTTGCCTAAAGTGAAAACCTAAAAGGCTAACCCTATCGCATTTGGGCCTCTTTTAGTTCCCAGTCCCCACTCTTGACAGGTTTGGCCTGCAATGAGAGGCAACCATCAGTGCTCAGGCTCCACCTGGAAGGTGAGTTTGTTTCTGACGGTACGTCAGGTTGTGACTTCCATGCCTTCACAAGACGAGGGTGAGTTGAACCTGGAGGGAAACACGCCCTGTTTGCATCATCTCACTAACTGAGCTCCAGGTTGGAAGACTCATGGTTGACCCTTCTTAACACATCTACTAAGACCCTCAAGTGGGTAATTAATGGCCATTTAAGTGTGCTAGCTAGCCACCTCCCTGATTATTTGCCTAGTTTCCCGACTGCAAAACCAGGGGAACTTGCCTGCTGGGTTGGGGACAAGGGAGGAACTGGGTGGCAGTCACCAATTGATCCCAATGGTAGAGAAATCAGATGGAGCTCTGAATTTAAAAATAACTGTTTATACAGTCACTAGTAACTCCAGAAGAAATTTATCCAGAAAGTGGTTAGAATGTGGAACTTGCAGGGAGTGGTTGAGGTAAAAGGTATAGATGTATTTAGAAGGAATCTAGACAAGTACACAACTGATTAAACTTACGGAGCATTACTCTGATATGGTTTGATGATCCTGAATGGAGCAAGGACATAAGCACCAGCACAGCACTCACCGTTTGGGCTAAATGACTTGTATCCGTATTGTAATTTCAGTGCACTTTACAAATTGTGTTTAAACACATTCAGTGACAATTTAGAGGGTGCAGCACGGAACTGTCGAATGGATAGTTTTGCATGGCCATTTGCAGATGGCCAGACTGCTAAATGCGAATGCCTCAACCATGTGTTTTCCTTGTGGTTTGCTGTAATGCATTTTGCAAATGACCATGTAACCACTGCTCTCAGTGGTTTGCGCCTTTGTTTGTTCAGTAATGTAACACTTGTTCCCAGTCAACCACAATGTTGGCATTGCTTCACAATGATAGATCTGACACAGACACGTTAGCATTTTTTTTAACTCACCATCCTTTTTCTCCCTTGCCCTCCTGAAAGCACTTTGGAAAATCTCATGAAACTGACGAACCAGACATACTGCTCCAACTTGTTATGAAACAGTCTTCAAAATGGAACTTCATGACAACAGGACGTTCATTTCCAAGTGTGACTGGGTTTTTTTTTTAACCATTTGAGTTTTCTTCTTGGAACTCCTGCAGCAGCTCACCGAAATGGACAATGTCCATGCCGTGACTGTCAATAGATTATTTGACAGTGGTCACAATTTTCTACCATCCTGCGCAGTGGGCTGTGTGTGTGTGTGTGTGTGTGTGTGTGTGTGTGTGTGTGTGTGTGTGTGTGTGTGGGTCAGGGGGGAGATGATGGGGGTTTGCAGGCTGGAACCCTGTCATTTTTCCTTCTCTACCCCAGTTATGTCTTTGGCAGGAAGGCCTATGGATGACTTTCTCACATCATTGCCCTTGGGGCCATTAACTATGCAACATTGATCTACTTAAGAGTCTTATCTCACTCCTACTGATGTTTAAGGGAGGTGTGCCAGCTCACGTGAGCTGAATGGCAGGGAATAAGTGTGGGTTACGGTTAGCACAGATTCAGTTTGTTGAATGGTCTGTTCAGGTTGCACATACAAACAACGAACAAGATCTGAAAGAACTGCAGATGCTGGTAATCAGAAACAAAAACAGAAATTGCTGGAGATTCTCAGCAGGTCTGGCAGCATCTGTGGAGAGAAATCAGGGTTAACGTTTCAGGTCCAGCAACCATTCCTCAGAAGAGTAGACCACTCTGCCCTTTGAGCCATTCAATAATATCACAGCTGGTCCGATTTTAACCTCAACTCTACATTTTTGCATGTTCCTGACAATCCTTTGTTCTCTTGGTAATCAGCAATTTATATACCTCTGCCTTAAAAATATTTAAAGGTGCTCCACCCACTGCCTTTTGAGGAAGGGAATTCCAAAAAATCAGAAATCTCAGGAAAAAAAAGTCTCCTCCTATCTGTTGTAAATGGGTGCCCCCTTATTTTTAAACATTAACCTCTGTTTCTAGATTTTCCCACAAGAGGCACCGTCTTTTCAACATCCACCTGGTCACATCCCCTCAGAATCTTTTTTGTTCCAATTACTCCACCTCTGATTCTCCTAAACTTTTTTATTGTGGTTCGTAGAGTCACTAGCCGGCCAGCATTTATTACCAATCCCTGGCTGCCCTTGAGAAGGTAGTGGTGAGAGGAAACAGGCCTAGCTTAGCCTAATATGTTCCAATAACATATGCCCTTTGTAAACCAGAGGAGTGGAACTTAAAAAAGAAATCAAAGACAATGGAAAATTGAAACACATTGAAGCGGCTGATCCTCACAATGACAAAGCAATTTGTTACTGTCCCGGATTTACATTGGTTAAGCCTGTGGATTTAATTGAGAACCGACAGCGCTAAATGCCTGACGGAGATAAAGTAACTCAAAAAACTTTTGACCTCAGCAGCAAGAAGCTCAAAACAGATTTGTGTTGATTTACAAAAAAAGGAACAGAAGTATTGTGTTTATTTATCTTGTGTCTTGCATGAGCCAAAGTGTTTCATAACCAACGAACTGCAGTCACTGTTGGCATGGTCGTCAGCTGTCCCTTGATTGGAGGATGACGTCCAATCAGGATTGTGTATTTTCACCACACGTCTCCATCTGTCTGACCATGGTGATGACATTGTTGTGATGTAGGAAACAACAGAAGCTGATTTGCATGTTGTGAGAGCTCCCAAAACAGCTCCACTTCCGTTTGTGGAGTAAATATTAGCCAGGGCACTGCAACATATCTTTCCAGTTCCTCTTCAGAATAATACTGTGGATGATTTCTGCTAATTACAAGTTTGGATAGGCCCATGGATAAAAAAGTTTTAGAGGTGTAAACGGGACAAGTTCAGGTTAGGAGATCTGGTTGGCATAAACGAATTGGGCCAAAGGGCCTGGTTCTATGCTGTATACCTCAATGATTCTACGCTTGCATTGTGCTGGGATCTAGTTTCTCTGCCAGGAGCTAAAATAAAGACGTAAACTTGACCCAGTGATAATGGGAACTGCAGATGCTGGAGAATCCAAGATAACAAAGTGTGAAGCTGGATGAACACAGCAGGCCAAGCAGCATCTTAGAAGCACAAAAGCTGACGTTTCGGGCCTAGACCCTTCATCAGAGAGCACGATTATTAAATATCCTATGTGCCAGGCCACCACCCCAGATGTTTGACCTCAAAGTCCAACCTAACACTTCAGGGTAGTGCCGAGGGAATGCTTAATCTCTGATGAAGGGTCTAGGCCCGAAACATCAGCTTTTGTGCTCCTGAGATGCTGCTTGGCCTGCTGTGTTCATCCAGCTTCACACTTTGTTAACATAAACTTGACCCACCTGTTCAAACTCAATGGAGGCTAAACCATATGTATTCACAGTCTGTGCCTGATGTATGTAACTTTGCCTGACTCTACTCCCACTCACTCCCTGGCTCTTCTTTCACTAAATGCAATTGCTTCTATCTTTAGCGGGAGTGGGATACTGGAATTGCATGATGAACCATGATCATATTGAATGGTGGTGCAGGCTCGAAGGGCTGAATGACCCACTCCTGAACCTATTTTCTTTGTTTCAGCCACCTATTGTCCCAACAAGAAAGCTGTAAAATCGTCAATAAGCTGGTGTCTTAATTTAACATTGCATCTGGATGGCAGCAACTCCGCCAAAGGCAGCATTCCCTCGGCACTACGTTGAAGTGTTAGGTTGGATTTTGGGGTCAAACATCAGGGGTGGTGCCCTGAACACACTGCCTTGTGGAGGTAGACAGCAGGTCCTCTCAACTGAGCCAGGCCTGGCACATAGGATATTTAATAATCATTTGACACCTCAATTCAGCTGAACGCCAGCATACTCCTTTTTTGTATTTGCTGTAAGGAAACTTTTACAAAACCGATTGCAGGAGAAAAGGAGTCAGAGTGTTAATGTCATTCAGGTAATGCATGATGCATTTGTGAATAGTTTATGCCCTCTGGCCATGTGTTTGGAAACAAATGAGACAAGGTTTTGCCAAACAGTGTGATAAAGACAGCTGCCTTTTAACATTAGCAGCTTGCAAATGCTTTGATCTGGTGAAAGCATCAATGTGATATATTAAAACTCTGTACTGAAATCCCTAATGACTGCACATGTACTGGGGCGTCCCATCGGAAGAAATTAATTGAGCTTGATGCAAAATGTGCCCATATCCCACAGCTGGCACTCCAGTGCTCACCCACCATTTCCACCTGGTTTTTGGACAACACTGGGAGACTCTTGTCACATCATTTATTCCGTCTTCAATCAGTTTGCTTCCAATATTACCCTTCACATCTGGTGCCCGCTAATTGACTTGTATAAGAATAGCCTCTTTGTGACCTATTGGCCTTGAGTTTGTAATTGGGAGACGGTTGCAGCAACCGGAAACAAAGCTGGAGAAGCAAGATGCTTGCATTGTGCTGGGATCTAGTTTCTCTGCCAGGAGCTAAAATAGAGACGTAAACTTGACCCACCTCTTCAAACCCAATGGAGGCTAAACCATATGTATTCACAGAGTCTGTGCCTGATGTAATAATATGTATGTAACCTTGCCTGACTCTACTCCCACTCACTCTCTGGCTCTTCTTTCATTAAATGCAATTGCTTCTATCTTTAGCGGGAGTGGGATACTGGAATTGCATAATGAGCCATGATCATATTGAATGGTGGTGCAGGCTCGAAGGGCTGAATGACCCACTCCTGAACCTATTTTCTTTGTTTCAGCCACCTATTGTCCCAACAAGAAAGCTGTAAAATTGTCAATGAACATGTGCTTAAGTAGGCATCAGATGCCTGGAGAGTTATATTTAATACACAAGAGATAGTTTAAAGAATAACATACTGGGTTCAGATGCTGCATGTTAATTAATGGTTTTACCTTGTCAGGTCTACTCATCTGTAAAGATGAATCGACCTCTTTACTAGATTCACTGCTGGAGCAAGCCAGCTTTGGCCTCTGAATCCCTCAGTTAGCAAGGTCATAGAATGGTGCAAAGCAGATGGAGGACATTCAGCCCTAAGTTGGCTGTTGTGAAGAATAAGCCTTTTATTTCATTTTTCTCCTTCAATAATTTATCTCGTGCCTTTTTGAAGGTCACTATTAAATCTGTGTCCATACAAACAGATGAAGGGCGAGTATATTTAGGCCTTTCAGCCCCTCAACCCTGCCCTGACATTCAATAAGACCATGGCTGAAGTGATTGAATTCTCAAATCCACATTTCTGCCTAACCCTGTTAAACTTTCAACCCCTTGCTTAAGAAGACTCTAACTACACTGAGCATGGTGGCCCAGTCCTCAGTACAGCTGCCTCACAGCGTCAGGGACCCGGGTTTGATTCCAGCCTTGGGTGACTGTCTGTGTGCACATTCTCCCCGTGTCTGTGTGGGTTTCCTCTGGGTGCTCTGGTTTCCTCCCACTGTCCAAAGAAGTCAAGGTTAGGTGGATTGGCTATTCTAAGCTGCCCATAGTATCTAGGGTGGGAAATACAGGGATAAAATAAGGGGTGAGTCAGGACGGGATGCCCTTTGGAGGGGTGGTGTGGACCTGATGGGCTGGATGGCCTGCTTCTACACTGTAAGGATTCTACCTCTGCCTTAAAACATTCAAGGACTCTGCTTTTACCATATTTTCAGAAAAAGAGATTCAAAAGGCACATACCCTCTGAGAGAAAAAGAAAAGCCTAATCTTTGTTTTGAACAGGTGACTCCTATGAACAGAGATTTCTCGTTGTATGTTATCTCATCAAAACAAAACATCATCTACATTTCTAACCTGTTAAGAACTTCAGGATCTCACTTTTTTCAATAAAGTCTCCTCTTACTCTTCTAAAGTCCAGCTGATACAAGCCTAGTCTGTTTACTCTTTCCTCAAAATAACCTGGCCATTCCTGGTTGTAGCCTCGTAAACTTTCCATCAACTATTCTCTAGTGCATTTACATCCTTATTTAAGTAGAGAGGGCAATACTGTACACAGTCTTACTATTGTGGTCTCTCCAATGGCCAATGTGACTGAAGCATAAACTCCCTACTTTTGTATTTAATTCCCCTCAGAATAAATGATAATATTCTTTTTTTTCTATTGACTTGCTTCGTCTTGCTCTGGTGAGATGTGTACCCATGTCCCCAGAAAATTACCCAGGGTCTCTAAATCACTTGTGCAGTTCAGCACATTTTGAAGTATGATCGTTTGGCATGCATTTTGCTCACAGCAATGTCTCACAGACAGTATTGAGGCCATGTTGTGAGAATGTATTTTAATGGGGTCAGTTGGTTGATAAATATTGTCCCAGGACAGCTTCGCTGCTGTTTTGTAAAAAAGGGCCATGGGATCAATAGCATTAATCTGAGAGGGCAGATAGAGCATCATTGCAATGCATCTGAAGCACACCACTACTTTGACAGTGCAACACTCCCTTAGTATTACACTGGGAGGTGCACAATCATGCTACCTTTTGACCTCATGGCTTTGAGGTGCGAATCAAAATGACAATTTGACCGAGAGGCAAAAATACAACCCACTGAACCATTCGATAGAGACTGGGGTCCATTGAGAGGGCTGAAAGACTCAAAAGTTTCATGGTTTTACTTTAATAGTTGTGCGGTTTTTCATTCAATTCATTCTGGTTGTTGAATTGTCTTTCTGAATTTTAGGTTTCACAGAGGGGACTATACAGTCGATGTCTGCATTAATGACTACCTTGATATCTACTGCCCCCACTATGATGACTCCGTGCCAGAGGAGAAGACAGAGAGCTACATTCTCTACATGGTGAATTTTGATGGCTACAGAAGCTGTGACCACAAGAACAATGGCTTCAAGCGATGGGAATGCAATAGGCCGCGCACACCAAACGGCCCACTGAAGTTCTCCGAGAAGTTCCAGCTCTTCACGCCATTTTCTCTGGGCTTTGAGTTTCGACCTGGAAATGAGTATTATTATATATGTGAGTACACTGCAAAGGTACACCGCAAGAGGAGGTTAACATATAGTGCTTATTTCAAAATCTTGGCCACAGCAAAGAGGTGAAACTGGTAAAAAAAAAGGAAAATTACTGAGGTCAGGCAGGACATCTGCAAACAAGCAAGTCAGGCTCTGAATAGTCCCCAGGTAGAGCAGTGGAGACAGAAATACTGAAATTATTCAAGAGGCCCGAAAAGCTTTGATAGAAGGACTTTAATTAAACATTGAGAATGATGGGCTGAATGGCCTTCATTATGCATGCCTATTGTTGTATTCAAAGGGAATCAGTGGATAATTTGAATTAAGTTTTTGACAGTATTTTTTCCATCCTCTTTTCTGCTTCTCACCCTGTGAGTGCACTAACTTCTTCCCTCTCTAGGATCCATAAGCATTAGCCATCCACTGTCATGTCACTCAAGCCAACCTCCCTGCTATTCAATTATGGATTACACGCAGGCAATCTGCTGTGCTATGTGTGGGAGGGTGGGGTGGACTAATGTCCAAGAAAGCTGGTTGTCCGGCAATACCTGTTGTTTCTGTTGGAATATCCTCTTATGTGGATGTTGGATCAGTGCATGGTTTGTTCCAGGTGCTCAATGCATTTCCCGCAATGCCCACCCAAAACAACCTGGCATATACATTGGGCCATGGCCGTTTGAGCAGGATACTGAGGAGGACTAGCTGGGTCCGCGGAATTACGCCACAGTATGAGAGATAAGGAGCGATGGAAAGATAGGAAACAAAATGAAGGTACAGAGCCTTAATCAGAAAGAGGTGCTTCCACTTGTGATGTGGAGTTTCCAGTGTTGGACTAGGGTGGACAAGGTCAAAAATCATAGGACACCAGGTTATAGTCCAACAGGTTTATTTGAAAACACTTGCTTTCGTAGCTCAGCTCCTTCCTCACTTGTAATGGGAAAGAGGAGGTATGCTAACTTTTTAATCAATAGAGACCTGCATCTCCTTTCTAACTGATTAAAGATTCAAAACGGGGCGGCCAGCAAGCCAGTTTTAGAGTTGTTACCTTTCCAATTATGAGGCATTTTCTGGCCCTTGTTTATTTAAAGGGAGACAAAGTATTGTAGACAGGTCCACTCTGTGCACTGGCTTCCCTTCTGTCTTATAGGAGCCAGGGAGCCACACTCTTATAAATCCATAGCAAAACTCAGCTTGAGAACACAAATAAATAAAAAGATAAGTCTCATTTGCCTGCAGGCTGAAAGGTTGATCAAATAAAACAATTAAACAGTGTGAATCCATGTATTCATTCGATTTTCTAGATACACTCGTAATAATTACTATTGATTATCTCCTCTTCCCTTATTAGTAATCCAGGAATGTTTTGAGCTCTCATTCAGCTAGGTCCAAACCAATTTCATCACGAAAGGAACCTGTTGGCAATGTAATCTTTGAATTTGTTACACAAAAGATCTCTGATGATTCAATATTTTTAGCTTCCTTGCCGAATGTGCCAGAGCACTTTCAGTTTCATCCTGTGTTTACAAAGCATCTCTTCCCCAAGCTGGCAGAGAGAATCAAGAGAGACAAATACTTCAGTCAATCTACTTCTTCAATGACTTTGGTCTTCCTGTTGTGAAGACTGCGAAGAGGCCAGGGGTGAGATTGGAGAACTGGGGATGTCTGAGTGACTGTGGGAGCGGCACAGAGGGATGAAGATAGAAAGTGGATGCTGGGGGTGCTGGTGAGCGATGAGAAATCACTGATCTCTGGGAATAAAAGGTGAGAAGAGTGTGAGAGGATCAGATAAAGGAGGGAGAGGGAAGTGGAGGTGGGAGAGATAGTGTGCTATGGGGATTGCGGGAGTGGAGGTTCAAAGCAGGGGTGGAACTGCACGGAGAAATGAGGAGTAGGATTGTGGGTGTTGGCTTTGAGGGAAGGGAAGAATTGAGGAGGAGAGGGAAAGGGGTTGAGTGAGGGGATTGGCGTGTGAAGAGAAAGAGGAATAAAATGAGGGAGAAGCCAGAGAAGGCAGTATGGAATAATGGGAATGGGGGATAAAGCTGCCAAGGCATTTCATTCTCCATTCATCAGTTTTAATTCCACTCAAAAGACTTTTTACCTAATTTTATTGATTAAGTTGAGGAAAGCCAAGACAGTCATCGAGCCATACAGCATGGAGACAGACCCTTGTTCCAACACGTCCATACCAACCAGGTTTCCTACACTGAACCAGTCCCATTTGCCTGTATTTTGCCCATACCCCCGTAAAACTTTCCTATCCATGTATCTATCCAAGTGTCTTTTAAACATTGTAATTGTACCTGCCTCTGGCAGCTCGTTCCATATATGCACCACCCACTGTGTGAAAAAGTTGCCCCTTAGATCCCTTTTAAATCTTTCCCCTCTCACCTTAAGCCTATACCCTCCAGTTTTGGACTCCTCCACTATGGGGAAAAGACTTTTGCTATTTACATTATCTAAGCCCTGATGATTTTATAAACATCTATCAGGTTACCTGTCAGCCTTTGACGTTCCAGGGGAAAATTTGCCCAGCCTATCCAGCCTTTCTTTATAACTCAAACCTTCCAGACTCGGTAACATCCTTGTAAATCTGTTTATGCACCCTTTCCAGTTTAATAACATCGCAGAGCAACCAGAATAATACACAGTAATGCAAATATGGCCTTACCAATGTCTGGCTCTCAAATTAACTGAAGTTATGAATATTTTCTGAAACACTTTCTCCACTGCTTCTTTTAAAATTTCACTGTCTCTTTCTCCCTCACTTTTCTGACGCAATGCCCTGGAGAGGTTTTCTGCTGGACTGGCTCAAAAGAATGTCCAGGAAAAGTAAGCTTTTATTCCAACAGACTAAAAGAGAAACCTGAAGTTATGACCACACTCATTAGCACCCTCTGTATGAACCCCTGCCAGGGGTTAAAGAGTACAGATTCACAGCAGAAAATGGAGGGGAGAGGAACCACACCAGAATACCCAGCACTTGGCTATAATATGGAGCAGTGATACCATGACAGAAATTTAGGTATTGTCACAACATATGCAGAGGCCTGATAATTAAAGTGATGAGTGAGGGCCTGTCAGAAATGTCACTACAGAAGTACAAAATCACATCAAAATTTTATGGTGGTAATCTTGCATTCGCGAGGGCCAGCACTTACTGCTAGGGCAATGAAAATAAAATGAAGACATTTGAATTGTAGATTTCAGTCTAAACAATTCACGAAATAAACTTCAAGGCAATTTTGGCACATTATTAAAGCATTGCATTAAAAGAAGACTGCATTGAGCCAGATGAGGTACCTGCTTGAATTGACCTCCTTCTGTTTTACAGAGGCACAATGGAAGAGAAAAGCTCCCCAGTTTTCTTATGTAGCAGTAGGTGATGGAAAGAGTTCAAGAGGAGACATGAAGGTTATGACAGGACTAGACTGGGCTGTGGTTCCCTGAATGGTTGAATATTTTTCTGACATTTGCCGCTTTGCCACAGAGGTGAAAAATGCCAAGTTGGGAAAGCTGCAGCACCTTCAGTTGGAGAGAGGACATAAGACTAGGTGTGCACAGTACACAATACATAGAAGCATGACACACAAACATGCACTCTTATTTTTATTTCTTTGTTGCTGTGAATTCCCTTGCTGCAACGCAAAGCATGTCAGCATGATTCTGGTACGCCTCCATTTATTGCCTGTCGCCAGTAGTTCAGAATATATTGGCCGGTATTCTCTTTAAGCCATTGCAGCCCTCGTACTCGAGGTGATAGCTCAGGAATTCCAGGATTTGGACCCAGAAACTGAAGGGTTGGTTTCTTCCATGCTGTATTACACTATGACTCTATAACAACAAAGAGATATGTCTAGGTCAGGCAGTTAGTGATGGGGATCTACTTTTGTTTCAGTTAGTGGTAAAGATTGAGGAGGTAGGAAATGCTTAATGGGCTAATGTTACACAGTGCTGTCTGCTACTCCTTCCCTGACTGGTCATTGACCATATTAAAACCATTATAATGAAGGCTGGAGGGCTATAAGATTGAATAAGAGATCACATCCAAGCCTGAGTCCAGCTTATTATTTGTTTATACTTGCATATTTCCAACAGTGGCTCAGTAGATGTTGTCAGGCCAATTCTGAGGACCCCAGCTGCTATACTTCCTTAATGCTGCTTTGGCTTGTTTCAATAAGAAATTGAACCAGGGAGCTGTTAATTTGGGAAATTCAGAGATACCAAGCTTGTGACTTCTATGAGCAACTAAAATTAGGTTAAACTTAGGTTGAACCACCCTCAGTCATCTCTCTCTCTCTCTAATGACAGAACAGCCCTGTGGCCTGGTAGGACACTGGTGCTTTACCTTTTAGTCACAGGTACAGGAACAGAATCAGCTGCAATAGTGTGTAAGTTCCTTTCAGATAGAAAACATTTTTGATTCAAACATCAATTGTCATTGCACTGTTGACTTCCATTGTGGAGATCCCTTAAACTAATTTTGCCTGCAGTTGTGGATGCCCACTGCATATTGTTCTCAACTGCTATGTGGAATTTTTAATCCAATATTCATTCCCATTATGTTGGCTTCATAAACTAATCCCAGTGCCGAGAGCTTTTGATTGAGTGTTTTA
The DNA here is from genome assembly GCF_030684315.1 of Stegostoma tigrinum. Taxonomy (NCBI): domain Eukaryota; kingdom Metazoa; phylum Chordata; class Chondrichthyes; order Orectolobiformes; family Stegostomatidae; genus Stegostoma; species Stegostoma tigrinum. The sequence goes on along the minus strand of NC_081383.1, from coordinate 10,015,334 downwards.
TCACACGTGTAGTCTTAACCTGTTGCTCATTCTCACTCTGTAAACCTTTTACCTTGACAATTATTCCCGAGGTGTTGACTTCATGAACCAATGTTAACTTGACTATGTAACTACTTGATGCATAGTTTGCTCCAATATATCATCTGTTTAATCCGGAATATAGTAGCATAGGGGTAATTTTACTGCTCAAGTAATTTGGAAGCCCAAACTAAATGTCAAATGATGCAAGTTCAAATCTCAGTACCTAAAGGAATTTAGAATAAATTAATACATCAGGATGTAAAAGCTAATCTCATGAATGCTGACCAAACTTATCTGATTCGTTAATGATCTTCAGGGAAGAGAAGGAAAGTCTTGTCTACATGTGGCAGACTTATGTGGTTAGACTTAACTAAGTAGCATTTCAGAGGTTAGCCATTGGCAGCCTACCACCAAGGCCAATTAGATATTCATTATTAATAAATCAGACAAACTATATAAGAAACTATTTTAGTTCTCTCTACAATGTTTCTCCCAAACTCAGTTTCCTGCGTTCTTGTCGCTTGGTTATGGGGGACAGATATTATTAAGCTGGAGAGGGTTCAGAAAAGATTTACTAGAATTTGCTGGGTATGACAGGTTTGAGTTATAAAGAAAGGCGGAGACTTTTCCACTGGAGCATAGGCGGTTTAGAGGCAACCTTATAGACGTTTATAAAATAATGAGGGTATAGATAGAATTAATGGTAGGTGTCTATTCCCTAGAATAGGGGGATTTCAAGAGCAGGGGGCACATTTTTAAGGTGAGAGGAGAGAGATTTAAAAAAGACATGGGGATAAATTTTTACACAGAGGTGGTTCACGTGTGTAACGAACATCCTGAGGAATTGGTGAATGTGGGTACAATCACAACATTTGAAACATTTGGATAAGTGCATGAATTGGAAGGTGTGGAGGGATATGGGCTAGTTGCAGGCGGGTGGGACTAGTTTGTTTTGGGATTATGTTCGACATGGACTGGTTGGGCTGAAGGGCCTGTTTCCATGCTCTGCGACTCAATGACTCTGTGAATTTTTAGTTCCTGAAGACCCCAGAACAGGCCTGGAGGCTTGGCAACTCAAGTTGGGGTAGCCCACCCTTTTGATTCCAAAATTCAACCGATAACAGTGAGTAGATCAGCATATCGGCAAGATGAACTATGCTGTAAATACACGCATAAAAAACAGTGTTCAGACACAAGAATGGCAATGTGTTAAAAACAAGATAACAAAAATGGCAGCCAGCCAGAAGTTGATGATATGATGCAACAAATTTTTAAAAATGCCTAACACTATGTGTCAGAATTAGCATTCAGTTCCCGCTAAACTTGAGAAATTTCATCTTATGTGGCTTCTATCAAAGTTTCATTAGAACAATGTCAAGGGGAAGTGATGGCCTAGTGGTACTATCACGGGATTGTTAATCCAGGGATCAGGTAATGACAGGATTTGAAACCAATAATTAAAGAAATCTGGAATCGAGAGTCTAACAATGATTGTGAAACTGGTGTTTATTGTTAGAAAAAGCTATTTGGTTCACTAATGTCCTTTAGGAAAGGAAACTGCCATCCTTACCTGGTCTGGCCTACATGTGACTTCAGAGTCACTGCAAGGTGTTTAATTCATAAGTGTCATCTACTCTCAATAAATGCTGACCTAGACTGTGACACCCTCATCCTATTTGATGCCCCAGTTGGTAAAATACTTGCCAACTTTCCACAAAATATGGAATTTCTCCCTCTGTCTCTTTCTTCCTCATTTTTGATCAGAAGGCATGGGAGCAGAAGTAAGCCATTAGGCCCATTGAGTCTGCTCTGTCCATTTTCTAACCTTCACCTTCAGAAAGAAAAATAATCTGTCCTACCTCCAGAAAAGTTAAGCTTGTTTAACCTATAAAGTTCAGACTGCATTGGATATCTGAAAGTATGTGGCAAATTTTACAGTTTTTGTTTGGTTTGCTATTGACTTCATAGAACCTCTACAGCATCGAAGCAGGCCATTCATCCCAAGGAGTTCACACCAACCCTTCATAGAACATCCCATCCAGGCCCCCTACCCTATCTCTGTAACTCTGCATTTTCCATGGCCAATCCACCTAACCTGCACATTTTTGTATTATGGGAACCAGAGTAAACCCACGCAAACATAGTGCAATTGCACAAACTCCACACAGACAGTCACCTGAGGGTGGAATTGAACCCAGGTCCCTAGTACTGTGAGACAGTATTGCTGATCACTCAGTGACCATGCCACGCTATAGACTGGGATTCTTGATTACTAACCCAATGACATTGCCACTTCACCACAGCCTTCCACTGAATTGATGTAAACAATGATCTTTTTATTAGCCATTTTAGGATCGAATGCCAAACTATGCGCTCCTTACATTTTGCGACAAGTTTCCACAAAAATGGTTTTGTAAGTGTGTGCTCATTTCAATGTGGAACTGAGGTGCAGAACTTGATGATACGGGGTTGAGTGCAGCCTGTTGAGGGTTAGCTGATCTGAGGTGGTTGGTGAAGATGATGTTATAGCAGCATCAATATCTGGTACTTGGATAGCATTACCGTCTGAACGGCTTAAGGCCCCAAGGGGTGAAGTGATTATAATCAGGCAATACAGAATGGGTACAGCATAGAATCAGGCCATTCAGCCCAACTTGTCTGTGCAAGATGCACAAGAGACCAGAAATGGAGGATTGTAGAAATTTCAGAGGGTTGCAGTGCCGGAGGAGGCTACAATGATGATGAGTGGTGATACCGGTTAAGTATTTGAAAACAAGAGCAACATAATCCTGGACTTGTGTACATCAGTGAGTGCAGGAGTCAGAGCTGGTTGGGGGCAACCAAAGGTCCTAGTCCTGCTTGATAGAAATAATCAGTGTGAATACCATGCAAGGACAGTGTCTGACATGGGCCAGATGATGGGCACTCCTTAAGCCAGATGACTATGACTATCCAGTCTTGCATCAAGAATGTTGCCATAGGAAAAGGTGCTCAATACCCATGGGGCTGGAATCCTAAAGTGAGTCAGCTCCATCGACAAAGCAACTAATATCTTTCCATCATTACTGAGAAGATAAATAACAATTTATGAATGACAACTTGCATTTTTATATAGCTTGATATCCAAGGGCACTTCGTAGGAACATTAACAGAAAGGATGTGACACCGAGTAACACAATGATCTGTTAGGACAGGTGATCAAAAGCTTTATCTAAGCGAGGTACAGAAGTGAGGAGATTTAGGGAAGAAATTCCAGAAATCAAAGACTTGGAAGCTGAAGGCTAGAAAACTAGCAGATCAGACTTGATGGGCTGAATAGCTTTCTCCTGCTCCTATGTCTTCCGGTCTAAAATGTGAAAGACAAAGGCAGAGAGGAAACTTCCATGTTCTGAGGAATGTTGGAAAAGAAGTGAGAAAGTATTAATTAGGGCAATTTTAACCAAAGAACTTTGCCATGGATGAATGCTTTTTTTGCCTGTTTATGAGATGTCAGGATTGCCGGTAAGTCCAGCATTTATTGCCCATTCCTAATCGCTCTTCAGCAGGTGGCGGCGAAGCACTTTCTTGAATCACTGCAGTCAATCTGGTTTAGGGACAGCTTGTGTTAGTTTTAGATTTTGGCCCAGCAACGATGGAGGAATGCCAATATATTTCCAAGTCAGGATGATCTATGACGTGGACTGGAACTTGTGGCTGCTGATGTTGCCCTTGCATTTGCTGTTTTTGTCCTTCCAGGTGACGGAAGTTATGGATTTGAACATTGCTGTTAGAGGAGCCTTGGTGAGATGTTGTATGTTATCATGTAAATGTTGCAAACGACAGGCCCTGTGCATCAGCGATAAAGGGCGTGAATGTTAAAGGTAGAAAATAGAGTGCTGATCAAGCATATTGCTTTTTCCCAATGATGGCAAGTTTCCTGAGTGTTGTTAGAATAGGACTCACCTAGACAAGCAGAAATTATCCATTGTGTTACTGATGTGTACTTTGTAGGTGGTGGACAGGCTGTGGGATGTCAGGACTTGAGTTGTTTGCTGAGTAATGATTCCCAGCTTCTAATCAGCTCTGTCAGCCACATTATTTAAATGGCTGGTCTGGTTAGATTTCTGGCCAATGGATTCAGCAATGGTGATACCATTGACCATCATGGACAGATAGACCCTCTCATGTTGGAAATAGTCATTGCCTGGCACTTGTTTGGCATGAGGCTTACACACTAATTAATAGTCCGAGCCTGAATGCTATCCAGATCTCACTGCATGCAGAGGTGCTTGAGTTTCTGAGTCCTTAGGAATGGAGTTGAACACAGTGCAATCATCAATAAATATCCCACCTCCACCTTTATGTTGGAGGGAAGATCATTGACTAAAGTCATTGACAGTGGTTTGAAGGGACACCATCCTCCTACAGTGATGTCCTGGAGTTGAGACCATTGGTCTCTGCTGACCACCACCCCTTCTTGCGAGGTATGACGCCAACCAGTAAAGAGTTTTGCCCCCGATTCTACTTGACATCAATTTTGCTCGGGCTCCTTGAAGCCACAGCAAGTCAAAAGCAGCCTTGACATCAAAAGCAGTTGAGTCAGCTCACCTCCGAAATGCAGCGCCTTTTAGCCATGTTTGGACTGAAGACTGTAATAGGATCAGGAGTACCGAGGCCCTAGGTAGAGCCCAAATTGAGCATCAGTGACCAAGCTATTGCTGAGTTAGTGCTGCTTGATAGCATTGTCAGTGAAAATGCCCCTGCTAATGGAGAGTAGACTCCTGGCATAGTGATTGACCGGAGTAGATTTATCCTGCTTTTTGGGGACAAGACATAACTGGAGAATTTTCCACATTGTTGGGTAAAGGCCAGGGCTGTAGTCATGCTAGAACTGCTTGTCTAGAGGTCAACAGAGGGAAGGGGCTAGCAATGAGAAACTTTATGAGCTTGTCATTGTTGAATGTCACCAGGGATATTGAACTGCACTGAGCTCATTATCAATTCCTGAGAGCTGGGAAAGCCATATTAGGAAATCACCAGCTGCGGAGAAGGATCATGAAAACAAAATCCTCTCGTGCTGATAGGGTTAGATTTATCTCTGGCTGAACCTGTCTTCTCTTTAATAAAGACAGCCCGTTATGCCTTCTTCTCTGACTGTTTGAAATACAATCCCACAATAGGGTGTAGATGATAACGATAGTTTAAATATCCCTGCTGTAAGGCCCCAGGTGAGGAACATGATCCCCGACCCCACAGTGTGCTGATGATAAGTTTTCCTCTGTTTACTTTAAGCGGCTTTCTGACTAGCTGTCTGTTAGTGTTACAATGAGTGCTTCTCATAAATAACATGTGATTTATTGTGTTCCTTGTCTTCTGACATTGTTAAGAACAAGATATATATACACTCCTCTTGTGGGAGTTTATTGAAGGAGCCTGAATAGAGAACAGATTGGAAAATGAGCCAGGCTTGCTGACTGTCCTTTTAAAAAGGAAATCAGGCTTCCTATATCTTCAGTTGGAGTAGCCTTTATTTAACATGTTTTCAGCAATAAATTTCCTGCAAAGGCTGGTGTCCTGCAATTCATTTCAATTTTTTTTCATGTCAAGTAACAGCCTTGGAGACAGAATTTGCAAAACACTTGTGTTTATGTGGAGCTTTTTTTGGTTGTAAAGCATTTCAAAATGCACCACAATTAATTGCAATTATGTAGAGAAATACAGCAGCTACTTATTTGTACAGAAAGAGCCCAAAAGCAAAATCAATATTTATCTAGTTGTATTTTTTTTACCTGCCTCGCTGAGTGGCAAAATAGTGCAGATGTGAAGGGAAATTGGATTATCAGTCTTACAACACCCTAAAGATTTCCCCTAAATGCTGGCTGGATGTTTGATTCTCTTACTCCATGTTCATTTAAATATTGGTCGTTCTGTTAGAGAGAAACATTTCCTGCAATAATTCTCAAAATGATCACTAATTCCAGTCCGTGTCCACTTTCTTTCAAACTCAGTGACATTTAACTTAAAGTTACATGGCAGGTTATCCTTTTCCACAGACTGGGGGCCAGTGACATGGGCATGGTCCAGAACATCGCCAACAATGCAGCTTCAATTCTCTTCTGGCCCACACAGACATGGTATCTGCCTCCCCCGCCCTGACCCACAAGTCACAATTCGAGGGTACAGGGTAGGTGAGCTATTTAGGACTGAGATGAGGAGAAACTTCTTCACCCAGAGAGTGGTGAGCCTGTGGAATACTCTGCCACAGAATGCAGTCAAGGTCAAACATTGAATGCTTTCAAAAAGGAGTTAGATATAGTTCTTAAGACTATAGGGATAAAAGAATATAGGGAGAAAGTGGGAACGGGGACTGAGTTGGATGATTTAAGTCGCAGAGCAGGCTTGAAGGGCTGAAATAGCCTGCTCCTCCTCGGAATTTCTATATTTTCTACAACCTCTGGGAGTGGAAGGAAATGGGAGACCCCCCCCCCCACCCCAGTGTGAAAATGGCCAAGAAAAGAGCTCAGGACGACGGCTCTACAACAAAGAATCATGGACCTGCCTCTGGGCAGAGCACTCTTGCAATGGAAATAGGAAAATGCTGGAAGTCAACAGATCCATGTGATGCATTCTATGACATTTATGCAAAACTCAGATAATTCCACATCCTCCACTTTGATAGAAAATTGGTCACCTCATTGAACGGCTGACCCCCTCATCTTTGAGGGAGAGTGAACCTGGCAAATTCAGTGGGTCAATGACAGTGTTGTTGTACTTTTTATAGTCGCAGGCATCCCTCAGTCCCACCAACCTGGATTACAGGTGATGCCAGCTGCATGAAGAACAGCTGCTATGTCCCCAGAAGACTGATGTGCTTTTATGAGCTTTCCTGGTGGGTTTTCAAATCTTTGCAAATGCCAGGGTCATATTTGTTCATAAACTTGCCCCTCTCATGGATTGCATTGGCACCAGTGCACAGCAGATGTCCACCCAGATGGATACTGCTTAAGTGTCCCTGATGCTGTACTCACTGTGGTGTTTTTGCAGTACAGCCATAACTTTTTTGTGTCGATTAGAAGGTCACAAGGAAGTGAATTAGCCCTGATTCACAGGCAAAATGTCAACCACTCGGTTAAACTGGAAGGTCAGGTAAATCAGAAAGGTGAGACACCCTCAAGCTTATAACAAACCTCTCTTTCTTTCCCCATCATGTCTGTGATCTTAATTGGAACTAAAATATGCCGTTGGAGAATGTTAACTGCTTAAAACTGTCCCCTCTTAATGCCAGGAAGATCACACTAAAGAAAAGGTCACTCTAAGTCCCTTCTTTTTCTTTCAGCTTCTAAGTAATTTATAGCTGAACCAAAATTTGAAAAGGTTTTTTCAAATAATCTGCACTCTTCATCTCCAAGATTGGATATGTTCTATTTATAGCAAATGTTCTAACTTAAATGGTTCCCCCTACAATGCAGACAAGTAATTGAAATTTTAGCCTTGTAACACTGCTAGTTCTATATCAGTGTTCATTTAATCTAGTCCCTCCCTTAAATATAGTGATTCATAAAAGATTTACCTCAGATTTTGTCACCTTGGCACCTAAGATGGTGCTGATGAATGGCGCTTTTGGACACCTTTCACTGTACTTTTGTATCCCTGTGCTTGAGTACATGTGACAATAAAACCAAATTCTAAATTCTAAAAAAATTCTAATTCTGGAAAACTTTGTAGCTGTTGCGATAATAACTAAATTAACTATAGAGGTCCCAGTCATTTAGTTACGAGTGAGGCATTCACTGCTGTGCACTCCCGGCTGTTGGTGGCACTGCTGAGAACTGTCAGCCTTCCAGAAGCTCTTGAAAGTGGCTTTTCATCGGAGCTCTGATGGCATCTCATCAGTTGCAGGACAGGCCCAGAATACAGCTACGGGTTCCACAAATAGCCCAAGAGTGGCTGCCCTGGTTTTCAGATCCAGCCTCAGGGCCCAATCTGCATTGACACAAGTCGGTTCCTGTGAGTTTTGCTTCTGTTTAAAGGCTGGTTGCCTTCATGTGAAATTCTTCCGAGGTGACTTCTAGGCCAGGAAGTCCTAGCTCCTCATCCTGCTCACCAAATTCCAATCCCTTTCACAATCCCAATTTCCTGATTTTGGACTAATCCTTCACTACTCAGCCACATATAAATGAAAAATTGGTATGGAATACTGATTACCTGTGGAAAAGAAACTCACAGAAAAAACAGATGAGAATGGTATATTATTATAGGTTAGGAGAAGAATCCTGAACTGAGCTGTCGACTTTCTCACTAGACTACACCAATCTATCCTTGTTAAATTCTTCTAATCATATCAATGTACCACTCTTGCTACAAACAACTGGTAAAACAACTACTGGAAGATCAGACTGTTTATGTGCACTGTTAACCACGAGACTGCTATATATTGAGTATGGAGTGTAAGAGTAACTGCATCACATCTTGACTCAGTGATGGTGATTGACAGCAATTTTAGATATGCCCTTTTAAGGTACATGTACATCGAATCACAACACTTTCACCATTACTGGCTCCACGTCCCCACAGTGCAGCTAACCCCCTCCACTAACCTGCCTCAGGAATGTACTGTCCTGTAGAATGGCTGGCATAAATAGAAAATATTCCAAAACTCTTTTCCCACATGGCATTCAGCGAAAAAAGTAATTCTGTTTGAACTGAACTATCCGAATGCCATTGATTAATAAATCACCATTTTATATTCAAGTGAAGGTAGGAAGATGAACAGACCTCTTGCCTATCCAGTTATGCCTGAATGAGGATTGAGTTGTTGAAGTAATGGTCCAAAGTGTTTTAATTTACATTTTCTTGCAGAAGATGTTCTTGTTAGTAAGATAGTGGAAAATAATCGGGTAAGTAGATTTCCACTGAGGATTTGTTATACCTCCCAATTGTAGAGGTTATGGCTCTGTTATCATTGAAGGAGACTATTTGGCCCATTGTACCAGAGCCATACATTTGAACATGTGATCAGTTTGCTCCATTCTATTAACCTTTCCTCAGAGTTCTGCATATTCGCAATTGATATCCATCAATCGAGGACAGTTGTCATTATCCAGTTGAATACCTTAAGCTTGCTACATTCCTTTAAATCAGATTTTCTGGGTGTTAGAAAGCAAACAGTTTAAAACCATAATGTTGTTAAGTGACACAGCAATCTGTTTTCTGTCTCTTAGCCAATTGTATCCAAATTGTTGTCGTTCCTTTTATCCCTTGGGTTTCAATTTTGCTCATTTTGTGAATAAATCTAAATATGGTACCTCATTAAATGCCTTTCGACAGCCACAACATTAGCTGCTCTGCTCGTAATTCATCCTTACTATTACTTATACAAAAATGAATATCATTTTGGCCAAACATAATTCAGATTTAACATCTCCATTATTAGTCCATACCTTTCCATGGCTGCTAATGTTCTGCTAGGGTGTAGCTTCTGAAAATGTCTGCATTCAACTGACCACCAAGTAATTGCCAAGTTTAGTGTTCGTTTAAAAAACAGGGTTATAACTTTTGCAATCCTCTCACTCCTTTCGCAGTACCACCTCTCCTAAAGGAGGATTTGAAGATTGAATACAGTCCCACGATTTCTACCTTTATTTCCCTTGGCAGTCCCATGGAACAATGGGAGCATCTCCATCTCTGAACTGATAGCTTCTGGTTCATATCCCACATCTTTTGGCTGTGGTAGCTGCATCCCTAATGCCGCCAAGTGGTCGAGGGGATCAAAGGCTATGGGAAGAAAGTGGGAAATCAGTTGGATGATCAGTCATGACAATATTAAATGGGGGAGGAGGATCGAAGGACCGATACATCTTTCTAATATTTGTGGTGGCAGGCACTAATGGCAAGAGAGACCCTTGTCAACCTTCCTGTAGATGGTGCAGGAAGACTGCTGCGTTGTTTTCCTGATATGAGTGGACGAATTTGGTGAAAATCCAAAGGCAAAGTGAGGACAAGTGAGAAGACACAATTAGACATCCATCAGCAACCTAGGATGCCACACTCTTCCAGACAAGGTCATTTTCAGGACTCTCAGTCTGCCAAGTACCTCCCCTACCTTTTTTTTTATCTCACCACGTTTCCTAACAATCTCCTCATTTCCCAAGTCCTCTTCCTTGATAAAACTCTTGCTGAATTTATCATTTTTAAAAATCTATGCTTCATCTTTCATATGTGGAATGCTCTGCCCCAGAAGGCAGTGGAGGCTAAGTCTTTGGATACTTTCATGAAAGAGATGGATAGATCTCTTAAAGATTGTGGAATCAAGGGTTATGAGGATAAGGCAGGAACAAGATACTGATTGTGGATGATCAGCCATGATCATAATGAATGGTGGTGCTGGCTCGAAAGGCCAAATGGCCTACTCCTGCACCTATTGTCTATTATCTTTGCGCATGGTAGTGTTGTGGTAGTATTATTGGATCAGTATATTAGCGTTCTAGACTAATGTTCTGCAGTCATGGATTCAAATCCCACTACATCAGCTGAGATTGTTATTTTCCTTGTTCATTCATGAGAAGTGGGCTGTATTGTCGAGTCCAGCAGTTATCCCCCATTCTAATTGCCCTTGAGAAGGTGGTGGTGAGCTGCCTTCTTAAACTATTACCATCATGTGGGGGTAGGACATCCACAATACTGTTAGGAAGTAGGTTCCAGAACTTTGACTTAGCAACAATGAAAGAGTAGGGTACAGTGAGTGATTCAGAGGGGAATTTGCTGATGATGGTGTTCCCATGTATCTGCCATTGGTGGTAGAGGTCATAGGTTTGGAAGGTGCTGTCAAGAGGTGCTTTGGCGAGTTTCTGCAATGAATCTTGTCATTGGGACACACTGCTGCTGATGAGCATCAGTTTTGAAGGGAGTGAGTGTTGAATTCAATTAATTAATAAATCTTAAATCAGTGAAAAAACTATTCACAGTCTTGTTGACCATGAAACAGCCAAATTGCCAGAAAAGCCCCATATTGTTCATTAATGTCCTTTGGGGATGAGAACTGAGATCCTCAACTGGTCTGGCCTACCTCTGGCTCCAGGCCTGTAGCAATGTTATTGAGCCTTAAATATCCTTTGAAATAGCCGTCAAGGTGCTCTGTTGTGCCAACTACCTACAGTAGATTCCCAATTGGCCCTACCCTTCCTCACAACTACTGTTTACATACTATCAGTGGATTCTTTTATGTGAGCAGCTAATCTTTCTTGCCCCCATTATTTTCTTTTTTCATTATCCTCCGAACTCATTATAATCAGTGTGATTCCTACTTGACTTTTCAAACTGACACCTGTTGCCCCTCTTTCTCCTTCATCCTTTTGTCAAACTCTTGCATTATCCAAGGAGCTCAGGCCCTGACTGTCCATTCTTTTTTTGCTGTGGGATTGTACTGGTCTGTACTAGAATCCCTTCCACTTTAAGGCTAGCATTGCTCCGTTACATTTCTTCCTGCCAATTGGCTCCAATTCTTGCTTGAAGTGACTGAATTTAGCCCTCCACATTGAAGTGGGATCTGGCCTGTTAAACTTTGGTGGAAAGGGTTTCTGACTTACTCCTGCAGATCAGATTAAAAAAAAGTTTATTAAATAAAAGTTGAACAATTTCTCCAGGTTTGTAATTTATGAAAATCCGCATCTCATTTCTTCTAAACAAAACTCCAAAATCTGCTTTGTCTGCAAAATTTTAATGAATTCCGAAGAGACTCTAAGGCATTGTAAAAGTCAAACAGGGTGACACTTTACAACTTATTAAAACATTAGATTTGTCGTTTCTCACTCTATCACAAATTAAAATTATTCTGAAGCAAGTGTTTTCCTTCCGTGAAGAGTTTGTATGTTGATGTCTGCTGCCTCTGTTATTGACGTGTGATTCATGTGCAAATTGCCTGTCCCATTTGGTTTTAGCCATTGTTTGCTGCATGTATAAGAATATTCACATCAATGGCTGTTCTCTGAGAATCAACATTTTTCCTGTTGGAAGGACATTTAATCTTTAAATGCGATGAATCTGAGGAAAAAAAGTGAGATAGTTTGCCAAGAACTGAGCTTGTGTTTTTTTATTGGGCAAAGTGGCTCAGTGAGGAAGCTGAAGATAAATGAAAATGTGGGATAAGAGATAGTGACTGAGTGAGTCAGAACCTCAACCAATCCAATTTTCCTTTATTAACATCTTAAAGATGAAATGCTTCTTTACAAGTCGGCATTCTATACTCTCGGAATTTAATTATCCAGAGTACTGTTCTGATCTCCTCTTTAGTTTCCCTCTGTAAGGACTGCTGAGTGAGACCTGATTCAACAACTACTTTGCATATAAATCCTGACATCAATAAAGAGAGGAACAAACTCTCAAACTTGGTCCTGTGAAGAAAAAAGTATTTTCTTTACATTTAGCACACACAACTGCTTGAAAACCACCATTAAAAATCAAGGAACTGAATTAAGTATTTTAATGAATAATGCAGCAAAACTGAAGTTATTTTGTTCTTAATATGAAGTCTGACTTTTCTTACTCCCTCTCGCCCAAGGCGAAAGGGTCTGAGTGCAGGCCATTCTTCAGTGCCTCCTGGGAATGAACACCCTTTATCTGGAGCTTTGCTAATAGTTTGTCAAACAAGTTTATCAATGGGGAGCATCATATTGGGTGCTTAGTTTATATTCCATGCATTGGATTGTTGTGGCACAGTGGTAGTATCCCTACTCTAAAGCAGGAGCCCAGACCCAAGTCACACCTGCTTCAAAGATATGTAATAGCACCTCTGAGCAAGTTCATTAGAAAATATCTGCACCTTGTATTTACATCTGTACAAATACATTTGAGCATGCACACACATGTATGAAAACTTACGTATGTATATACAAATGGATAGAAGCAAATGCGCATACCTACATGTGCACATATACATATGCAATCTGAATTTTTTTCTCCATCTTTAGCCTTGGGATACAGAGGCAAATTGTGGCTGTGCTTGTCAATGCAATCAAAATATACAAAGCAGCACAGACCAGGGAATGAACCTCATGGCTAATTACCAAATTGAGCAGACAGTTTGCCAGTGATGCTTAACGGTAGTGCAGACTATATCACATTGGGCATTGATGAGCATGAAAATTTCAAGCTACCTCCAGCGTATAAATGGCCCTGCTCTTTTTTGTCTGAACAGACATTAGTGCCTGATTGCCAAGTCTGTGGGTGCATTGGCTAGCAAAGATTTGATCTCCAGAAAGATTTGGACTTTGTCATCAAAGGGTTAAGGTGTGACAATTGAAAACATGACAATGATTACTTACGTATTGAAAGTAATCATCCCTGATAATGAATTACAACTTACCCAGCACAATTCAGACAATCACTCAGCTTCAATACAGTCAATTGAGCTTGGCGTGCAATGGCCCTGCATTAATTCTGAAGCAATACACATATCAAGTTTTACAAGGAGTCAACAGTTTGGCCTGGATCACTGGCCCAATAGTCAATTAGTAGACAGAAATGTCGACAGTCAATTATGTCTAATAGTGCTTTGTTGCATTAAAATGAATTGCTTTAAAGTTGCCAAATAATCAGTGTGGTATTGTATGTTTTAGACTGGATGAACAAGATGGAATAAAGAATGTTTAAAGTACTAATGTAGCGTTACTTCGTGAAAATGTCTACATGGAGTAATTAGTCTTGATGTACATCTTTTTGCGTTATAAACCCCCAGTTATCACTTTGCTAACTCTTGTTTCTTCCTTGGGATTTATGAATCGCCAGGTTATTTTCTCTGAACATTGTGCACTAATAAAAATGGTCACAGAACCTTCCCTCTTAAACTCGCAAATATTTATTAAATTAATGAAAGCAGAAACTCTGGTTGGTTTTCACCATGGAAACACATTTATCGCCCACTTAACTTTAATGCTGTCTGACTGTCTGAAGAAAGTCGAGTCCCTTCCTCATCTTAATCACGGGGCCTGTTAAGGGTACTCATTGCTGCCTGATTCTCATTTCTGTCCCAGGCAGACGACAAAGTCCAAATCTTTCTGGAGATCAAATCTTTGCTAGCCAATGCACCCACAGACTTGGCAATCAGGCACTAATGTCTGTTCAGACAAAAAAGAGCAGGGCCATTTATACGCTGGAGGTAGCTTGAAATTTTCATGCTCATCAATGCCCAATGTGATAGTCTGCACTACCGTGAATATCATGTTTCCAATGTGCTCACAACATGCTGGCAAAGTGATTTCCCTGTCACTAAACAGACATTAAGTGAATGCAGATTTCTAGAACTAGAAGCAATTTGACTTGAACTGTGCAAATAACTTTGTGCCAAGATTAATATGACATACTGCCTTGATTCATTTACAGTCAGAATGATCATGTGCAAACTATTAGCAGATAGGTTAGTGAGCCTTTGTAATCCTGTTTTCTGAGAAAATGAATGTTAATACAAAGTAATAGCCTGCATTGGTCATACAAGCTGTACTGCTACAATTCAATAGCTACATCACAACCTATCTGCTAATGGTTGTGAGGTTCCAATATACCTTATGATGGGAGAGGGGGCCGCTGGGCTGATGAAAACCATTGCCTTGCTACTCTGTGCTTAAATAAGCTGACTATCCCCTCTTCTCACTCAAAACACGGAGCTAATTATTATCATGAGAATAATTAATTGACAAAGCAATATTCAAATTGAATTTTAATCATTGAGTTTGCAAGTCGAACCTGTTGGGAACATGCTCTGATTTGGCAGAATCTATGAGTCAGAGAGTGTTGGTGATGCCAGTATAAGGGATGATGAAGACAGTGAGGAAGATAATGGAAGCCATTAGCCACAGGGAGCAAGATTGCTTTGCGTGTGACAATCCATTTATAATGAATGGATTTTTTTCTTTGTGATCTCCAGGCCTCAGTTCCTACCACAACTTTCAAGTGACTTTCACTGTTTTCTCCATTTAACATCCTATCCATAACTATGGAAGCGTGCATTTACGTAGTGCTTTTAATCGAGGATCATCCAACCAAGTCTGACACAGAGCCACATGAGGAAACACTTGAACAAGAGCCCAAAAGCTTGGCCAAAGAGAGAGGTTTTAGAGACCCTCTCCAAAACAAAGAGGGAGAGGTTTAATTACAGAGACCGTTCCAAACCAATCCATCTCTCTTGTCTTCCACAACCTTCACTTGTTTCTTATAACCATACTTTACTTCAAATCCCTGTCTATCATTTCCTGCCCTTCACTCCCACCCAGTGATCTCCTGCAGCCCCATATACTAACTTGTAACCCTCCGCACTCATTAACAATGCATTAGCTCTCTGAGAATGGTAGGGTGAATCCAAAGAATTTCTTTAAGTATATTAAAGGAACAAGAATAACTAGGGAGAGAACAGGAACCCTCAAGAACTAAAGTGGACATGTATGTGTGGACCATCTCCTGCGGGAGAACATCCTGTGATGTTGTCAATGCATATTTCTCCATGCGTATCATTGAGAAAGACATGAAGACATTGGAACTTGGGGAAGTTAGTGGCAATATCTTGGGGACAGTCCATATCACAGTAACAGAGGTGTTAGACTTGTTAGAATGTATGAAGGTAGATAAATCTCCCGGCCTTGACCGCATATATCAAAGAACCCTGCAAGAAACTAGAGAATACATTGCAGGGGCCCTGGCTGATATATTTGTGTCATTGTTAGCCATGAGTGAGGCCCCAGAAGACTGGAGGGTAGTGAATGTCGTGCCTTTATTCAAGAAGAGCCACTAAGAAAAAGAAAAGTAGGGTGAATACACGCAGACTTTGTCCCAAGGTTGGGGAATCGAGGACTAAAGAACATCAGTTTCAGGTAAGATGTGAAAGAATACATGGGAACCTGAGGGGCACAGAGGGTGGTACGCACATAGAATGAGCTGTCAGCAGAAGTGGTTGAGGTGGGTACATTAACAATATTTAAAAGGCGTTTGGATGAATACATGGATCGGAAAGGCTTATAAGGATATGGGCCGAGTGCAGGGAAATGGGGTTAGACTGAATGGATATTTTGTTCGGCATGGACCAGTTTGGGCCAAACGGCCTGTCTCCATGCTTTAGGACTCTATGACTCTATGACTGAACTCCCACTCTACTTCTCCCTCTCCCTTCCAGCCCCAAATCTGCCACCTTTAGGAACAGAGTGCTCACAAAACCTATGCCCACAGTGTAACCTATTCTTCCTATCCTCTCCACTTTGCTGCCTCTCTCACATCCTTCAGTAATTTCTTCTCTACTCAGCTCCGTGAATTTTGATTTTATTTGATTTATTGTTGTCACATGTACCTAACTACAGTGAAAGATTTTGCTTTGTGAGTAGTATATGCAGATCATAACATACAAGGACACACATATCATAGGGTATTTAGACAGAGGGAGGTATACAAGGCTATGGCTGTAAAGGAGGTTGCGCAAAAGAAAGATCAACATTAGATTTGAAATTAGAAGGGTCCATTCAGCAGTGTGGTAACAGCAGGGAAGAAGCTGTTTTTGAACCAGTTGATATGTGTGTTTGACCTTCTGAATCATCTGCCTGACGGAAGAGGTTGGATGACAGTACAGCCGGGGTGGGAGGGGTCTTTGATAATGTTGGCTGCTTTTCTCCAGCAACAAGAAGTGTAGATGGAGTCAATGCCTGGGAGATTGGCTTTCGTGATGGCCTGGGCTGTGTTCACAACTTTGTGTGATTTCTTACGGTCCTGGGAAGAGCAGTTGCCATATCAAGCTGTGGTGCACCCAGGTAGAGTGCAGTCTGTGGTTCACCTGTAAAAGTTGGTGATGGTCCTTATGGACCCACTGAATTTCCTTGGCCTCCTGAGGAAGAAGAGGCATTGTTGTGCCTTCTTGACTGTTGCACCTACATGGGAGGACCAGGACAGATTGCCGGTTATCGTCAGTTGTTAGGGGGCTTTCCTGGATGAAATCTCCCAAATGAATGAAAATAGTTGTTGCTGTTGTACATATTGACATGATGAAAAGAGAAAGTCTGCATACAACAGCATAGCTGACGTGTATGAATGAGACTCTTCACTAACAACTACTAAGCAGAAATTTCTCATTATTCATTCCAAAATTCTTTCAAGATGAGTTGCAACATCACAGTGACCACAGGGTCTGGGAGGATCACATAAACAATTGCACAGAAAACCAAGAGGTAAACAAAACCAGCTGCTAACATTTGCTATTTAACAGGCTCCTGGGATTGAGTGACTTTCGATTTTGAAATGTGACATCACTGTAGTTCAAGAAATGTTCAGCTCAACATGACATCTATTTTTGTCACTTTCTGCATTCCCCTCTACTTCCAATACTCATGGACGAATATCAAAACCAACAATGTGTTGAGCAGTTGAAACTTGTAAGTCGCAGCTAAAGACTTACAGTGGATATTGATATCACTGCATCAGGTTGGAGACAAGACTTGTGGTTTTAACTGAGAGTCTATGAACTCAATACAGCAACTAGCCCCCTGTATACTTCAAGAATGCTTCTCAAGTAAAATACAACTAAATTGTGCGGAGGCAGAACAAAAGTATAATTTGCATAAAACCAATCCTAGTTATTTAATGTGATCTACAGATGTGAAAACTACCTAATTGTTTTTCATTCACGGGAGGAGGGCACTGCTGGTTAGACCTGCATTACCTGCTCAGAGGGCAGTTCAGAGTCAGCCCCATTGCTGTGGATCTGGAGTCACATGTAGGCCAGACCAGGTAAAGATGGCAGTTTCCTTCCTTAAAGGCCTTAGTGAATCAGATGGGTTTTTCTGACAATCGATTCATGATAATCGTTCGATTCTTAATTCCAAATATTTTTATTGAATTCAGATTCCACCATCTGCCATGGCAGGGTTCACACTCTGGTCCCCAGAGCCTTATCTAGGTCACTCGATTAACAGTCCAGTGATAGTACCACTAGACCATCGCCTCCCCTCAATCTTACCCATTCTGTGGTATCAGTATAAGTGGTTATACAATATCTGCAATTGTCTTTCTACAGTTCACTGTATCAATGAATTTCAAATATTAAATAACTTTGAAAGGTTCTGTTGCTCCAGAAAAAGCTAACAGCCATTCTGCATCAGCAACACCAATGAGTGAGGTGAAACAACAAGAAAAATTTGGCCTACACAAATACCAGGCAATGACCATCTCTCCATGATATTCAATGGCATTCACATTGTCGAATCCCCAATTATCAACATCCTATCATTGATCAGAAACTAAACTGGACTAGCCATTTAAATATTGCAGCTACACGTACAGCTCAGTGGCTGGGAATACTGCCGAGAGTAGCTACATGACTCCCCAAAGTCTGTCTAGTATCTATGAGGCACTATTTGGGCGTGTGATGGAATATTCTCCATCTCCTGGATGAATGTATCTTCACCAAAACTCAAGAAGCTAGACACCATCCGAAACATAACAAACCAAATGATTGGCGCTTCAATCAACACCTTGAACATTCATTCCCTCCCAACCATCGACACACACTGGCAGCATTATGTCCTATCTAAAAGATGCATTGCAGTAACTCACTACGGGCCCTTCAAGAGCACTTTCTAAATCCACAGCTTCTGCCATTTAGAAGGGCATGGGCAGCAGATACATGGTGTACATCTCCTTGTGCAAGTTCCTCTCGGTGCTACACATCACCCTGAGTTGGAACTATGTTATCGCTCCTTTACTGTCACTGTATCAAAATCCTGAAACTCCCTCCCTGATGGCATTGTGGGTGTCTTTATATTCCAAGGATTGCAGCAGCTCACTGCCACCTTCTCATGTGCAATAAGTGAAGGCCTAACCAGTGATGTCGACATCCAGAACAAAATGGTTATTTTGATTGATCTACTTTTTTTTTGGGCTGATTCCAGCAATTTGCATTTATTGTCTGACCCTGAGAAGGTGATGCTGAACTTTCCCCCTGTAACCTCCAACCCTTGTGCAAGAAAACCTCCCGTGGTGGTGCTCTGAGGGAATTGTAGGATTTTGTATTTGTATATGGTTGCATTCCCTAAAGGATATTTGCAAACCACTTGCATTTTTGCAACAATATGAGCAATTCAGTGTCATTTTACTGATGCCTAAAGATATTACACTCATCTCTGCTCTTGCATTCAGTTGCAACAATGCCTGGATCGAGGCTGAAACATGGTCTATTGACTGTTATTAGTTGAGAGAAAAATGTTCCCTTGTCTTCTTTGAGTAGTGCTATAGGATCTTTAATATTCCTGAGAACAAAGCAGTAGAATCTTGGTTTAACATCCCAGCCAAGAAAGAGATACATCAGACAATGTAGCATTCCATTAGTCTCATCCTAGAATGAGAACCACGCAAAAACACTCTGCTAAGAGATTCAGACACCAACCCCTTCCCCCCACTGACTCCAGTGTGAGATAGCTAACAGCTGAACAAAGGAACACCGAAAGAGAGGGCTTGCAGTTGACAGGGGATTGTAATACACTTAAGCATGACCTTCACACCAGTACGTTTAAAAACCCTTGCTGCAAACATTCTCTGCCAACTTACAATTCATCAGGCCCTGTTTATCATTGGCCACTTGTGGTCAAGCGCTTCAGAAATGCTATTGCACAATTGCTACTGCAGACAGAAATTCTCTAGTGCTCTTGTGTGTTGCTGATCCCATCTGCTTTGACCCATTCTGGGCTTTTACAGCTTTCATCCCACATGGATGGCAATAGCTCTGAATGCTCCCCGAAGTGGCCTATGAAGTAGATTGAGAATTCCACACACAAATTCAGAAAAAACTCAGTAGGTCTGGCAGCATCCGTGGAGAGAAAGCAGAGTTAACATTTCAGGGGCCCAGTGACCCCTCTTCCGAATGGATTGTTCCATGTTTTTTTTGAGAATCCCACATATCATTTGAAGAGAAAAATCTATCCCCATTCTCTCCGAGCAGCCAGGGCTGGACAATAGATGCCAGTTCTGCCAGTGGTGCCCACTTCCTGAGAGAGATCTGTGGCATTCTGATTCAAACTGAGACGATGCTGTAATGGGCCTGCTCACTGAGTTTATCTCATTGCAATCTAGCTCCGAAAGAACACAGACCTGAAGCGCAAGACTGTCCATATAATTTGGTGCCAATGACAATATTACTTAGGGAGAGCTCTGGACTGCAGGAATGAGAAGAAGAAAGCAGGTCACATGAGTGCTGTTTCAAGGGACATTGAGCAAGTGAAAAGAAATTTGATTCTGAGCCTACCATACTCCACCAGGAAATGTTTGCTTGATGTGGGCACAAGGATTGCCTGAAATAGGGAGATGTCGATTGCTTGGTGCAAACATCACCCATCTGGAAGAAAGAGAAAATAAAGAATCATGTTGCAATTTTCAGTGATGTTAGAGAGAAAAAAAATACTCTCTGAACAAAATGAAAGCCCACATCATTGGAGCTGTTAATTGCCAGGCATTGAAGGGGCAAACAGTTTGCTCATCTGGAACTTAATACACTAAAAATATGCAACAATCTGGTATGAAATATTCATTACCAGTAATAATGCTATTTAAATGTTTTATTGACACATGTTCCTGTGCTTTGTAATGAAATAACAGCTGTCGGGAGAAGTGAATTTTTTATGAATCTTTGTTGATTGCTAATTAATATCTGGTTTACGCCAATATTTTTGATACAACTTGCATCCGGTGTTTGAGGGAATCAATCAGAATTAAAGGACAACATGAATAACATTGAACCTGATGGTGAACTACAGGATTGAGAATTACACAGAACAGCACAAAAATGGATTGTTTGCACCAGTCTGCACTGATGGTCATGATGCATGTGACCCTCTTCCTACTTTCCTTCATCTAATCCTGACATCTCATCCTGGTCCTATTTCCCTCATGTGCTTATCTGGCTTCGTCTTGACTGTGTCTATACTAATCCTTCTGTCGCTCTTATAGTCATAAAAACATACAGCACGGAAACAGACCCTTCAGTCCAATTTGTCCATGCCAACCAGATATCCGAAATTAATCTAGTCCCATTTTCCAGCATTTGGCTTATACCTCTCTAAACCCTTCCTATTCACACACCCATCCAGTTGCCTTTTAAATGTTGTAATTGTACCAGCCTCCACCACTTCCTCTGGCAGTTCGTTCCATACACTCACCACCCTCTGCATGAAAAAGTTGCCCCTTAGGTCCCTTTTAAATCCTTTCCCTCTCACCTTAAATATATGCTGTCTCGTTTTGGACTCTCCTACCCTGGGGAAAAAACCTTGACTATTCACACTATCCATGCCGTGATGATTTTATAAACCTCTATAAGGTCACCCCTCAGCCTCCGATGGTCCAGGGATAAGAGCCCCAGCCCAGTCAGTCTCTCGCTTTAGCTCAAACCCTCCAACCTTGGCAATACCCTTGTAAATTTCTTCTGCACCCTTTCAAGTTTAACAACATCTTCCCTATAGCAGGGAGACCAGAATTGAATGCAGTATTCCAAAAGTGATCTCAACAATGTCACACAGAAAAGAGCAGAAGTAGGTCATTCAGCCCTTCAAGCCTGCTCCACCATTCAGCAAAATCCTGCCTGATCTTCTTCATCAGCTGCAACCTATCTTGCTACCTCAATATCTCTTCTTCCTCTTAGTAGTCACTCCTGTATCAATCTCTATGTTGACTATAACCACAAATTGAACATCCGCAGCTCTCTGGGGTAGACTGTTCAAAAGATTAGCAACTCTTTGAGTGAAGACATTTCTTCTTACCTCAGTCTAAGGGCGTTAGATATCTACAATGCAGAAAAATGCCCTTCGGCCAATTGCATCCACACAAGTCCTAAATAGTTGATCCCTTAATCAAAGACTATTACCCTTCATTCAGCTGGGGAAGCATCTTCCAAGGATACATGCTATGAAGGCCCCTTGAGAATTTTGTATGGCTCTTTGACACCACCTTTCATTCTTCTGAAGTTGCTGCAGAGGCGATGGTCTGGTGGTATTATTGCTGGGCTCTTAATCCAGAGATCCAGGGAATGTTGTGGGGACCCTTGTTCAAATCCTGCCATGGCATATGGTGACATTTAAATTCAATCAAAAAAAGTCTGGGAGTAAGAATCTAATGATGGCCATGGAGCCATTGTCAATTGTCTGGATAAGCCCATCTAGTTCACTAATGTCCTTCAGGGAAGGAATCTGTCATCCTTATCTGATCTGACCTACAGGTGACTCCAGGCCCATAGCAATGTGGCTGCCTGCTCTCTGGGAATTTGGAGGTGAGAAGTAAATGCTGACCAGAGAATGATTAAAAAAAAGTCAATAAAATATTGGCCTAATCTACTCAACCTCATCACTTTGGACAATCCTACACCTGGAATCACTGCAGTGTACTTTGTCTGTCATCTCTCGAAGGCAAGCGAATTTTCATCTTTAACCTAAGCAAACCAAATGTATACATGTTCTCACCACTGTTGGCTGAAAGAAGTTTATCCTGGAATATGTATTGGATTTATGAGTGACTCTGTTATTGTCATAGCCTCTTGTGGACTTTGGTTTGATCTCAGTTCTATCTAACACGGCAGGAGAGCTACCTCAACTAGTATTCATGTTCCTACAGTGGGGGGAGGAAGCTGAGCCCTGGCTCCTGCTCCTGATACTCATCTGGTCAATAAATGCTCAAAAATGTGCAAATCTTGATATCAGGATGGGCTTAACAATGATGCCTGTGTTCCCACCTTCATGGTTAAACATTGCCAGTATTCATTCTTGACTGAGTGCTCACAATTTTCATGAGATCAGCTGGTGGAACTGCTCACTAATTCACTGAAAATGGAGTAGGTGATATCGTTGAAAGTACAGGGATGGAAAACATATTTAGATCATCCTAGAGAGCTTTGGGTAACTACTTATGTGTTGTGAAAACATTGCTTTAAGATTGGACTCTTCAAATTTTAGAACACAAATGTTTGCCTAACTCTTCTGAAATGTGTTGACCAGCTATTCTAATGGAGGCATTAGCTTGCTTTATTTTAAAGTCATAATTTACAATTTGGATGCTACCGTTGACCAAACTACTCACTCCTATGCATACACAACTACTGGGAGCCCCTGTGTAAAACAGAATTCGAACAGTTGTAGTTTAGAATGACATTATATCTTTGAAAGAGCAATGACCTTTGACCCACTGGTTGCTCATTCCACTCAGAAGAGGAAACAAAGTGAGCTTGATGATCACATTGGAGCGAAAGCAAAAGGAGGGCCTGCGAGTGACAGTGAAACAAGTCCGGATGTGGACTGCCATTGTGTGATCACATTGAACATCCTCTGAAGGCCATGTACTTTCAAGACACTCGACCTCCTTCAGTAAGATGAACCTGATTCTTCATCTAGCTACATTGTACTGCCATACCCCCGAACCAGACAGAGCAACAATCTTATCTCTGGACAAAGAGTTTGTCTATCAGACCTGCTTTTACGGACATCCCAGCTGACTACAAAGGAGCAAAGAAGACAAAAACGAAATTCATCTCGTCTCACTGGGTGAGCACACCCTGGCCATGCTTTTGTTCATTTTGCGTTTTTTTAATACTGTTGAGGTCCAGTGCACACGGTTTAGTCAGAGATTGACATTTGGGCAAACTCCTTTTAGAATTTCAAAATGCTTTAACCCCTTTTCAGCCACATGTGATGGCACTGTGGAAACCATGAATGCAACATGTCAGGTTTCGTCTCAACGATTCCAAGGTCACTGTTTCATGACCTTTATACAGGCTCCTGTTGTCACTTAAATCTAAAAATACAATCAGTTTCACTTCTGTTCCTTCTCTCAAACCATCAATGTTGTCTACACTATATAGACAGAAGGATAATGCTGTCCATTGCCATCTTTTGCTGAGAGCATTTGCAAATTAAACTATATTGCATTTCCTCCCTAAAACTTCACAGTCCTGCCCTCCTTTACAATACAGCTTAATGGTCACCTCTTTCATTTTCCCTATATCTAAGTATGTGAAGGTGTATTAAATTATGTTTAACAACTCTTGTACAAATTACCTTTGGGTGGTTTATTACATTTTGGCCACTGTATACTAGACTGACTCCTGTAGTGACAAGAATGGCATATGGATTGGCTCAGACTATATTCTCTGGAGTTAAGAATGAGGTAGTAGGCCATGTGTCAAATCTCAGAGAAACCTATTAAATTCTAACAGGGCTAGACAGGGTAAACATAGTAAGGATGTTCCTGATGACCAGGGAGTCCAGAAATAGGGGACTCAGTTTAAGGGTATGGAATCCTTATCATTCATGCCAGTAATCTTCAGAGCTCCAGTGAGTAATCTTTCCATTGCAGCTTGTAGTCAGGCCAGGAATTAAGCCTGTGTGGGGCTGGAGGAACACAGCAGGCCAGGCAGCATCGGAGGAGCAGGAAAATTGACGTTTTGAGTTGGGACCCTTCTTCAGAAACCTGCCCCATTTCTGAAGAAAGGTCCCAATCCAAAATGTCAGCTTTCCTGCTCCTCTGATTTTGCCTGGCCTGCTGTGTTCCTGCAGCTCCACACTGTGTTATCTCTGACTCCAGCATTGGCGGTTCTTACTGTCTCAGAAATTAAGCCTTATGTTTCAGAAACTCTTGCAGAATTCACAGCACAATAGGGCTGAAGTTGTGGTGAAGTCCAGGGAAGTGTTTTCCTAATGGCATACCGGGTGAACTTGATTTTGCAGGAAAGTGTGTGAATTTTCAGTTTTCACTTAAAATGAGCAAGAAATGGTGACAGCACTCTCATCCCTAAGTGTTATTCAACACAATTTCTCACCCTGTCTTTTGCCTGATTGTTAAATTAGTTTAAGGCGCAAAAAAAAATCAGCTGTCAATCCCTTAAGCCAGTGAGGACAAGGAGTTTGCAGGAGTTCCCATTCCTATTCAGCATCCAGTGATCCTACTGGGAAAGTGTTTGTGAATGATCAACTAAAGATCAGACTATGATGCCCTTCACAGCAGGCCTGCAAGCTATTGAGGAGAAGGACTACCTGTATCTTGGAACGACAGCATGACCTTCAGGAGAAGAGAAAATTGGAGAATGTTCCTTTATTTGAAGCTATTCCAGAGGAATTATAAAATGGGTAATTTAGTACACTAAATATTTAATAAATATGACCAATTATGCTTACGTCTCCAGTCTTTAGTGGCAGATATATCAATGGTTCTATTATTAAAGCAATTATTCTGAAAGGAGATGTTCAGTTGAACGTCTCATCAAATTATATAAAATATTAAATAGTATAGGTAAGATAAACCCAGATTATTACTTCAAAGGTAAAACAAGAAAATAGGACCTGAGGACATAAATGGAAATTAGCATCAAGTAAATTTTGAATAGGTGTTAGCAAAAACTTTCTTACTGGAAGACTGAGAAATTTCAGATTGATCTATCAAGTGAGGCGTACGACAGGAAAATCATGCACCTCTTTGAAATAAATGAGGATACCGTAATGGGAAAGTCATGGATTTTAGTGAATTGGGCTTCCTTTTGAAAGAAATTCATTGCCTGTAGCTCCTCATTGTGATCTTCTAAAACATTTTTGAACACTTCATGAGTGACACATTCGTGATTGTGGTTTTGCAGGCAGCCATTTTGTCAAGAGCACATTTCCACAGACTGGCCTTTGTTCTGTTTGTTAACCTGCTTTTAGTCATAGGTAGAATGTTGGCAAGGACATGCCTTGTTCAATAGTGGATACAAATCAAAAGAACTGTGGATGCTGGAAATCATAAAAACAGAAGTTTCTGTCAAAGCTCAGAAGGTCCAGCAGCACCTGTGGAGAGTAATCAGAGTTAAAGTTTCGGGTCCAGTGAGGAAGTGTTAACTCTGATTTCTGTCCACAGGTGTTGCTAGACCTGCTGAGCTTTTCCAGCATTTCTGTTTTTGTTGCTCAATAATGCTATTGGCTCAATAATGCATGGTAATATGGAGTCTATAATGATTTGAGCTATGGGATATATGGTCAACAGCGAATAGAGCAATAGGGTCTGTGACAAAAAGAGATGTGTGCTATATCGTAAATAATGTTATTGGATCTATAAGGAATAGCGATATGGCATCTATGATCCATTGTGTCGTGGCTATATAATGAACAGTGCTATCTGGCTCTAGTATGAGTAATGTTATAGAGTTTATGGTAAATGGTGCTATGAATGGTGGGGTTTATATTGTGCACCAGAGCAGAAGGCTAATTCAGACTTTACCACCAGCAATGTAGCTCATTTTTAGTTCAAGACTAAAGTGTCAATCTAAATGCAGTGATGAAAGTCAAGAAGCCTTGTTACTTGACACAGTTGTGAGAAGTACTAATAATAATTCATTGTGTTTTATTTCCAGCTTCACCTCACCCTAATATTGTTGGAAAACCCTGCTTAAAGTTAAAAGTATATGTCCGACCAACAAGTAAGTCACGTCTGTTTGAATGTCTTATCTCAAATCTGTCATTGATATTGTTCCTTTAAGACTGCTTGTTTGATGCTACTAAATCAATAAATTGAATCAGTGGACTAATACTAAATAATTGCTTGTTCTAACTGTTTCCCTCCCTGTTCTGCTGCCATTTTCTTCCACTTTTATTTCATCTTCACTGATGTGCCTCA
The DNA here is from genome assembly GCF_030684315.1 of Stegostoma tigrinum. Lineage (NCBI taxonomy): Eukaryota > Metazoa > Chordata > Chondrichthyes > Orectolobiformes > Stegostomatidae > Stegostoma > Stegostoma tigrinum. The sequence goes on along the minus strand of NC_081383.1, from coordinate 9,988,694 downwards.
ATTTTAAAGCTGCATTGATTCATATACCAAGGACATTCCCATAGCCCTTTGTAAAGATTCAGTTTTAAGTTGATGTTTGGGTGGGAGAAAGCAAGACAAGGGTGTGTTAAACTCAGATGCCTCATTAAAACATAAGACCGAGCTGTTTGGTTGCTTGCTGTGAGGGGATTTGTTGAGAAACTAAAAGAAGTAAGTAAATCTTTAAACCTCAACATTGGGGACCATTAATGCAGCTTTAATTTGAGGCATTATATCAAAAAGGGTAGGTTAGAGAATGGCATGAATGACATAAGGATAAGCATAAATTCAATCAGAGAACTGAACTGATGTAAACTGAGTCAGTTTGACTGCATTGGATCAAAAGACAGTTTTCACTATTAAATGTTCATTCTGGGTCCTAAAACTAACAATTTAAAATAATAGAGCACTTGATCGCATTACGTATGATTTTGGCATTGGTAGTGGATTGCAGGGATAGGGACACGGATTAATTCAGTTGGCTGGACAGGTAGCCTGTGTTTCAGAGTGATACCACCAACCCAGGGTTTAATTCCCATTCTGTCTAGGGTAGCCTCAAGGCCTGCCTCCTCACCTTAACGCAAAATTCCAGCATGAACCCATGGTTCAAATAATCATGGATGCGACCTAGAGAGAACTTATTTTAGACCAAACTGACAGCAAAAGCGTTGATGGTGAGCAGAATTTTAAAAGCCCTTGGCAGAGCCATTTATGGAAGGAAAGTGTTGGTTAAAGAGACCCAGGAAGCCACCATAATGAAAATCTTTTTGCATGGTTATTGGGGCGGGGCCTTGCACGATGGATAGTGATGGGTGGCAGTGATTTGAACATATGTAATTCAGGGTGGGGGAAGTGGAATATTAAAGTGAAAATAGAATTTCATCAAATTTTGTAAGTTGTGTTGCAGTTGAATTCTGGGGATCAAGATTCGCAGTAGTATCACCAACGAGGGGATTTAGTGCTTAAGAGATTGGTTTAGCTTCAGGCCCATTACCAGGGGCTACAAAGCAAGGACAGAGGTACAATTTATTACCCAGTTCTGGGAGAGAGTTATTAGTTTAAACATAAGAAATGGGACTCTGGCTTTTGTTTAAAGTTCGATTCCAGGGGAAGGCCTATAATTTGGGGCCATGTTAGTTATGGTTTTAGCTTAAGATCCATTTGTAGAGATTGGGATTCAAGATGTGTGCACATAGTGTGCGGTCCAATTTCTGGGCAAAGACCTAATGGTTTATCCTCAATGTATCACTTATGGCCAAGTTTGATGGCTTTGGGATCTCAGCGCTAAACCGCTAATCACTGGAATCTTGTCTTAAAAACAAGGCTCCTCTAAAGTCAATCATGAATTCTACCATTCCACTGGCACCATTCAATACTTTGTCCCTTAACGTCTAACTTTTTTTTGAAGGCTGTAGTTCAAAAAGGGGACTTTGAAACAGGATCCCTTTTCTGTTGCTCACTAACCCTACGCTTTGAAAATCACCCTCTCACTGACACATAGCTGCTGTTTCTATTTCTGTCGTAGACAGTTGTATGGAAGCAGTAGGGGTGAATGAAGGTGATTTCGATGTAAACAACAGTTCAGTTGAAGCTTCAGGTCAGTAATATCACAGTGCCTCACCTTTCTCTTGTCTTTCTCCCTCCCTTTCTCTCCTTTTGCTGTGTCTTCTCCTGATCCTTTTCTTGAAATGTTACACCCAGGGTTATTGCATACCTTAAATATTGCCTTAATGCTTACATTTAAATTTCGTAAGTTACATAAAGTCTGGGATAAGAATTATGCAATGGCAATTAAATTTACAGCGTGGGGTAGAGGGGAGGGATAGAAAGGAGACAAATTCAACTGGGTTAACATTTAGGCACTGAGGCAACTTGAATTCCTAACTCTTGAAGAATTATTTAAAAAATTGTAATAATCCTGGTGGTACTTGCAACATTCTTTTACTGTTTCTCTAACTAACCATTTCGACTGCTAGAATACAATCAGACTGAGGTGTCAAGGTGTCTGTTGTATCCTGTGATTATTACGAGGCTTGGCTGTTAGTAGAATCTCAAGATGCCAGGTTTTTTAAATATCAAACTCATGATTATGTTATTTCGGAGTTTATGTATTTATTTTTATTTCTCAGCCCTCGTCAGATCCAGTAGTATGACATTTGTAATGTGTAATATTCTAAGTCAAGCAGGAGTAAAGAAACTGTGGGCTTGAAATTAGGTGAAGAGAAGTGTTTGCATTCTTGTTGTCCCTTCTTTGAATTGAGGTGTTCAGTTACAGTAAGTTGTTAAAGATACTGGGCAGAGGAGATTCAAACTGTGGGTGTTGATGATCAAGATTAAAACTGAAACTTTAAAGCCATGATCAAAATCCTTTGGGACTGTGTGGACTCTCGGATGTTTGAGGCTGGAAATCTCCAACTCACAACACAGCTCTTTGGTGGAGTGAGGGCTCTCTAAACAAGAGTAAAAATCTATTGTAGAATACAGTGGTTCTCTGACTCAGTCTGCTGTGTGGGCAAGTGTGATGACCCTCTAACCATGATGATGGTGAGAGAAATAAAGGCTCTTGAGCTATTACTGAGTCTCTGCGGGGGAGAGCGGGGCAATAGCAGAGAGGGGTGTTACCCCACTTGTGAGCAAGGGTCACTTTCCATCTATGACATTAATAAAGCAATGGGTGGGGGGGTGTGAAATTTGGACTATCCCCCACTGTCTGAATTTCCATTACTTATAGGCAGACATAGAGATAATAAAGTCTTTCCCACAGGCAAACATAACTTCCCACAGAAAGTGAAGCTGAGCCCACAACTTTTACATAGCAGTGTGGGGTTTAGACCCATCACTACGCAATAGCTGCTTCACATCTTTGCACTAAACTCTTTTCTCCTTTAGTCACTGATGTTACACAAGCCTCTTGTTCAATGACTGAGACTAAAGGAACTTGATTTGACTGTGGTAAGCAACAATAATACAGGACTGTTAACCCTCAACTTGGTTCCTGTTTTCCTCCCACACTGACCTTCTTCGGCTGCAGCCTTATGAGTTCTGTGGGCGAACATTCCTCAGTCCTGCTGGTGTGAGACTGAGCTGTACAGATTGGAGAGCGCTGACTTTGTGTCAAACCCACAGATCCAAACTCCAAGTAGCTGCAGGGGTGCCACAGCCAAGCCAGGAAATGTCAGGGCTCCTGCTACTGATTGCAATTCAGTTTCTCAGTAAGAGCCAGCACCTTCTGGAGGAGTGTCATGGGGGAGAAGCAGAAACCTATTTTAAAATAATAATGTTGAAGCATCAATCGCAACACAAAAAGACAGAACTGTTGCCTGCACTATTTGGCTTTAGAGGGAGAACATAGTCTCGTGCCCTTTCTTGTGACAGATTTGATGGTTGAGGGATGCGGGCTGGTGGGATGCATTAAATCAGGCAGGAAGGACAGATACGGACTCCACTGCCCTCCTATCTCCACCCTCATTCAGGCCATGATGGGAAGACTTTATGTTTGGCCTGTTCTACCACCAAGTGATGCCCTCAAGTGGGCAATTAATGTTAAACTCATCCCCCGGCCCCTGATATTAAGCTAGTGGCGAGTAGGGTGCTTGCCTTTCACGGAGTGATCCAAGTGGATGCTCTCTAATGGTATTGTCTAATCTCAAATCTCTGGAAGTAAAATTGCAACTGCTCCCTCTGACAGCTTGAAGAACAATTGACCGCCTGAAATCTCACGAAAGTAGTGAACACTGAAAATGCATAGTATGCCAGTTAGGATCTACAAGACAGTCATTTTTCCAGTGATAATGGGAACTGCAGATGCTGGAGAATCCAAGATAATAAAATGTGAGGCTGGATGAACACAGCAGGCCAAGCAGCATCTCAGGAGCACAAAAGCTGACGTTTCGGGCCTAGACCCTTCATCAGAGAGGGGGATGGGGTGAGGGTTCTGGAATAAATAGGGAGAGAGAGGGAGGCGGACCGAAGATGTAGAGAAAAGAAGACAGGTGGAGAGAGTATAGGTGGGGAGGTAGGGAGGGGATAGGTCAGTCCAGGGAAGACAGACAGGTCAAGGAGGTGGGATGAGGTTAGTAGGTAGATGGGGGTGCAGCTTGGGGTGGGAGGAAGGGATGGGTGAGAGGAAGAACAGGTTAGGGAGGCAGAGACAGGTTGGACTGGTTTTGGGATGCAGTGGGTGGAGGGGAAGAGCTGGGCTGGTTGTGTGGTGCAGTGGGGGGAGGGGACCTCCCACTGACTGAGGACGAACGGTCAGTCCTTAGTAAGGGGCTCACCTTTGTCCCCCTACAACCACACATCAACGAATACCAGTCACGATTGGACATAGAACAGTTTTTCCACCGCCTTCGCCTCCACGCCTACTTCTTCAACCAGGAGCCTAACCCTCCCTCCACTGACCCCTTCACCTGCTTCCAACACAAGTCCTCCTCCTGGACACCACCCCCAGGCCTCCTACCCTCCCTCGACCTCTTCATCTCTAACTGCCGTCGAGACATTAACCGCCTCAACCTCTCCACCCCTCTCACCCACTCCAACCTCTCCCCCGTAGAACGGGCAGCCCTCTGCTCCCTCCGCTCCAACCCCAACCTCACCATCAAACCCGCAGACAAGGGTGGCGCAGTGGTAGTATGGCGCACTGACCTCTACATCCTCGAGGCCAGACGCCAACACTCCGACACCACCTCCTACCGCCCCCTCGAACACGACCCCACACCCGAGCACCAAACCATCATCTGCAACACCATTCATGACCTCATCACCTCAGGGCACCTCCCACCCACAGCCTCCAACCTCATTGTTCCCCAACCCCGCACGGCCCGTTTCTATCTCGTTCCCAAAATCCACAAACCTGCCTGCCCTGGTTGACCCATTGTCTCAGCCTGCTCCTGCCCCACCGAACTCATCTCCACCTATCTGGACTCCATTTTCTCCCCTTTGGTCCACGAACTCCCTGCCTACGTCCATGACACCACCCACGCCCTCCACCTCCTCCAGGACTTACAATTCCCTGGCCCCCAACACCTCATCTTCACTATGGACGTCCAGTCCCTATATACCTGCATTCCGCATGCAGATGGCCTCAAGGCCCTCCGCTTCTTCCTGTCCCGCAGGCCCGACCAGTCCCCCTCCACCGACACACTCATCCACCTAGCCGAACTCGTCCTCACCCTCAACAACTTCTCTTTTGACTCCTCCCACTTCCTACAGACTAAGGGGGTGGCCATGGGCACCCGCATGGGCCCCAGCTATGCCTGCCTCTTTGTAGGTTACGTGGAACAGTCCCTCTTCCGCACCTACACAGGCCCCAAACCGCACCTTTTCCTCCGGTACATTGATGACTGTATCGGCGCCGCCTCTTGCTCCCCAGAGGAGCTCGAACAGTTCATCCACTTCACCAACACCTTCCACCCCAACCTCAAGTTCACCTGGGCCATCTCCAGCACATCCCTCACCTTCCTGGACCTCTCAGTCTCCATCTCAGGCAACCAGCTTGTAACTGATGTCCATTTCAAGCCCACCGACTCCCACAGCTACATAGAATACACCTCCTCCCACCCACCCTCCTGCAAAAATTCCATCCCCTATTCCCAATTCCTCCGCCTCCGCCGCATCTGCTCCCATGACAAGACATTCCACTCCCGCACATCCCAGATGTCCAAGTTCTTCAAGGACCGCAACTTTCCCCCCACAGTGATCGAGAACGCCCTTGACCGCATCTCCCGTATTTCCCGCAACACATCCCTCACACCCCGCCCCCGCCACAACCGCCCAAAGAGGATCCCCCTCGTTCTCACACACCACCCCACCAACCTCCGGATACAACGCATCATCCTCCGACACTTCCGCCATTTACAATCCGACCCCATCACCCAAGACATTTTTCCATCCCCACCCCTGTCTGCTTTCCGGAGAGACCACTCTCTCCATGACTCCCTTGTTCGCTCCACACTGCCCTCCAACCCCACCACACCCGGCACCTTCCCATGCAACTGCAGGAAATGCTACACTTGCCCCCACACCTCCTCCCTCACCCCTATCCCAGGCCCCAAGATGACATTCCACATTAAGCAGAGGTTCACCTGCACATCTGCCAATGTAGTATACTGCATCCACTGTACCCGGTGTGGCTTCCTCTACATTGGGGAAACCAAGCAGAGGCTTGGGGACCGCTTTGCAGAACACCTCCGCTCAGTTCGCAACAAACAACTGCACCTCCCAGTCGCAAATCATTTCCACTCCCCCTCCCATTCTTTAGATGACATGTCCATCATGGGCCTCCTGCAGTGCCACAATGATGCCACCCGAAGGTTGCAGGAACAGCAACTCATATTCCGCCTGGGAACCCTGCAGCCGTATGGTATCAATGTGGACTTCACCAGTTTCATAATCTCCCCTTTCCCCACCGCATCCCTAAACCAGCCCAGTTCGTCCCCTCCCCCCACTGCACCACACAACCAGCCCAGCTCTTCCCCTCCACCCACTGCATCCCAAAACCAGTCCAACCTGTCTCTGCCTCCCTAACCGGTTCTTCCTCTCACCCATCCCTTCCTCCCACCCCAAGCCGCACCCCCATCTATCTACTAACCTCATCCCACCTCCTTGACCTGTCCGTCTTCCCTGGACTGACCTATCCCCTCCCTACCTCCCCACCTATACTCTCTCCACCTATCTTCTTTACTCTCCATCTTCGGTCCGCCTCCCCCTCTCTCCCTATTTATTCCAGAACCCTCACCCCATCCCCCTCTCTAATGAAGGGTCTAGGCCCGAAACGTCAGCTTTTGTGCTCCTGAGATGCTGCTTGGCCTGCTGTGTTCATCCAGCCTCACATTTTATTATCTCAGTAATTTTTCCAGTGTCCTGTTACCATGCATTCCATTGAAGGACACGGTAGAAACTGTACTCCTGCCTACATCTTTCATTACAGTTGAGTTTCACGCCTATGCAGTGTCATTTTAACTCTTCTTTACATTCCTGGCATTCCGTTGCTTGCAAACATATTAATGTAGAGAGAAGAAGCAGGAGCTCTAATTGCACTAGGGTGGATTCCTGTAAAGATCGAATCAGCGTTGTGTTTATGTTCCTCTCCTCAAGCTCTCCCCCACATCCCTGCACTACATTTTACTGTCTCTAAATCTGAAGCAAAAGCGCAGCAATGTGCATCAGTGTCTGATGTTTCAAGCTTCGTAATTCAACTTTAGGAATACACAAAGGAGAGAGAAAGAAGCTTCAAAATTGCTAAGATTTGGATTGTCAATCCTGACAGTACTCCTGCTGAGTCAATGATTGCCTACCCTACAGACAGCATGGAATTGGAAGGATAGTTCTTTCATACTTGCTTTTGGGCAGCGTTTAGTGCAGGTTTGTTTGTAGTTTTTTTTTCCCCTGACCTTAACAGCCTGGTTTCCAACTGGCCAGGAATTTATAAGGAGGTGCAATTAAAATGCACTTTTATTGGCCTTGTGAGTTTATAAACAACAGGGATAAAGAAACTGTTCCTCACCAGGCAAACTCTGAAGAAGAAAATTGATGCACAGAGAGATCTGGGTGTTCAAGTCCATTGTTCCCTGAAGATGGCAACGCAGGTCAATAGAGTGGTCAAGAAGGCATATGGAATGCTTTCCTTCATTGGGAAGGGTATTGACTACAAGAGTTGGCAGGTCATGTTACAGTTGTATAGGACTTTGGTTCGGCCACATTTGGAGTACTGCGTACAGTTCTGGTCGCCACAGTACCAAAAGGATATGGATGCTTTGGAGAGGATGCACAGGAGGTTCACCAGGATGTTGCTTGGTATGGAGGGCGCTAGCTATGAAGAGAGGTTGAGTAGATTAGGATTATTTTCATTAAAAAGACGGAGGTTGGGGTGAACCTGATTGAGGCCTACAAAATCATGAGAGGTATAGACAGGGTGGATAGCAAGAAGCTTTTTCCCAGAGTGGGGGACTCAATTACTAGGGGTCATGAGTTCAAAGTGAGAGGAGGAAATTTTAAGGGAGATATGCGTGGAAAGTTCTTTATGCAGAGCGTTGTGGGTGCGTGGAGCGCATTGCCAGTGGAGGTGGTAGAGGCGAGCATGATAAGATGAATCTAGACAGATACATGAATGGGCAGGCAGCAGAGGGATACAGATCTTTGGAAAATAGGCGACAGGTTTAGATAGAGGATCTGGATCAGCGCAGGCTTGGAGGGCCAAAGGGCCTGTGCCTGTGCTGTAATTTCCTTCGTTCTTTGCTCTAAGACAGAAGTTGCAGAGCCAGGGCGGGAGAATGGCAAGGGAGTGGGGCTAGCAGCATCAGTCTTCCAGATATCTGCCATGAACATAATGGGCCGATTAGCCTCCTTCTGTGCTATTATCGTTACACAGTTCCGTCCTATAATTTTACATGACCAGTATTCATAAAAGGACAGCACACCCCAGTTTTACTTCAGCAGCCAGAAAATATTGCAATCATTTGAGCAATGCCTTGGGGAGATCCACAACTACGTATGCATTTTTTAACATGTGCACGTCTGTAGTCCGGTTATTGTAAAACATTGAGAAAGCCTACCAGTCAGTTCTTTGCAAGAAGCCTCACTTAATTTATCAACTGAATTCAGTTGGTTCTCGTGGATTATGAGAATCTGTTCACAAAAATTAAACTGAATGAAAAGATTGCAAATTCACAACAACTTCATAATTCACATTTTTCTGGGTGCTTGGAACTGGCCAGCCTTAAATACAAGGTTTGCTTGAAGAGGCATTGTCTCCCATACATCCAAGCTCACGATGTACCTGGGAGTTGCAAAAGAGAAAAGAGACACTAAAACAATTGTGATTCAAAATAAAACCTTGAAACAGATTTGGAACTTGTTTTAAACCTAAAAGTTTGGGGGAAAGTCATTTTTTCCTACCATAAATATTTGCAACACATAACTCACTGTAATTGTTAAACTTCATGGAGCCTAATCTCTCATTATACATTGAAAAGTGCTCTAGGAATCTTGCTTAATGACACCTTATGAACAGAGGAACCTGACACTAATTTGCTCACTAGTTAAATGCTTGCAGACAATTATCAATAACCAGTGACATTTTTAATAACATTTTACTTTTCCTGGATAATGAGATGAAGGTAAATGATTGAGTGATGCTTCACTGGAAGAGGGGAGAACAGAGCTTATTAAGGCAGGAGACAAAAGACTGATTCTTTAATCAGCTCAACCAGGCATACTGGAGCTGGTTTAGATATAAACTATGGGCATTAGTGGACTGTTAAAACTACAGCTTGAATTTTTTGCATATCTTCCACCAGTTTCTTTTTTAAGATTAGATTCCCTACTGTGTGGAAACAGGCCCTTTGGCCCAACAAGTCCATGCTGCCCTTTGGAGCATCCCACCCAGACCCATCCCCCTATAACCCACACACCCCTGAATGCTACGGGCAATTTAGCATGGCCAATCCACCTAGCCTGCACATCTTTGGACTGTGGAAGGAAACCGGAGCACCCAGAGGAAACCCATGCTGACACGGGGAGAATGTGCAAACTCCGCACAGACAGTTGCCCGAGGCTGGAATCAAACCTGGGTCCCTGGTGCTGTGAGGCTGCAGTGCTAACCACTGAGCCAGTGTGCCTCCTGCTAGGTTGCTAGTCCAAACATGAGTGTAGGGAGTTGAGAAATCCTTATTTGAGAGCATTTATAGCTGCTGCCCATTTTCTCTTGCTACTTCTGGTCAGAGTACTGTTTGGCAGATGTAAGACCAATGCCCAAATTTGGACAAGCGCTCTCCAAATAGGCATAAGTTATGAAAATGTGCCACATGACATACAAGCACATTCAAATATATATCCAGCACTTTTTTGAGACCTCATATAGAATCCACTTCCATCATTCTCCCAGGCAGTGCATTCTAAATCTCTGAGTAAAGATGTGTTGCCACATCTCACTTGTAGCTGTCTTGCTAACAACCTTGAAATGATGATCCTTAGTAAATGAAAAGAATATCTTTTACGATCCTGTCAAAATTATTCATAATTTTGAACACTTCAATGAGGCCACCTCTTAATCTTCTCTACTCCATGGATAATAAGCCCAATTTCTCTAATCTTTCCTTTATGTAAAACCCCTCATTCTTGGTATCATTCTAGTAAGTCTCTTTTGCACTCTTTCCAGGGCTTTAACATCCTTCCTTAAAGAAGATGCCCAGAATTGAACACAATACTCCATATGTGATCTGACCAATGACTTGTTGATATGCAGCATCACTTCAGAGATAATAGGAACAGCAGATGCTGGAGAATCCGAGGTAATAAGGTGTAGAGCTGGATGAACAGAGCAGTCCAAGCAGCATCTTAGGAGCAGAAAAGCTGACATTTCGGGCCTAGACCATTCATGTCAATCCTAAACATTTATAACTTGCTCACCACCCTGCCATGTGGCACTACATCAAATGCTTTCTGAAAGCTCAATATCATTCACTGCCTGTGTTGCATCTACTCAGTGACACTAAGCCAAAGGGAACCCTTGTACAGGGAGCTGTCATTCACCATTGCTATGGCGAGTGGAAGATGCTGAGTGCTTTATATTTTAAAATCCAGAAGCGTTTGCTCATTTGCACACAATCAATAGGACTCACCAGCCCAACACTCCCTGTAAACACTGTCCCAAATACTCCACCCTCCAGATGGCTGGAGACCAGATGTAGCCCTCTGAATCCCCGCCTCCACATGAAGTTGAAATTTCCGATGGGCAATGCCCCAATGTAAATGCTGTCAGTTCTCACTTGGAATGGGGAGTTTGGATTGATCTAATTAACATATCACCCCACAAAATATTAGGAAAATGAACACTATGCCTAAACCTGGGCTACTATACATACTCAAATCCTCAATGACATCTTTGATTCACCCCCAACCCACCATTAAATCCCCACCCTATCACTTCTCTAGCTTCCCCCAACTCCCTACCCTATGCCTGCCCTGACCCTCTGAACCCACCATAAGCCTCTGACTTCCCCCAAAACTTCCAACACCAATTGTGAGCCTCCAATCCCCACATTGAGTCCCCCACCCCTCCGACTCTCCCAAGCTTTCAAACCCCACTGTGATCATATGATCCGCATCCTGATACTCTTAATCCCGCTGAGTCCTCAGTAAACCCACCTGACTACCACTCTGCCACCTTACCCACCAATGTAACTCAACCTCCTTCACTAACCCGGTGAGAAACAATTTCACTGAAGTTTTACAGTGCAAGAGGAAGCCATTTGGCCCACTGTGCTCCACCAACTCTTCAAATAAGTATTATTACCCAGCACCAATCTCCTCCCTTTTCCCCACATCCTTGCACATTATTTCTATTCAACTAATCATCAAATGAGGCAGCCTATTCCAAAGGAACATGGAGACAGGAGTAGGCCGATCAGCCCCTTGACCCTGTTGTTTTGCTCAATGAGACCATGAGTGAACTGTGGCCTTACTGCATAGACCTGCCTTTGGCCCGTAGTCTAACTGCTAACCGTATGAATAAGGTTTCCTCACATCATAGTTTCTGCTTTTGCAAATTGATTCACATCTGTGCTGACTCATTCTTGTTCATTTTACGTGTGGAACAATTTAACCACTTAAATGTCCCAAAGCCTTTCACTGTACTGGTGAATGAAGGCTGACCGAAGTATGGCGGCTATTGACATAAACAGGCGACATGACTCGCCTTCCCTCCAACAATCCTGCTCCATTCGGAAGGACTCTGAATGCAGACAGCTCTGCATTTCTTACAAGGTTGAGTTAGGGAGTCCCAGCCAGGAATGCGGAGCTCTATAGTTAGTTTATTAAGTAGCAGTGGAGTAACAATTGTAATTGTGACAATCCAACCATGATTTCCACAGCCCGGGAGAATGGCTCATTATAAAGACAAATGACTTATCCTCTTCAGCAACCAGTCACTCCCCATGAAAAAGATTTCAGGAATAAGGAAACTGTGCTGGCAGGCATTTCGTATACTTAAGGCTAGCGTTATGATTGAGTGGAATTTGGACAGACATTGGAATACAGCAAAGCAGGATTTGTTAACGCTGCTAATGCAAGAACGGAAACATATTCATGATACTGACCTCTCCAATATTGTCTTCTCTTTATCTGGGGTGAATCTGTTCTGAAGATATTCAGTTTGGCTTTGATTGAGAACTGACCATAGATGCAGCTGAACGGTGCATGCATTGCCCTTCTTGTGGCATTTCTTTCTTTGTTCTTTTGTTAGATCTGGGCATCTTTGCCAAGGTTACTATTTGTGGCCCATCCGTAACTGCCCCCGAACTGTTTGGCCATTTCAGAGGGAGTTAAAGTTCAGCCACATTGCTGTGAGTTACGTGAAGGTCAGGCTGGGTTGCAATGGCAAATTTCAGCCAGGAAAGGAGATTTTCCTGAAAAGCTAAATGACCCAGCCAGGTTTTTAAAAACATTAATTGATTATAGTCAATGTACTGAGAACCTTACTCAATTTCAGATTTAATTTTAGAAATTAACTTCCACCTGCTGCCATGGTGGGATTTGAGCACATGCCTGCAGAGCATTTTACTGGGATGTGTAGGATAATTAGCCTAGTGACATTACTACTATCTCACCAGTTCTCAGAGCCAGAATAACTAGGGTGAGGGGTCCTACCTGAATAAATAGGCTTGGAGGTAGTTCAAATGTTGAGCCTCGTTTTCTGCTAAGCTGTAGTCACTGACTGGGTATCACTGACTGGGTGTTTCCAAGCAGCTCACTAGCAAGGAGCCTCAGTGGTCATTGAACCAATGGCAGGGACAACTCTGATAGGTTGTTTGAAGGGCAGAAGGAAAGTGATTGGTTTGTGGAGGGGGTTACGGCAATCAGTCGAGAGAGGGTAGCTGGAATCAGAGAAGGGAAGTGGGGGGCTCATGCTCACAAGTGGAAGGGGGAGTAAGCAATGTGGTTGAATGTGGAGTCGGAAGGAGAGCTCCTTTTTTTTTAGGTCTCAGCCTCTGGTGGTCCCTTCGAGGGGCCTGGGTTTGCCTGAATGCAGCAACAACCAATGACAAGGAAGACAGTCTTTTGAATAGGGCCCTTCTTTGCATTTGCAAGACTTGCAGAGCCCACATGAGCATCCCACTGCATGTTGAGGCATAGTTCAGAGCACTGTTGTAAAGCCTGCACCTTCTGACTTGGAGGCAGGCTAGAGTTGAGGGCACCATATCAATAGTGTTGGGTACTGAGAGCATGCACTGTCAATTAAGCACCTTTGATCTGTCTTCAAACTTCCCTTAGTGCACAGCAGATGTTTTCTGGCTTGTTCCCAGTGCTTAGCCCAACGCTGTAAAGCGTGTAATCAGAATTCCAAAATCCCGCTGAAATTCCCTGTCGGTGATGGGCAAGGAGGGGCAAGCTGCTAGACTAGGCACCTTGGAATGTCCCTCATTTTTATCACGGAGATTTCAGAGAGTTGATGCAATAAAGACAACAAAATGAGTCTATTTGCTGCTGTCAGTCCCAGTACTTTTCCACTGTTTCTATTTCATATCATCGTCACTGGGGACAGGACTTTATTTTATAAGTGCCAAGTGTAGTCTTTCCTTATAGTGCTACATCATTCACAGTGCGAGGCAACTGATCATGTGAAGAATTTGAGGTCAAGGGTCTTTTGTAGCCATTCAGCCCCAAATACCAGTGTTGTGTCTCTCAGGGATTGATCCCTTAATTTGATTCCTAGCCGGACGGTTGTTCTGTTCTGTCTTTAAACGTCCTCCTTTATCTATTTCCTTAATTCTGCTTCCTCAGATATTGAATATTCTATCTCCTGTCAATATAGTTCATTAGCAAAGAAACATTCTCGGAATGCCTCCATATGTTTTCAGAGTTAACCTTAACTTGAAGCATTCCACCTCATTGGCTAATAGAAATACTTTCACCCAATTGACTTTTTCCAAAATCTCTCATATTTTTAGCCTCTAAATCAAATTGTCACGTAATCCTCTTTGTTCCAATAAGAACAATTCAGTTTCTCCACGTTCTCCTTTCCCCTAAATGCGGTTGTGTGTTTTAGGGAATCTGTTCTGCACCTTCTGCATGGCCTTGGCATCCTTCATTAGGTGAGCCTTCTGGCTCCTGGTCACATGTCTCAGGAACCTATCTTCAACTGTGGGTGTAGTCAGCAAGTGTTAGCTCTTCAGCTGTGCGAGGCATTGCATGTGAGCATCAGCTATTCTCTCACCCTCCCTCTCTCTCTCTCTCTCTCACACACACACACACACACACACACACACACACACACGCACATTTGTTGGTACCCTGGGTACATAGGTTGGCAGATAATATCTCCACTCCCCTCACCTTCAGCAATGGAGACTTCCAAATTTCTGCATGTGCTCGGCCACCCAACCCAGAGTCACACAGAGACGGTTTCGATCTATGTATGTGTATGCCAGACATGGCTGAAAATTGCCTGGACCAACGTTAGCATCTCCCTGGCTGAGAGGAGCTACCTCCATACAGGTTGGAGATGGAATCTACAATTCTAGTCCTAGACTGGTCCGACAACTCTGTTTTGTTTCTGAACTGATTGATAAGGGGTTCAGCAGTCAGGTTAATATGACCGACTGACCATTTGCTGCCTGATTCACTGAAACTTGTGAAAGGCTTCCAGCCTCACCTGATTCTAAGTCTACACAGGGGACCAATGTGAGTCAAACTAATGGCCCTGTTTTGTGGTTGGCACATTTTGATAGGGGGAAATTAACTGTGCATCTTCATGTAGCCTGTGTATGCTTATAATCACAGAATTGTCATGGGTGCAAGAAGTCCATTCAGCCCATTGTGCCTCCATCAATACTATTACTGAATGCTAATCTCCTGCCTTTTCCCTATTTCCCTGCAGACAATTTCTATCCAAATAATCATCAAATGCCATTTTGAAAAACTCAATTGAACCTGTCTGCACCAGAGTTCCAGGCAGTGCATTTCATACCACTAACCACTACTCACTGTGTGAGAATTTTTTTCACACATCACCCTTTCTTTGTACATCACCTTTCGTTCTGTTTTTCCTTTTATGAGTGGGAACAGCTTCTCCCTGTCTATTCTATCCAGCCTGTACAAGATTTTAAAACCTTAATCTGATCTCCTCTCAGCCTTTTTCTCTCCAAAGAGAATAGTCCCTCGTTCCTCAATCTGTCCTCATATTATTGACACTGAAAGGCCAAAATGGGTAGCATCTCACCTCACGCACCGGGTGAATATGGAACAAATAATAATTGTTGTTTAATTTCAGATCTGCACATAAAATAAGCCTTTGCTAAAAGATTAGACTTGGACTTTGCCACTTACAGAACTGAAGGCAGTTTCTTAATGGATTGGCCTGTAATGAGAGATTGAGTAGAACGGACCTATATTCCCTCGAGGTTTGAAGAATCAGAGATGATCTAATTGAAATACATCAAATTCTTCAGAGCCTTGAAAAGATAGATGCTGTGTGGATATTACCCCTGACTTGGGAATACAGGACACAGAGATCATTACCTCATGATCATGGGTTATCAATTTAGGGGTGAGATGCTGAGAGCCTTTCTTCGCTCAAAGTGTTTGAATTCTCAACCTCAGATAGATATTGTAGATTTGATACGAAGGGTGTTCAGATATAGGATATAGTGCAGGAAGCTGAAGATGGATGATGATATCTTAGTATGGCAGGCCCGAAGGGCCAAGCGCTAAGGTTGTTTAGCATTACTTTCTGAGAACAGCATCATCACTTGGGACAGCAAACAAACAACGCTCCAGAGCAGACAATCCTTGGGGGTGGGGTCACAAATCTCCAGACTCTAGTCTTTCTACACTATCTTTCAAACGGAATGCAGCTGAAGGAAGTGATGCCTTTACAGCCTGAGCTACAGGGCCAGCAGCCACTGTGTTTCAAAGCAGTTCATTGCATGTGAAGGACAAAGAGATGTAATTAAATCATTGTCGTAGAAAGTTTTTTTTCTTTAATTCACTCTGTTACGTTATTAGATTTTTCAGGGTTCATGAAGAAAATGAAAAGCGCTGAAAATGATGACTTTTGATTCTTTGTTTTGCAGATGATTCTATATATGAATCGCCTGAACCATATCACAATAACAATGGGATCACGACCTTTAGGATTTCTTGGTTCATTGTAGCAGCAGCTCTCCTCCTGTTGTTTCTCACATCATAGCACACAGACAAGAAGAGAATGAAAGAAATGATTTCTACGCAAGTGACAGAAACCAAAATTGTGGCGGCAGTGGAATTGACACGGTTCACGCGGAAGAGACTCCATTTTCTGAGAAACTTTGCCGTCAACACAAATTATTCGAGGGACAGACCTGCTCCATTACTGCTTTCTGAGATTGGGAACTCTCATTTTCTTGTGAAGCACTGCCTTGGGCCCACTTGGGTTTGATATAAAGTACCCAAAATATAACAAGTATCTCCACGGAAGCCTGCAGACACAACCTTTCTCAAATGGAATCTATGTTGGTGCAACCCTTCATTCCATTGATAAGCCAAGACTCAAGTAGGATGAAGCCTAGATGACTTCTGGGAATTTCAGTCATCCACGCCCCACCCTTCTACATCCCCTTTAACAGCGACCTCTTCACACCATTCGCTATTTAGCCAGCCACAAATTTACACCATTCTTTGCTTGTTCCTGCTTTCACTTTTCTTTTTGTTCTGCAAATGAATTGAATTTAGGAGGAGGTTCAGTTGAATGGAAGTATCAGAGAGGGCAGGAGGTTGGGGTTAGCAGTTCAAGCTGTCACTTTTTCGTTTTAGTCAGAGGGGGTAGGGTGCAACAGGGGTGGGAAAAGCCGTAGCATTTTCGCTGCAGGTTATAGTGTGATTGCTATGGTGCAATGGATAGTCTCACGCGCTAACCTGGCAATAGCTTCCTGCTGGTGTAAATATAGGGACCACCCCTCTCCTGTAAGCCCCAAACACACAGTCATCTGACATATCATAACCCAGAAGTGGAGATCAGTGATAGCAACATTTCTGTGTCCACGGATCCATTTAAAATAAGCAGCTTCACATCATCTGTGTTTAAATTAACAGACAGAATTGTCCTGCAAATGCTTTAAGCAACTGTGTGCCAGTAAGGTTGCCAACCCTGGTTGGATATATTCCTGGAGGTTCCAACACACGTCCTCACTCCGACAAAGTCCGATAGCTTTCCTGGCAATTCCATCTCCAATATTTTTATAGTTGCTAAAACAAAAACCACAATCATTCATGATGCCCCGATTGATTTAACCTCATGGTTGTTCACTGCAGAGATTAACCAATTCCGTGGACTCTAGGACAGCCCTGGAGCATTGGTAACCCTAACTGCTACTCTCGCGTCGAACAATTACTGAGTGGATAGTTGTAGAATATTAATACTCGTATATGCCTCAGAATTGGAGGCAGAGCTAAATTGGCGCTGAACACCTCAAAGGCATTTAACCTGGTGCAAGTCTTTTTAAGAAAAGTCACCTTTGAAGTTAAAAGATGGATAGACTGTCTGTAATATATATTAATATATATACACACATATACATTATACACACACTTACATATGTGTAGTATATATATTTTAAAATCTGCGCTGTTTGCTTTACAACACGAGATGAGTGTTTTGCCTTACAGGCAAAGACGGTGAAATTCTCGAAAGCTCTGAAGTTTTAGTCAGTGATCAGCATAGAGCTTTTTGCTTCTGGTCATGAATGACTCAGAGAGACAAATCTTTTGTGAGGTACATAGCAGGCTAGAGGCTTCCTTAGGGCTGGGAAGTGTGATATCCAGCAAGTTGAAGTTATCAGAAAGTTACAACAAGCAATTCCCTTTCAGATAGTGTGTCTATTTTCTCATCACCTTGGTGTATTTAAAGCTTAGAGACTACTGAATGACTTGCTGTGGCAATTATGCTTCTGTCACGCAATGGGATATTTCTCCTAACTTGGATTGAGAATACTTCATCTGTGTCTGTGTATGTGTATGTGCGTATATATCAAACATATACACCTGCTATATGTATATATATATTATATGTACCTGTATATAATATACATATAGATTATATACATAGGTCAGTGTTGGTGCTCACATTTTCCCCTCACTCACACTGCCATACACAAACTCTCAACCTTGTGACCCCCACCCCATAGCAATCTTCTGGTGCAATGCAGCTGAAATTAACTCCTGTGTTGAAGCACTGCTCATAAAACCAAATCGACCCTGACCTTTGTGAGAGGGCAGGGCTCTCAGGGCAGAGAGAATCTGAGGGTATTCTGTAGGAATATATGTTTTAGGACTTAGCTTGAGTTAGAAAGGTATTATTTTGAGTTACGTGTATCTTCTGACCAGCTGCAGTGAGTGTTTCACCCTTGTATTGTTAGCTTTTTTTTCCTATTTCTATTAATAGAGGATTATAGATCTTATAATTTAGTTGTCTATTTCAAATCTGTTTCACAAAAGTTGAAAATGTGGCTTGGTGTCTAGTCTCTATGGAAAGGAAGAACTGCTTGCATTTACACAGCAGCTTTCATAACCACAGAACATTCCAAAGTACTTTACATTGAATGAGGTAATTTTAAAGTGTGACCACTGTTTCAGTATAGGAAACACAATGGCCAATTCACACACAGCTAGCTGCCACAAACAGCAATGTAGTTATCACCAAATCCTCTGCTCTAATGATGTTGGCTGAGAGATAAGTATTTGTCAGGACTCCAGAGAGGATTCTTCTAGCCATCTTCAAAGTAGTGCCATGCAATCTTTCCCGTCTGTCCCAAGAGAACAGGTGGGGCATCAATTAATATCTTATCCTAAAGAGGCACCTTTGACAGTGCAGCAGTCCCTCAATACTGCTTCTGGAGTATCAGCCTAAATCGTAAAGTGAGTTTTGACCCGACAACCTTCTGATGCAAAGAGAAGATTTGAAAGTAATTTAGCTACAGCTGACATAGTTAAGAGTGGATTTGTCTGCAAGTGTGGGCCCAGGTACAGAAAGCAAGACATCTGTGTGAAAAATTAAAAAAATAATCTCAGTAAAGGAAATGGACAGCATTCAATGCAGAACAGTAATGCTGCAAAATAATAAAACAACAAAACATTAGTCTGGGGCCAAAAGAATGTGAGCTGAAGAGTGTTGGTAATGATATTCACAAAAATAAGCAAAATTGGACATTTTTCTGAAATGAAAATCATATTTCAGCGTTGCAAGTGAGTGCTGCAAAATCTGTCATCAAAATGGATTATGATTTTTTGTTTCAGATTTCTAGCATCTGCAGTTCTTTCAGCTTTTGGGGCTACCACTTCTCCTGGTCAGTCAAAAGCAGTTAAACATTCGCTGTAGGCCAATGATGTTTTCTACCTTTTCATTAAGCTTGCTTCTGGTTCAACATTCCTCTCTTGAAAACTCCCATCAACTGAAATGGGCAGGTTTTCTCTGCTCGGCAGCAGTTTCTTCGCAGGGCTAATTCACTTGCGGCATGCTGATTTTCTGCTGAAAGCAACATTGTACGGAACAGGCGGTGATCCACGTGAGGTGAACATAGAACACAGAACATTACAGCACAGTACAGGCCCTTCGGCCCTCGATGTTGTGCCAACCTGTCATACCGATCTGAAGCCCATCTAACCTACACTATTCCATGTATGTCCATATGCTTATCCAATGACGACTTAAATGTACCTAAAGTTGGCAAATCTACTACCGGTGCAGGCAAAGCGTTCCATTCCCTTACTACTCTCTGAGTAAAGAAACCACCTCTGACATCTGTCCTATATCTTTCACCCCTCAATTTAAAACTATGCCCCCTCGTGCTCACCGTCACCATCCTAGGAAAAAGGCTCTCCCTATCCATCCTATCTAACCCTCTGATTATTTTGTATGTTTCAATTAAGTCACCTCTCAACCTTCTTCTCTCTAATGAAAACAGGCTCAAATCCCTCAGCCTTTCCTTGTAAGACCTTCCCTCCATACCAGGCAACATCCTAGTAAATCTCCTCTGCACCCTTTCCAAAACTTCCACATCCTTCTTATAATGCAGTGACCAGAACTGTACGCAATACTCCAGGTGCGGCCGCTCCAGAGTTTTGTACAGCTGCAACATAACCTCTTGGTTCCGGAACTCGATCCCTCTATTAATAAAAGCTAAAACACTCTATGCCTTCTTAACAGCCCTGTCAACCTGGGTGGCAACTTGCAAGGATCTTTGTACATGGACACCGAAATCTCTCTGCTCATCTACACTGCTAAGAATCTTACCATTAGCCCAGTACTTTGCCTTCCGGTTACTCCTACCAAAGTGCATCACCTCACACTTGTCTGCATTAAACTCCATTTGCCACCTCTCAGCCCAGCTTTGCAGCTTATCTATGTCTCTCTGCAACCTACAGCATCCTTCGTCACTATCCTCAACTCCACCGACCTTAGTGTCATCTGCAAATTTACTAACCCATCCTTCTATGCCCTCATCCAGGTCATTTGTAAAAATGACAAACAGCAGTGGACCCAACACCGACCCTTGTGGTACACCGCTAGTAACTGGTCTCCAGGATGAACATTTCCCATCAACTACCACCCTCTGTCTTCTTTCAGCAAGCCAGTTTCCGATCCAAACTGCTATATCTCCCACAATCCCATTCCTCCGCATTTTGTACAATAGCCTACTGTGGGGAACCTTATTGGACGCCTTGCTGAAATCCATATACACGACATCAACCGGTTTACTCTCATCTACCTGTTTGGTCACCTTCTCAAAGAACTCAATAAGGTTTGTGAGGCACGACCTTCCCTTCACAAAACCGTGCTGACTATCCCTAATCAATTTATTCTTCAATGGGCTTCAGATCGGTATGACAGGTCGACACAACATCAAGGGCCAAAGGTGAATGGTATCTCTTTCTCCATGTTGCCACATGGAACCAGCTGATTTGAAAGAGTAGGCAATGGCCTCATGTTATTATCGCCAGATTATTAATCCACAGACCCAGTAATGTTTTTGAAGGGTCCAGGCCCGAAATGTCAGCTTTTGCGCTCCTAAGATTCTGCTTGGCCTGCTGCGTTCATCCAGTTCCACACTTTGTTATCAGTGTTTCAAAAGTGCCATGATGAGGGAATTTGAATTCAATTTTTAAAAATCTGGAACTAAGAATCTAACGATGACCATGAATCCATTGT
The DNA here is from genome assembly GCF_030684315.1 of Stegostoma tigrinum. NCBI lineage: Eukaryota > Metazoa > Chordata > Chondrichthyes > Orectolobiformes > Stegostomatidae > Stegostoma > Stegostoma tigrinum. The sequence continues at coordinate 9,967,498 of NC_081383.1, read as the reverse complement.
CAATTGTCGAGAAAAAAATATCTGGTTCATTAATGTCCTTTAGGGAAGGAAACTGCCATCCCCAATTGGTCTGGCCTACATGGCAGTTCAGACCCACAGCAGTGTGGTTGACTCTTAACTGTCCTCTGGGCAATTAGGGATTGGCAATAAATGCTGGCCTGGTCAGTGACACACTTATCCCATTAATGAATAAAAAAACCTTACTTGATCTGGCCTACTAGTAACTCCAACCCCATAGCAAAGTGATTGACCTTTGACTGCATCCCCCCCAACCTTGGTAATAAATGTTGACCGAGCCCGTGACTCCCACATCCTGTGAACTAATTTTTAAAAAGTCGGATCTGAGAAAGGCACAATGTTGCTGGTGGTCATATATCATGGATAACTGTGATCCTCCTGTATCCTCAGCCAAATCCTCTTCTGTGAAGCCAGAATAAGATTGCCAGCTGGTTACTCGGCATAAGGGTGGGAAGTACAGTCCACATTGTTCCCTGCTGTGCCCCTTCCTTTCCACATGTGTCACTGGGCCATTTGGGAATGGATTGTGATCTGCCTACAACTTGGCTTTGTTCCCCATCCCTGTATGCCACCGGTCAGTACATGGTGACTGGGGGTTGGACATGAGCTGATGCTTGTTTCTGTTGTTGCCCAGGAGGGCTGCCCTTGCTGAGAGCAGCATGGACTGTAGAGCTCCAAACCACAGCCAGGCTATGCAGTTATCTTCTGAACATACATGGCTGAATCACAGGAAATCTTCTAACTACAACTGCAACATAATTCCTGTGAAAGTCATCAACAGAAACAAGTCCTGTTTATTCTTTCACAACATGGTTTCTGTTCACCCGAAAACTAGTCAGTGCAATTAAACTCAGGTGCAAACACTTTACGTGATGCCGGAGCTGGAACTGATAATAGAATATGTGAATTATAGGGTGGCTTGGTGGTTAGCACTGCTGCCTCCCAGCTCTAGGGACCCAGGTTCAATTCCAGCTTTGGGTGACCATCTGTGTGGAGTTTTCACATTCACTCTAGTTTGATGCCTATAGTGTCCAGAGATGTGCACACGAAGTGGGTTAGCCACAGGAAATACAGGGATAGCATGGGGTATGGTTGGGAAGCTGTTTGGAGGGGCAATGTGGACTTTAAGAGCTGAATTGCATGTTTCCAAACTGTAGGGATTCTCTGGTAATATCCAGAATTCCCATTGGTAGCAGTAGTTTCACTCACTTTCTACTCCTCACTCTAGTTTAACTCTCCAGTTCGTCAAATGAATGTGCCAATGCTTCTGTTGAAATTCTGTGACTTTCAGTTGTTTCCACAGGCAGTGGGTGGATGCACCTGCTTCTAGTCTTCAGCCCCAACCCCTGCAGTTGAAGAGATAGCTGTCAGAATTTTTCTTTTGGACAAATCAGGCTTCACTTTTCCCTTGACCTTCCTGGATTCTGCTGGTTTTGATGTCCAGGGAGGGCACTGGGGAACTAGAAAACACGCTGCTGAGGGATGATATCATTGGCCACTCTCACAAGACATCTATTTGGCCAGTGACCATTTGAAAGTTTATTTGGTTCATGATCTAGAATTTGTGACCTTGTCGTAGGAATTGTATTGCCTTTAACCCCTTCCTATCAAGGTATACTCTGTGTGCTTTAGAAAGTGCCATACTGTAAATATGTGAATGTTATATGAACTTCTAATGATCAATGAACAGATTAGGACAACTGCTCAAGGATATAGGAATACTCATTCATGGTTTATAAAAATGATCATCTATGGTTGATCCTGTTATATCAGAACCAATAATGCTGTTTCTGAAACAAAAACAGAAGTTGCTGGAAAAACTCAGCAGGTCTGGCAGCATCTGTGAAGGAAAAAAACACAGTTAACATTTCTGTAAGAAATGAGCCAAGTCTTGGAGGGTCATCGTCCAGGTATCTAATTGATCTGCTTGAAAACCAAAACCAAGTGACTGTTTTAGATTTCTTACATGCGGCTGAATGATAGTAAGGACCTGTTGTTTCTTAAGCCATAGTTGTCAGGGACAGTGCCAATAAGTTATGTGGAAGAGCAGACTGTGTAATGGATACCATGTATCCTGGTGTAATGGCGACTTCCATAACTGTATAGTTGTGGAAGCAAATTTAGAAGCGGTTTTCACCTCTGAAACGGCATAACCCTTGAATTGCAGAATTGTCACAGTGCAGAAAGGAGTCTCTTTGGCCCATGGTGCATGCACCAGCCCTTCAAATGAACATTATTATCTCATGCCAGTCTCCCATTTCTTTCCCCATACCCTTGCACATTATTTCTATCAAGATAATCATTCAATGCTGTCTTGTATGCTGTAATTGACCCTGTCTTCACCACACTTCCCCAGGCAATGCATTCCATCCCCTAACTACTTGCTGAGTGAAACTTTGCTCATCTCGCATTTCCTTCTTTTGCAAACTGTGCTGTCTGCTTCTCGATCCTTTTACAAGCAGGAACAGTTTCTCCCTATGGACAGCTCATGATTTTGATAACTTTTATCTGATCACTTCTCAGCTACCTTCTCTCCAAGGAAAACTGTCCTGGTTTCTTCAATCTATCCTCAAATTTCCCATCCCTGGGACTGTTCTTGTAAATTGCTTCTGCATTCTGTCCAACGTGTTCACATCCTTCTTATAATGTGGCGCCAGAACTGAAATTGAACTGTAATTGAAATTTCAAATACTGAACCAAGATTGCGACAGTCACTGTGGTCTACAATCAGGGCAGGCCAGTAGATAATTTCAAACTTCTTAATTGTGTTTATGTGTTGTTCACTTACTGACAACCTTGGACCATTTTGTACCATTCTGGTCATGGCTCCCTAACGACTCATTATGTCTCAATACAACGATGCACCTCAGGTGGTCACTCAAAATCCAGAAAAGCCAGTTTTTGATCTGTTCAAGTTGACACAGAGACCCGCAGGAAATGAGAATGCAATGAGCATTTCAAGGTCATTTTAAGTGACCATAGTAGATGTGTGTGCAGCATGAGTAGAACAGTGCAAGAAAACTTTCTCCCAATCCCCTGCATTATCTGAGATCGAAGACTATAGTGATTGTTAGCCTGGTTTACACATTCCTGCGTTATAGCTACAGACTGGCTAAGTGGGCCATGCTTGATCTCACAAATCCAGTACAGGGTTGAAGTCCTTGATTTAAGTACTTTGACCATCTGAAAATTGAAGTAACATCCCTGCCTTCTAGTAGAACAAATTAGATTTCCAATTCTCTGCCAGAAATTAAGAGATGTGGTATGTCCTATACCATGCTCAAGAACAGTTAGCAACAAAATGTATTGTAAAATATCCTTGTTTCTCAAAACTGTTTTTAAATTGTAGAGAACACTCGATGCTCAAAGGATGAGGTTGACCAAATGACAAGTCATTTGCAAGTCATTGACATTAAATTGATCTTTATATATTCTGTGTCAAATTAGGATATCATTGTTGCTTGAGAGGAGTTAACCTTGCATCCATGCAAACATAACAATGTGCTTCCCCACCCAAATTTGTAGGAATAATTTAATTGTTTTCTCATCATCAATTCACACTTCATTTGATTTGGTTGTTCACTGCTTGGTTGATATCAAATTGGTAGTGACTATTGTATATTTGATATGTTTGGTTTTTCGCAGAGCAAGGCAGTGTTGATAGTTGGTTTCCATGTATGCAGTAATGTTCTCTACAGGGTTTTATACAAGACTTAAAATATCTACACCAAGCTTCAAATCCAACTTTCTATTAGCTTTTCTGGCCTCTCTGTACTTCCACTCATCTCAACACTCAGGATTAACCAAACAAGCACAGCAAGAATAGATCAGATACCAGACTCAGCTAGTCAAACTCAGAAAAAATTGACCACCTCGAACACATGATATGAACAAGGGCTGTTCATCATTCGCTCCTGATTGCTTTCTGATATTAAATTGGCTGAAAGGAAGAAAACACAATATTTGGATCGAACTACTTTTAAAATGTACATATTCCCTGCAGCCGAGTTGTAAAGATGATAAAGTTAACCATGAATGCATGTTTGTTTTGTAGGGTTTCATTATTGGTGATGTGACTAAGTCAGACGCTACTCCTGGTTTCTCTATATCAGTTAGACCAGGTCCAATCAAAGGAATAGACATTCATGAATTGTGTGCCAAGAAGCTTTTGTAAAGCGGTAATTTAATTTTACACATCACTTGTGCTGTGCGCTGTAAATGTGATGTTAATCCTTTGATTTGCAGTTAATGTAAGAGGGAAACATACGCGTGAATACTACCATTTTGCACAAGAGGTTTCTGGAGTACACAGGTGCTGCCCCACTACAGGATTGTAGACTAATAAATTTAGGATGAAGGATCAATGTTGTTAAAACATTCGAAAGCCTGCCAGAAATACCCCATTGTCAATCTACAGCTGCACCTATGCTGTGTATTTTGTGTAAATATTATCAGTTGGAAGATTGTCACAGAATGGCATTGTTCTGTTGGTGTCAGTTTGTGAATTGTTTTACTGAAGCTTCTCTTGGCCTTTGCTGTTGGAAGTTGGCTAAGTCTGAATAGCCTTCCTTTAAAGGGTGAGGGTATGCTTTTAAAAGGTATTAACATCACAGAAAGAGACTGGTTGACCCAACTGGTCTATGTCAGTGTTTAAGCTCCACATAATGCTTCTCCCATGCTTCACCAAACCCCATCAACATATACCATCCCATGCTGTCTGTCTGATGCTCTCAGAGATGCAAGGTGTAAGTGTTTCAAACTCGTACTCCAAAACTCCATGTGGAAACTTGCTTTCCCTTCAGCAGTGGCCTTCATCAGGCTTCCTATTTCATGTTTCTTGTGACACTTCCATTCTAATTGCCCCAGTTGAAAAACATTGACTATGTTGAGATTCATTGATGTTTTCTGTAATGATGTTGCAGTCCAGCAAAAGGATGGTAAGGGAATGTTATTAGTAGGCAGGGTTGTCCTAACCTCCCTCCAGCAATTTAAAAGGCTGATAAAAAAATGTAGAATCTTTCAGCACAGAAATAGACGTCTCAGTTCAATGATCAGAGCTCCTCATGAGTGTCTTCCCACCGTATTCAATCTCTTGCTATCAGCATAGCCCTCTTTTCATTTCCCTGACGTATTCTTATCAGACTTCCTCTAAACGTTATCTATGCTGCTGCCTGTGCAGAACTGCATGGCCATATAGCGAACCATCAAACAGCTAATGTGCCCAAGATCATTCCTGCCAAGATCCAACCCCAGATTTACAACCAGTCCCTGTGGTCTAGACAAGATGTCCTCAATAATGGCTTGAAGATGTGATGATGCCTCTATGAAGGATTACAACCATTGAGTGATGCAATTTGTCCAACATACATTATGATTGGCAGTTTAAGCACAATGGAGCAAATAATAGATAAGCAGGAAGGTAATTGGATAAGTCAATCACAAAAAGAAATTTGAACAGGAGGCTTTTTTTTAGATTTTAACTTTGATTCATCACTTACTCAACAGCCCATGTCAAAATAAGCCTTTGCGTACAGTGAGCTATTTTCTGGCAGTTTTGACAGTAGTCATGAGGATAGGATGTCATATAATTTAATATAGAAGAGTTTTGTGAGTTCTTTGTGTGTGAAAAGACGATTTGATATTGGGCAAATCGTTCCACATTCTGGAAGGTAGGTGGAATCCACAGCTCCATATGAAGACTGCCTTTCCAGTGAGCATTGCATAGTTCAAATAAGGGGTGTGGTCACAGTCTTTCCATTTACCTCATCAGCCCTATCTGTTCTCACCACAGTTCCACCAGCTTCGGTTTTGACACCTTTGGGAACAGGACCTGTGGTTGGTTGGGCAGAATGACGGGCTACAATGCTGTAAATTCTGTATAAGGGAATGAATTGAAGCTGCATTGAATGACTAGAAACATCTCCGTAATGCAGACCATTGATGTGCACTTTTAAAAGTTGCTCTGGATGTTGAATAATTTTGTTTTTACATCTGCCAGAGGCTTTGTCTTTGCAGCTGCGTGCCAAAGAGGGAAGTCAAAACTGTGCTGTAAGTAGGAACATTAACTGCCCCAGCTCGTTGATTTGTTTTGTTGTGATGATGAACAAACCTGTCATATCCTAATTTTCAGTAAGAAGTACACAAAGCTAAACTGATGATCCTGCTGCGAGTTCTGTAGAAATGATTGATTTTTGCAAAGGCCCATTTGCACCACAGTTATTTGGTTCCATGCATTATAGGCTCCTTCAAGAATGGCATGTGCCTCTATAATGTTTGTAGAACGTTTTCCTGCAGACAGGTTATAGTCACAAAATCACAGCTCCCCCGTGCAAAAGATGAGGAAGATGCAAGATCTGGCAAATTCAGGCAGTTTTCTGATTCATTGATTTTTAAAATGCTTGTTATTATTTTAATTGAAAGTAATGCAGGTGACATACTGCCATCACCATTTTAAAATACCTGTTGCTTTGCTGGTAAAAGAACAGTATAGTCAGCATAATAGCACATTGATCATAACGTAGAGGAGAATAATAAAATCAGCTGGTCGGTGTACTTTGTTTTATTTAGAAATAATTGCAATAATCTATAATAAAGCCAGACATTGCTGTCTGTTTATCCCATTTAGCTGGCTGAACAATATGAATTTTTAACATATAATGCTGTCACTTTTAAAACTGAAATGTTACTAAGTGCGCTTTCTATTTTGAAAGATTACATTGTCCTACATCTAATGTTTGCCTTTATTAGAATATCTAGAGCTGTTTACAGATCAATGTGCCAGTTTCACTTTCTTGTACTACAACAAAATCAAATGATTTTCATTCTAACATGTTACATACTACAGGATCCTCCAACTCTATATCTCTTCTCCTCTGTACGAACAATTTAGCTCTAGACTATTGCACCTTTTCATCTCCCCTCCATTATTGGGATATTGAGGAGAAATGTTTTTCCCAGAGAGTAGTGCAGGGTCTGGAAGTCACTGTCTGATAGAGTGATAAAGCAAATTCCTGCATCGCAACTTTTAAATTTCTTGGCTATGCATCTGAAGTACAGAAACCTACAGGGTTACCAACTGAGAGCTGGTAAAGTGGGGATGAGGCCAACATAGACACAGCAGGCCATATCATTTCATGCACTTAAATTTTCTATGGCTTTAAACAATATTGCATTTATATAATCACAGAATCTTAAGAAGCATTGATTCTACCTTCTGTGCTTCCCCTGGCCAACCTCAAAACTTTTCTCTGATCACCAAAACTTTTGTTTGTTCTTTTTAAGCTCTACCTTCTTGACTGCTGCATACTTTACTATATCTCACCGGGATGTCCTTGACATTAAGACCACTATATGTATTAACACAGGTGATTATTCTGAAAATTCTGAAAGAACTTCCCTCCCAAGTGGCGCAGAATAACAAGAAGCAAAGGTTGATTTGTTATTGTTTATTTGGAAACCAGGATATAGATCCTTTGTGTAGGACAGAACTTAGACCCAGAAGTAGAGATACAGATCAGGTGGGAGATGAACTATGGCAGGGCATTGAGGATTATTATACTGCTGTAATTAAGAAATTTCCTGACCTGTTTTTCAAAAGGGGTGAGCACCACTTACTTTAAGAGGTTTAGCACTTTCTTCAAACTAAGGGAATTTTATGACAATGTTGCTAATGATTTCATATGAAAGGATTTTAACTGAAAGGTGGCGTCGAGGGTAAAAGGATGAGAATTGGCAAAGAAAAGGTATGATTGCAAAGTGTACATGTAAAAATAACACAGAGATTAAGTATAGTAAAAGCACAAGGTTTGACAACTGTTCCGAGATGCCAGAACACTCTTGTGGGTTGAAAGCTGTCTGTGGAAGTACCTCAGGAGATTTTGATAAAGCCTACCACTTGTCACACTCTTAATGGGGTTCAAGCCTTGGAAATTAACTTAGAGGAGACTATATAAAATGCAGTAACAAATCTGTCATGAGTCCTTGTACAACCATCTAATTTCACTATTAATGTATTCTTTTGGGGTCACTGTTCCTTGGTTTCTAATGCATAGCTGACAGGATTGGCCCCAGCTTGCTGTCTGGTTAAAACATGAATGTTATTCAAAAAGTAACCCATTGATTATGAAGCACTTTGAACATGTTTGGATGATGTTTTGATTCTCATTCCTGTTTTCCTACACAGTTTGCATGTTTCAGTGTATAATGCAGGTCATTAGAGAGTGAGCCTCTCACATATGATCTCGGTATCTGGGAGGTTGCTCTGATAGGTCAGTAACATGGGTACAGTTTGCAGCAATGTGGATTTCACTTGAATCTCCTGGGTATTTTGTTGTAACTTTGGGAACTTCCTTAGCATTTAGGTGAGCTCATACCCCTTTCACATGGTACCTGAGCACTATGAAAGCACTGTGCACACTGCACAACCATTAGTTACAAAAGGGCATTGTTCACATGTTTGAAGAGCTTCCCCATGTTTCACCTGGGCTTAGCCCAGTACATCAGTCATTTGGCATTTTTTTGTGTATTGTACTGACCAATTTCCACCATTCAACCAGCTTGTCTAGCCTGCAGATTTATCTCTAGACAGCCATAAGTTTATTCATATGACAGCAGTGCTTTTCCCTCGAATGTACATTGCCATCATTAAATGGGCTGCTTGTACACGACCTGAAAGAAAGAAGCAAAACCTACACGTTTCATATTTCAGGGGATCTTCAAACAATGTGCTTTTTTTTACCTCTGGGACTCTGGTTCAAATCCAGCCCATACAGAGAGAGCAAAAGCTTTCTTTCTTTCAGGGCTGTCACCAGTCTTATCTGAAATGAGTTTGGGCAGTTCTTAACGTCTCATATGTGTGATTTCAAGTGTGAAGTTGCTCTGGGACTTAGCTTAATCCACTTCCCAATGAACCTGAATCCGTAAAAGAGTACAAAACTCCTGTGATTCAACGATTCGCAATGCCTTTTCTGCAGTCTTGTTCAGTGAGGCCTGATACATGCAGAATATAGGAAGTACTGCTCTGACCTTGGAGGGTGTATGTGAAAAGGGAGCGATTCCTTTTCGCTGAGCTTGGGCTGAAGGTTTGGAAATGATCCTTCCTATGCTTGGTTTTTAGAAGTGCTGCCATTGAGTTTTCACTTGGGAAACATTATCTCTCTTGCACTGAAATACACAAAAATAACATAATGCCAACCATGTTGAAAGGTAGTCATTTTCATGTTATTGTTGTGAATGTGACCTAGTTAAATTGAAGTTGTATAGGGTGCAAATGGAGACTCAGTGATGTGGCGCACGGTGAGCGAGTAACAACAGAGTGGCTTATGTCCACTGATTTCATCCTGGTGACCAGGTGAAAGTTCCCTGATGGAGCTGCAGCATCTCAGTACCAGTGTGAATCACGCCAGATTGTTCCTTCAAACAGCCAGGTGTCCGAGTGCTATTGTCTTTGGTTTGCTCACTTGTTATTTGCCCTGTCCCTGGGAATAGGTGACCAACCTGGAGGGATGTCCTCAAACAAGGAAACTAGAAAGTTGTACTTCAATGAAAATGTAAGACAAAGAATAATAGGATGGGTTTGAGTTCCAATGTTAGCATCCAAATAGTTCCATTTGTATGAAAATTGCACTGTTTGTTACTTCAGTAGACACACTTATTGCAAACAGGTTCATCCGTCCATTAAAAACAGAAGAAGCAATTTCATTTGGAGGTGCTGTAATTTTAATGATGTGTAACCAATATAGAGGTTAAGATGCATTCTTCATCTTGTTCATACTGTGAGTTCAGGTGAGATGTCACATCTATCAGAAATACGAACAGAAAATGCTGCAAACAATCAACTTACACATGGGAAAGTTGGTGAGCATTCAAAATGAACCCTCCACTCCTACCCAAATTGTTGATGTTTCTTCCTGCTTCACGTTTCACTGTGAAATCCAGCTTGCAAGGCAGCGTACACTGTGCGGTAGGAAGTCAGAGCCTGTTTTACACGATGCCTTCATTGTTGTCAATGAAACAGAAAATTTGGCAGGTTGTAAAACTGGGTCTGATTTGCTATTCATGTTAGTGGTACCGTCCAATAGCCTTTGGTAACTCTTATGGGGTTACTCCTGAAGCAGCCCTGGAAAATGTGTTTTTCCAGTTTGGGGCCATTAAGTGGCTCATCTCTGTGTGCCAGAAACACTGCCCCTGCACCCCTTTGTTCTAACAAATCATTTTTGTTGACTAAACAATGGACAGTATTGCTGTGGCTGCGTGAGGAAGGGGTTGAGGTTAAATCTGTCTAATTTAATCCACCCATCTTGGATTTGGGGAATGCCTGGGCTTGTAGACAGAGGCAAGGCAATGTATGGCATATGACAGAATGTAGCATTAACAAGTGGAGTCAGGCATGCGAACTTTGAAATCATTTCATCTGTGATCCAGTTTTTCAGCTTTCTTGCTCGGTTGTTCTGGAATAACTCATCTTTACAAACTCCCAGGTCACCTAGATGATGTGCCAACACCAAGCCTAATCCCTGATACAATTGTAAAGGCCTTTTCTCATGGCTAGTCTGTTAACTATCTTCTGAATCTCATGAAAACAAATGACCTGGAATTGGAATTGACCCAATATAATTTAATGAAACATCAGTGAACATGAAAATTGTTTTCTACATTAAAAAAAGATGATCTTTGCTGGGATCTAATCTAATCTTATCAAAGTTTATATTCAGTGGGCTGTTCTGTATTTCTTACTGTATGTCTAAACAGAGATGTAACACGACTTGCATTTACATTCAACTGTTGATTTCTGGACAATGGTTTCTTACAACATGATCAATATTCTCTCCCCAAGGAAAAAAAAAGTTTGACTGTATTCATTGTAAATAATTGTTGATGTAATAAAATATCAATAAACTCTTTTATAGCTGCAACAATTGTGTCAATAATGTGACAGTTGTAATAATTACATGCAATGAAATTGATCTTAACTGATCAGGATGGGTGCAAAGTGGCTGATTGAAAGGCAACACCAGTTTTAACCCAGCAGAGAATGGACAAGTAATACACAATGGTTTCACAGAGCAAATTACTGGAACCTGTAATCTGTCAGAAGATTCCATCATACGTTGGTCTTGGTTTCATTTAAAGGGTGGCATTCTGACACTGCAGCTCTCCCTCAGTGCTACCATGGAGTAATGGCCCTCAAGGTCCTAGTAATGGTCTTCAACACAGAGGTGGGGAAGAGTGGCCTGGTGGTATTAGAATTACAATTAAGTTTATTTTCACCTGTCCTCAAGTACAACGATACAGGAGGATGGTGAAAAATATACAAAGTCAACATTCCTGACACCATCTTTGGTACAAAGGTATCTAGGAACAAACTCTTACAAAGTAGAAAAATGAAGAAATAAGTGAAAAGTTAAACATTACAGAACTTTGTAGTATAAAGTAGAAAAAATAAAGAATTACAGTCTTTCTTTAGCCATGGGTCTGCAAACATTTCTCGATTAGCTTCCCTTGAGGCTCAATCTCCCCACGCCAGGCTCCACCCCGATGCTGGGGTCCCACATGCCAGGCTCGATCTCTCCCCACGCCAGGCTTGATCTCTCCCCATGCGCCGCTCAATCTCTCCCCACACCAGACTCAATCTCTCCCCACACCAGGCTCAATCTCACCCCACACCAGGCTTGATCTCTCTCCATGCTCCGCTCAATCTCTCCCCACACCAGGCTTGATCTCTCCCCATGCTCCACTCAATCTCTCCCCACACCAGGCTTGATTTCACCCCATGCTCCGCTCAATCTCTTCCCAGTTAGGGACGGGCAATAAATGCTGCATAGCCAAATTCCATGAACAATTGAAATAAAGACTGGATTTTGAACACTGACTGAGTGGTGGGGATGGCTCAGAGCGTGGCACAGGAAAGCATAGGGTGGCATACCTGCTGTCTCCTGTCATCATGTCATCTTGCCAGGATAACTAAATGCTACACTTTCAGCACCAAATGAATTTCAACCAGTTGCCCAAGGCACCAGCATCCAATTTAAATGTCAGCACTGTCCCTTCCCCTAGCCTTCTAACCTTCCCCAATTTATCTTTCAGTAACAGTGGGACACTGCAAATTTAACATAAAACTTAAAACAAATTCACGTCAATTCGACACAGAACACAGTTTAAATGGATGTGTTAAAATAATGTGACAAATTACCAGTGGGCAGTTGTGTTTAAAATAGAATATCCTTGATCTAAATTGCTTTCCAACAATCTTAAACATTCGGTCAGAGTTAGAACATGTTATGGATGTTAAGGGAAAAAAACACGCTACATAATTATTTTGGTCTCGTCTTACTGCACAGTAAAGTCAACTAAAACTAATTGTGTCATCTGTGAACATTCTGTTTATTCAAACAAAATGAGCTATCCTTGTAAACTTAGGTGGCCTTTACATTAATTGTGCAGTGCTATGCTAACTGTAGCATAATGGTTCACATCTGTGTATTGTGACTATGATGAATGCTCGAGCATGTTTCTTGGCACCCGCAGAGCTGATTGAAGCATTGACTTCAGTCTAGAGTTTTAATCGGTATCCATTGATAGTTCCCAGTACTAAAACACTCTGTAACCAACAATCCATGTCAGCTGGGCTCCCACACCTGGATTGGAGTTTGGAAGTTCAAGACATGAGCCAAAGTTTACGTATATAATCTGGACCATAGCTTCTGCACAGGGCTGAGACACTGCTGCATTGCTGACAGTAATCTCTCTTGATCAAGACAACGCCCAGAAATTACAATGACCAGAGAGTTGTTGGAGCCATGTAGACTAGTGTTTTTGCACCAGGACCATGAGGAATCCCCAGTGTGGCTGGCTCCCTTCATTGAATTTTCCGCTGAATAATTCCCTTGGGTCTGGAAAGACCTCATTGGAATTAGAGAATTCAGAGGGGTTTCATTTATTAAGATTAATAATTTCCAAGAAAGCTCAGAGGATTAAAAACATGCTTCAACTTCCTGAATAACTGTTAAACTGACGTACCCACTACTTACCTCTAACTCTTTCAGTCACACCTCCTGTGACCCCTTATGCTCCCCAGATGCTTGACAATGAACCTAACCTGAGAAACAGACTCAATGTTTTGGGTCCAACTCAACCAATTTTCGGAAGATTCTGAAGAAGATTCACATCGGACTTGAAATATTAACTCTGTTTCTATTTTCACAGATCCTGCCAAGACCTGCTGAGTTTCTTCAGCAGTTTCTGTTTTTATTTCAGATCTTTCAAGCTTTGATAGGATTTAAAAACCTTCATAATAAAATCTGAAAGACCTGCAGATGCTGTAAATCAGGAACAAAAACAAAATTGATGGAAAAGCTCAGCAAGGCTGTGAAGGAAGAAACAGAGTTAAAGTTTTGGGTTCAGTGACCCTTCCTCAGTGCTTAAAAGCCTTCAGGTTTGAGCTAATGTCTCCCAGAATTACAGATTATTTTCTGGCAAGAAAGTCCTGAAGAAATAGCATGAAAAGATCCATGCTATTTTAATTTTTCTTTGAATATTTTTCTTACAAAATCAGTGGAAATGTGAGATAAGGATGGGAAGGAGAGGTTGGAGATAAGGAAACCCTATAATGAATCTCCAAGAACATATTTAGCTAGAGTTGGCAACTCATGGTCCCCCTATCTCCTGTTGTAGTTAGGCTTGATTCATAGCAAACATTTTTTAACCACAGAAGAGAGACTGCATGAATTTGGGCAGAATTTAAACCCAGGTCTTGGACGCTCTGTCAAAGCTCATTACGCGAGATAATGGGAACTGCAGATGCTGGAGAATTCCAAGATAACAAAATGTGAGGCTGGATGAACACAGCAGGCCAAGCAGCATCTCAGGAGCACAAAAGCTGACGTTTCGGGCCTGGACCCTTCATCAGAGAGGGGGATGGGGAGAGGGAACTGGAATAAATAGGGAGAGAGGGGGAGGCGGACCGAAGATGGAGAGTAAAGAAGATAGGTGGAGAGAGTATAGGTGGGGAGGTAGGGAGGGGATAGGTCAGTCCAGGGAAGACGGACAGGTCAAGGAGGTGGGATGAGGTTAGTAGGTAGCTGGGGGTGCGGCTTGCGGTGGGAGGAAGGGATGGGTGAGAGGGAGAACCGGTTAGGGAGGCAGAGACAGGTTGGACTGGTTTTGGGATGCAGTGGGTGGGGGGGAAGAGCTGGGCTGGTTGTGTGGTGCAGTGGGGGGAGGGGACGAACTGGGCTGGTTTAGGGATGCAGTGGGGGAAGGGGAGATTTTGAAACTGGTGAAGTCCACATTGATACCATATGGCTGCAGGGTTCCCAGGCGGAATATGAGTTGCTGTTCCTGCAACCTTCGGGTGGCATCATTGTGGCAGTGCACGAGGCCCATGATGGACATGTCATCTAGAGAATGGGAGGGGGAGTGGAAACGGTTTGCGACTGGGAGGTGCAGTTGTTTGTTGCGAACTGAGCGGAGGTGTTCTGCAAAGCGGTCCCCAAGCCTCCGCTTGGTTTCCCCAATGTACAGGAAGCCGCACCGGGTACAGTGGATGCAGTATACCATATTGGCAGATGTGCAGGTGAACCTCTGCTTAATGTGGAATGTCATCTTGGGGCCTGGGATAGGGGTGAGGGAGGAGGTGTGGGGACAAGTGTAGCATTTCCTGCGGTTGCATGGGAAGGTGCCGGGTGTGGTGGGGTTGGAGGGCAGTGTGGAGCGAACAAGGGAGTCACGGAGAGAGTGGTCTCTCCGGAAAGCAGACAGGGGAGGGGATGGAAAAATGTCTTGGGTGGTGGGGTCGGATTGTAAATGGCGGAAGTGTCGGAGGATGATGCGTTGTATCCGGAGGTTGGTGGGGTGGTGTGTGAGAACGAGGGGGATCCTCTTAGGGCGGTTGTGGCGGGGGCGGGGTGTGAGGGATGTGTTGCGGGAAATACGGGAGACGGATGAGAGTGTCGGTGGAGGGGGACTGGTCGGGCCTGCGGGACAGGAAGAAGCGAAGGGCCTTGAGGCCATCTCCATGCGGAATGCAGGTGTACAGGGACTGGACGTCCATGGTGAATATGAGGTGTTGGGGACCCCGCCCATGGCTGACGGAACCCCGCCCACGGCCGACGGAACCCCACCCACGGCCGACACCGGCGAAAACCCGCCCACGGCCGACGCCGACGGAACCCCGCCCACGGCCGACGGAACCCCGCCCACGGCCGACGGTACCCCGCCCACGGCCGACGACCTCATCGCTCCACCCACAACCTCCACAGCTAGCAACCCCAGAGGAGACAGCCACACTGAGCCCTGCCGCATCTTCACCATCCCCCCAGACCTCACACTGACTGAGGACGAACGGTCAATCCTTAGCAAGGGGCTCACCTTTGTCCCCCTACAACCACACATCAATGAATACCAGTCACTGTTGGGCAAAGAGCAGTTTTTCCGCCGTCTTCGCCTCCATGCCTACTTCTTCAACCGGGAACCTAACCCTCCTTCCACTGACCCCTTCACCTGCTTCCAACACAAGTCCTCCTCCTGGACACCACCCCCAGGCCTCCTACCCTCCCTCGACCTCTTCATCTCCAACTGCCGTCGAGATATTAACCGCCTCAACCTCTCCACCCCTCTCACCCACTCCAACCTCTCCCCCGCAGAACGGGCAGCCCTCCGCTCCCTCCGCTCCAACCCCAACTTCGCCATCAAACCCGCAGACAAGGATGGAGCAGTGGTAGTATGGCGCACTGACCTCTACATCGCCGAGGCCAGACGCCAACTCTCCGACACCACCTCCTACCGCCTCCTCGATCATGACCCCACACCCGAGCACCAAACCATCATCTCCAACACCATTCACGACCTCATCACCTCAGGGGACCTCCCACCCACAGCCTCCAACCTCATTGTTCCCCAACCCCGCACGGCCCGTTTCTATCTCCTTCCCAAAATCCACAAACCTGCCTGCCCTGGTCGACCCATCGTCTCAGCCTGCTCCTGCCCCACCGAACTCATCTCCACCTATCTGGACTCCATTTTCTCCCCTTTGGTCCAGGAACTCCCCACCTACGTCCGTGACACCACCCACGCCCTCCACCTCCTCCAGGACTTACAATTCCCTGGCCCCCAACACCTCATATTCACCATGGACGTCCAGTCCCTACAAACCTGCATTCCGCATGGAGATGGCCTCAAGGCCCTTCGCTTCTTCCTGTCCCGCAGGCCCGACCAGTCCCCCTCCACCGACACTCTCATCCGCCTAGCTAAACTTGTCCTCACACTCAACAACTTCTCTTTTGACTCCTCCCACTTCCTACAGACTAAGGGGGTGGCCATGGGCACCCGCATGGGCCCCAGCTGTGCCTGCCTCTTTGTAGGTTACGTGGAACAGTCCCTCTTCCGCACCTACACAGGCCCCAAACCCCACCTCTTCCTCCGGTACATTGATGACTGTATCGGCGCCGCCTCTTGCTCCCCAGAGGAGCTCGAACAGTTCATCCACTTCACCAACACCTTCCACCCCAACATTCAGCTCACCTGGGCCATCTCCAGCACATCCCTCACCTTCCTGGACCTCTCAGTCTCCATCTCAGGCAACCAGCTTGTAACTGATGTCCATTTCAAGCTCACCGACTCCCACAGCTACCTAGAATACACCTCCTCCCACCAACCCTCCTGCAAAAATTCCATCCCCTGTTCCCAATTCCTCCGCCTCCGCCACATCTGCTCCCACGATAAGACATTCCACTCCCGCACATCCCAGATGTCTAAGTTCTTTAAGGACCGCAACTTTCCCCCCACAGTGATCGAGAACGCCCTTGACCGCGTCTCCCGTATTTCCCGCAACATATCCCTCACACCCCGCCCCCGCAACAACCGCCCAAAGAGGATCCCCCTCGTTCTCACACACCACCCTACCAACCTCCGGATACAACGCATCATCCTCCGACACTTCCGCCATTTACAATCCGACCCCACCACCCAAGACATTTTTCCGTCCCCTCCCCTGTCTGCTTTCCGGAGAGACCACTCTCTCTGTGACTCCCTTGTTCGCTCCACACTGCCCTCCAACCCCACCACACCCGGCACCTTCCCATGCAACCGCAGGAAATGCTACACTTGTCCCCACACCTCCTCCCTCACCCCTATCCCAGGCCCCAAGATGACATTCCACATTAAGCAGAGGTTCACCTGCACATCTGCCAATATGGTATACTGCATCCACTGTACCCGGTGCGGCTTCCTGTACATTGGGGAAACCAAGCGGAGGCTTGGGGACCGCTTTGCAGAACACCTCCGCTCAGTTCGCAACAAACAACTGCACCTCCCAGTCGCAAACCATTTCCACTCCCCCTCCCATTCTCTAGATGACATGTCCATCATGGGCCTCGTGCACTGCCACAATGATGCCACCCGAAGGTTGCAGGAACAGCAACTCATATTCCGCCTGGGAACCCTGCAGCCATATGGTATCAATGTGGACTTCACCAGTTTCAAAATCTCCCCTTCCCCCACTGCATCCCTAAACCAGCCCAGTTCGTCCCCTCCCCCCACTGCACCACACAACCAGCCCAGCTCTTCCCCCCCACCCACTGCATCCCAAAACCAGTCCAACCTGTCTCTGCCTCCCTAACCGGCTCTTCCTCTCACCCATCCCTTCCTCCCACCTCAAGCCACACCCCCAGCTACCTACTAACCTCATCCCACCTCCTTGACCTGTCCGTCTTCCCTGGACTGACCTATCCCCTCCCTACCTCCCCACCTATACTCTCTCCACCTATCTTCTTTTCTCTCCATCTTCGGTCTGCCTCCCCCTCTCTCCCTATTTATTCCAGTTCCCTCTCCCCATCCCCCTCTCTGATGAAGGGTCCAGGCCCGAAATGTCAGCTTTTGTGCTCCTGAGATGCTGCTTGGCCTGCTGTGTTCATCCAGCCTCACATTTTGTTATCTTGGAAAGCTCATTATGCCATTGCTTTACAGAACACTGCTAGTCCATTCGCAAGCATGATCCTGACCTACATGCAGCAAGTCAGTTTAGTACAGCATCCTGCTCGCATGCCAATTTGTCTGTCCTCAGCATGCTACAATGCTCCAGGGAATTGCTGCGAAAACTGGAGGAGCAACATCTCATCTTCAGGCTAAACAGTGTGGAAATTGTCCATTGTGAGGTTATCGTGGAAATGTTCCATACTGTGTTAGCTGCCTGGCCTGCTGTGTTCCTCCAGCTCCACACTGTGTTATCTCTGACTCAAGCATCTGCAATTCTTACTATCTCATCTTCACTTTCCAACTTTCTGGGCTCAATATTGAAGTCAACACCCTCACTCTGTGAACAAAGACAGGAGTTGCTGGAGAAGCTCAGCAGGTCTGGCAGCATCTGTGAAGAAAAATCAGAGTTAACGTTTTGGGTCCAGTGACCTATCCTCTAAGGAAAGGTCACCGGATCCAAAACGTTAACTCTGATTTTTCTTCACAGATGCTGCCAAGCCTGCTGAGCTTTTGCAGCAACTTCTGTCTTTGTTCCTGATTTGCAGCATCGGAAGTTCTTTTGGTTTTTACCTTCACAATGTGAACCCACTCCCATTCCTTCCCTTTCTTTTGGCTTTATTTGTTGCATTCTCTGTCACTGTATCCTCTCTGACCTCCTTCCAACTCCAGTGGGACTGTCGGTTCTTCCCAACCCAGCAGTTAGAGACGCCGTTGTTCTGACATTGTCATATTCCAATCACTTAAGGTGCACTATCAGCAGCCTTTCTCCCCCAACACACCACCACCCCTCCCCAACTACTGCATAAATGCTGCCCCCTCCACACTTCATGTAGCTAAGATGAGGAGTCGTCTGGACTCGAAACATTAGCTGGCTCTCTCTCCATGGATGCTGCCTGACCTGCTGCGAACTCCAGTATTTTTTTGTTTTCAGTCATGTCACCCATCATGTTGTTTCACCAAGCCACATAAAAGAAAAGAAAAGAGAAACCTGCCCCTTTCACAAATCAACCTTACGCAAAGAGCTTTATAGTTCATGATTTACTACAAATTAGTCATTGCTGTTATGTAGGGAACATAGGAAATAATTTGTAAATGGCATGGATCAAAAACCTCACGTAATGATGACCAAATAATGTGAACTGAGGGCTGGATATCAGCCAGGATACCGGTGTTAACTCTCACCTGGTCTGTGTTGCACTCAGTGCCATGGGATTCCTTGCATTTTCTTATGAAGGTAGGCAGTACACTGATTTAATGTGTTCTCTGCATCCCAACAGCCACTCCCTCATTTGGAATGTAGATTTCTGTTATGAAGTCTCTGGAGTGGCATTTGAACCATGCCTTCTGTTGCAGAGTTGGAAGTGTGATAGTAGCTGTATATGATACCACTGTCTGGGATTTTACCATTTGCCATGCACTGGAACGAAGGATGTGGCATTTCATGCTGCCCATCTCTGTGCACCAGGTCTCTCCCTGAGCCATTTTCCTGCAAGTGCCTGGCAGCTAATTTGTCTAATTCATGGCCATGTGATGTATTTCCATAATTCTATTCTAGATACTAATGGCATCAAGGGATAAGATCATGAAAATGGTGCTGAGTTAGATAATCAGTCATGATCCAGAATGGCAGAGCAGACCCAAGGGCTGAATGGCTCACTGCCACTGCTCCTATATTTCACTGTGACTACCCAAACGGCCTGCAGTCCCCTGTTGGTAGGCTGGGCACAATTTATTTCTGTCTCATGAGCCTCCTGGCTCCAGATCCAGGGGCCAGCAATTCCTCTGCCTGCATGCTTCCACCTCCAGGTGTGCACCACAATGCGTACACCATGTCTCCAACAAGGCTGCTGTGTCTATTTTTTTAACTTTAAACACTTTACTGATTTGAGCAGTAGGTGCCTTCACTTTCAGGTGGCTACTATCTCAGATGGGCATGCTCTGCTGCTGCTTTCAGTCTGGAAGTCCACCCTTTCCTGTCCACTGCTGCTCCCAGATTAAAGAGCAAGCCCACCTTCTGGCTACTTTTGGAGAAATTTGGGGAAACACCCAAATGAGTGAGTGACTGTCCCCCAGCATAGCTTTCTGACCCCCATTTGTGTCTGATGGAGGTGTTCAGAGGCCCACAGGGAAAAGCCATGTCCAATATCCTGTGTTTACATTTGCATCAGAATGATCCACTCTGAACCACTCAATTAAAACTGTGTTGCTGTGCCTTGCAAACCAAAATGGAACGTAATAGTTAGCGACACAGTCATGGTATTAACTTAATACAATCCCTCAAGTGATAAATTGAATAATCTATTATTTCACCTCTGCATCATTAGATTGGCTTTTTTGCCTAGTTTCTTATTTTGTTTTAATTAAGTGTCAGTTTTTGTGAACTGGGCTTCTGTGTTCAGTGGATAATGGCAGGGTGTCTGATGGCTTTTTATAAAACTGAGCTGTGTGATCAGATCACATTCATCTGCCTCATATTCTAACTGAGTAAGAATTCTGCTTTCTTAGTCTGAGTATTGTCTGAATTAGATGACGGGCCAAGGGAGTATTCACCTGAATTGCTTTCATTTCATTTGGCGGGGGTTTTGCCTGCCTTGCTCTTAGCTCTGGAATTCCCTCCCTAAAACTCTCTCCTTCTCTTTTGCCCTTTAAGATGCCCACTGATAATTCACCACTGACCAAACTTGTTAGACTATTGTCCTAAAACAACATGTGACTCAGCATCAAATCTTGTTTGATTACTAAGTGAAAACTGAAAGAACAACAGATGCTGTAAATCAGGAACAAAAACAGAAGTTGCTGGAAAAGCTCAGCAGGTCTGGAAGCATCTGTGAAGAGAAAATCAGAGTTAATGTCTCTGGTTCAATGACCCTTTCTCAGAACGGAGTCACTGGACCCAAAATGTTAACTCTGATTTTTCCTTCATAGATGTTGCCATACCTGCTGAGCTTTTCCAGCAACTTCAGTTTTTACACCATGTTTGACTACTGTTTCTGTGAAGTGTTTTTGTCCTTGGAATAATTAGGATCTGGAGGTCGACAGCTAATAATGTAGGCCACAAGCAAGTGTGGTATCTCCTTCATAAAAACTGAAAGAACTGTGGATGCTGTAAATCAGAAACAAAGTTGCTGGAAAAGCTCAGCAGGTCTGGCAGTATCTGTGAATGAAAAAACAAAGTTAACTTTTTGGGTGTGGTGACTCTTCCTGGGGCACTGGACCCGAAACATTAACTGTTTTTTACCTTCACAGATGCTGCCAGACCTGCTGGTATCTCCTTTAAACTGGCCTTTAAAATCGACATAGAATCACGGTACGGGGGGAGGTCATTCAGCTTACTTAGCCTGTGTGGCTTTTGTTGTATGCCTAACGTGTTCTTCCCTCTGCAATAGCTTTCCTTGATTTTGATAAACCAGTAGAGGAAAGCAAGGGGCTGGCATTGATTTTTGCTATTCTGGGAAGAAGCTAAATTCTGAGGAAGGGTCACTGAACCTGAAACATTAATTCTGATTTGTCTCCACAGATGCTGCCAGACCTGCTGAGCTTCTCCCGCAATTTCTGTTTTCACTTCAGATTTCCTGCATTTGCAGTTCTTTCGGTTTTTATTTGGAATTAAAGATGCATGTTTTGGAGATTAACGCCCTAATCCACAACTAGCTGCATCTTAGTTGCGGAGGAGGAATTAACGGTTTTTCTGTTATCTGTTGTCCTAGATGCATAATACTCTTGGGGTAAAGTTAAGTTATCCACTCGTATAAACCAGCAAATATTGCCAGTCTTTCTCCTTTTTACTATTGTAAACTTTTTATTAACTGGCACCTATGGGACCAAACGTTTGTCACTTGTTCAAATACTCCACGTAGTTAAGAGGTTCAAATAACCTACGTAAAACACACACTAAGCAACAAAGCATAATGCAGTGGTTATTCACATCACTGTTGTACTTTAATATTTACAGCGTGAATCACTTAAATAATAATGTAACTTTAAACAAAACTTACTAGCCTTCTCACTTACAACCTCAACTAACAACTTGGACATTGTGGGATTTGAGGAGAAATTGACTCGAATTTGAATCAACTGTTGATATTTCATGTAGCTATTTAATTGAATAACATGTATATTTACATTGAGGTAAATAAATTAAAAAACAATAATAATTGGACAGAATAACTTTGCAGGATTTGAGCTATATAATTTTTGCCAGTTTACCAAGAATATCAGTAAATAAGATACTGGGTTGAAACAAAGTTTGCTGAACTTTAGATCTAGCAAAAGAAGAGTGACATTTTGTGAAAATATGTTGGTGCTGTAATATCACATGTATTTGAAAATTATATATAATATGTGTAAAGTAGTCAATGGCTTCAGAATTTCCAGGGTAATACACCCTCGGATGTCATTGTAACATCAAGAGCAAAAGCAATATATTGTGCTTGATGGAAATTTGAAATAAGAGCAGAAAATGCTGGAAATACTCAGAAGGTTCTAATGCAGGGCCTATTTCAAAGAAGATCAAAGCAAGTCCTCACCAGTTTTCCGAGACTGTAATACCATAAGATATAGGAGTAGAATTAGGCCATGCAGCCTATTGAATCAGCTCCACTATTTGATCAGTCTGAAGTTCCTCCGCCCCATTCTCCTGCTCTCTCCCACTAAGCCTTGATCGCCTCACTAATATAATTGAATTACATACTTGAAAGTGAAAAAGTATAATACCCTTTACTCTTGCCCAATATTAATCTCTCAAACAGCAGCACAAAAGCAGATTGTCTGTGTATTATCACACTGCTGCCAGTGGGAGCTTACTGTGCACAAATTGGCTACTGCATTTCCCGTATCACTACAGCGACTGCACTTCCTTGGGCTGCAATGCATTTTAGGACCTTCTGTGCCTGAGAAAGGCGCTTTATAAATGCAAGTCTTGTATTCATTAGTTTCATTAAGCTGAAGACAATGTGACTGTTGAAAATGTCATCGAAAAATGCAGAGATTAAAACTAAGCAATGACACCTGCAGGCAGTGATCTTTCAGGGCCCTGTTAAGAGATTTTGAGTGTCTCAACACTGTGGGTTAGAAAATTAATCCCCACTTTCAAACGGAGGTCTGCTTTAACCCAGGTAATTAGAGGCCTGGAATGGGAAACAATTTTTAATTTCCAATTAGAAACAAAATAATGACATATCAAGATGAAAAGAAAATAGTTGGAAGCATCCAACATGGATATCAGAAAGAAAGATCATGTTTAACAAACCTGACAATTCTACGAGGTATTCTAGCCACATGCCCCTTAATCCTTTGATGCTTACATCAATCGCCTTTGTTTTTTGTGCTTTCAATTACCTAAACCCCAAAGTCTTGTCAATTTCTCTCTATACATTTTTGAATCTTCTTGTCCCTCTGATTGAGATATATAAAATAATAAAGGGGAGTAACAGGGCTGACATTGAACAGATGTTCCCACTTCCCTTTGGGAGGTGATGGCATAGTGGTGTTATTGCTGGACTGTTAATCTAGAGACCTGAGTAATGTTCTGGGATCCCAGGTTTGAATCCTGCCATGGCAGATGGTGGAATTTGAATTCAATAAAACAAAAGTCTACAGTCAAGACTCTAATGATAACCATGAATCCATTGCCAATTGTTAGAAAAACCCTATGAATTTGTTAATGTCCTGCCACCTACCAGGTCTGATCTACATGTGACTCCAGTCCCACAGCAATGTGTTTAACCCTTAACTGCCCTCTGGGATGGGCAATAAATGCTGGCCTATTCAGTAATGCCCGAATCCCATGACAGAATAAAATAAAACTTGTTGAGCAGGCTCAAACAAGAGGTCACAGATATAGATTGAGAGGAGGTAGGTTCAAAAGTGAGCTGAGGAGAAACTACTTCTCTCAGAGAATCTGCGGAACTCACTGCCCCAGAGTGCAGTGGGGCTAGAATCATTCAACTGCTTCAAGAAAGGAATAGATATGTTTCTGATGAAAACTGGGATAAAGGGCTGTGGGGAGCAGGCAGGAAAGTGGAATTGAGACCAGGATAAGATGTGCCATGATCAAGTGAAATGGGCTCAAAGGGCTGAATGGCCTGCTCCTGCCCCTAATTCCTATGTAATATATTGTTCACCCAACCAACCCCCTTCCTCTGGTTTGAACAAATTCTCCTTTCACTTTCTAATGCTGGTCTGATCTTACTGCCTCATTCACCCCTCTCTGTGCAATGGTATGAAAAATTGACCAGTATAGATGGTAATTATTTTAATTGACCTGTTCGGCTACACTGTCACATACATCAGGGACAGGTAGGACTTGAACCTGAACGTTCTGGTTTAGAGACTAACACTGCACCACAAAACTCATCCCCGATATAAATTGTAACCTTATTATTGACTACCACCACTGGAGTTAAATTACGACAGCATAGCTGCTGTTCCATCCTGTACCTATTGATATGTACAATTAAGAGGTTAATAAAGATGACAGGTAGGAAGTTTTTAGTAGTTCATAAGCTCAAGCTGTTTTTCCTGGATAGTTTAAACACCTGCACACATTCCTCTGGCTTATTCATCGCTGAGAAGGTGATAGAACATACTTTCAAGGTGGGAATGGTGTGCGCGGGAAGCGTGGCATAGATCTTTCTCTCTGGCTGGTTGAGCCACAAGTCCTTCTGATTGAAGCTTAGCCTGTGGATGGTGTGAGACTGGCATTGGCTGCTGATTTGTCAGGATTGAGCCTGTTTGGAGCTGGGGTTGCTTGTGAATGTGGCCCAAAATGGTTGAGCTATTTAAGGCTAAGCACTGGCACAAAATCCATAAAAGCTATGAAATAGGGGCAGGAGTAGACAGTTCGGTCCCTTGAGCCTGCTCCCATGTTGGTTACGATCATGGCTATAATCTCATTTCAGCCTCAACTCCACTTTTCTGTCCATAATCCTTCAACTCATTATTAATTAAAAATCTATCTCTTTGAATTCACTCAATATCCCAGCATCCACCACACTCTGGGGGGTGAGTTCCATGTATTCACTACCCTTTGGGAGAAATAATTTCTCCTCATCTCAGTTTTAAATCTGATGCCCCTTAACCTAAAGGTATGACCTCTTGTTCCGGACAGCCCCACATGAGGAAACATCCTTTCTACGTCGACTTTGTCAATCCTCATTTAGCATCATATGTACCTCAACTAGATCTCTTCTCATTCTTCTAAACTTAAGCGAGTATAAGCCTAAGACAATCTCTCATCTCTGGAATCAATCAAGTGAACCCAAGTCGATAGTTGATGGTTAATTGGTTATTGTAAGGAAATGTTGAAAGAAGTTTTGAGCGAGAGAGAGACTTTGAGAAATTTAGTGAAAGAGAGAGAGAGAAGGGAATACTTAGAAAGACAGATACAGCGTTTGAATCTCTCTGCCTTCTGCTCGTAATAAACATTAGCCATCTCTGAACTCCGGTGGTGGCATCAGTCCCATAACACCGCCATGAACTTGAGATCATCAGAAACTCCACTACTCATAACTATTTCTGATCAACATGTTCAGCCATGTTATGACACACCTTTGTGGCAGATGGGACTTGAAGCAGATCTCCTGATTTTGAGGAAGGGCTACCACCACAGTGCCACAAAATCATTAAACTACTAGAACAGCAGTGAAATTGAAAACTATGCCTCCAAAGACATGGTAGCCTCAAGTTAGGGCCTTGGACCACTCAGTCATACTGAGAGATTTGCTATCTATATTCTGACCTATGTCAATTTCTGTTCCTATTGGGCTTGCTAATCTACAATCCACCCTTGTTAAGCAACATTTCAATTTTAAAATTTTCATCATTGATTTCACATCCCTCCAAAGAGTAATGGACTCATGTCTCCTTATTGTTACAGGAATGTTCACTGGGCTTCGTTCATGAACTCAAATTGTCTGTTTGTCATAAACAAAGCTTATTCTTGAAGCAAATGTGACACACTGATTAACACTAAAACACACACACACACACACAGACTCTCTCTCTCACACACACACACGTATAAAAAGAGACAGAAGGGAGAAAAACACCACTGTGAGCCTAAAGCGTGAAGCAAAGAATAAAATGTGATGGCTTCGCATACCTGCTAGATTTCCTGTTTACAATGCTGAATTGCTGACAACCATAGGTTGATACATAAAATTTCCTACTGCGGTTGACATTGATTTAAGATTTTGGGGCTTGGACCGAGTCCACATCTTCATATTTTATCAGGTAGCCAGAATTTAGACATCTGAAACTCTATCAGGTTTCCATTAAATTTGAGAAACAGGATTTCACGAGACTGTCTGGCAGCTCCTGGGTATCTTCTTCACACGGATCCCTGGGTCTGTAAAATAGAATTTTAAGATCTAAGTAGGCCACTATTAACACGAATGCCCCGGTCCTTTCAAGGTCCCAGTAATTAAGGTAATAATTCCTCTTTTATTCACTTGAAAGCTTTGCCAGGCTGTTTCTCCAAAGCCATTTCATTTCCCAGAAGCAACAGGTAACCTGTAATGCATATTAGATTGTTGGCTTCATTTCTCAGAAATCCCATGATAAAAATCTTTCTCAATTCAGAGAATGTTCAAATAGTTCAAAATCTTCCAGCTTTTGCAGATTGTTCTTAAATATAAATATAAGGTTTATATAATTGGTTATATTTACAAATATTCCTTAAATTATCCCTTGTCACCTGTTCCAACCCAGGACACTCTGCACTTTTTGTCCAATTTATGCCTGATTTTCATCATTCTACCTATGCTTTCAACAAGTCCTAAGCTCTAGATTGCTGTCTCCAGATCTCTCCCCCTTTCCTTTTATCTTATAGATCTACCTTTTTGGTTTGGCTACATGCCCCAATATTTCCTTTCATGAATAAGTATGGAAAGAATTGTTAATTACACACCTGTGAAGTCTCATAGAATGTAATGCTACATTACATGCTCTAGATAAATGCAAGTTGTTATGTTCCAGGAAAAAAAGGTATATCAATAAACATGATAAAAGATGAGTTCTGAAGTGATTGGAATGTGGAAGGAGCAAATTATTTCAGATGATGGAATCTGTACTGGAAACAAAACAATGCCAGAAATCACAATGGGTCAGGCTGCACCCATTGAGAGGGAGAACAAGCTAACGTTTCGAGTCTAGATGATTCTTTGTCAGATTTGATTAGAATGAGGTTGGCCAGTTGGATCCATTGAGTATGAGATCTCTAATATGGGCTGTTAATCGGGGATTCCTGGCTGACAGATACAAACAATAGTCTGAGGGATCCTCCTTACCCTGGGGACCGACTCTGAGTCAGCTGGTCAGAGTCCACGTACTGTGTGCGCGTAAATAAAGTGTGACTCGGTGACAGGATATCAGCCTCTGTGGAATAGTTTCAAGTTCCTAACCAGGATCCCCCCGAAGAAGTACATGACCAGCGGGGTACTCCTGCATTACTCCAGACACATTATGGGTCATGCTCCAATTTAAAATGAGTATCCTCCATTAGTCTTCTGCACAAAGCTCCTTGATCATATTCATAATGTGCGTGGAATAGATTTCAGGCTGAATTGATAATGCAGTGTTCCAGTGTCCAAATTGCACCATTGTTCCAAGTTTCTCTGATCACAGTATCAGCCTCAAAGAATGATAAGTAGCTCATATAGTGGAGGCAAAATCTTTGATGTCAACAAGTTACTCTTTGGAGTGACGGTGGGTGGGTATTCTGCTCAGTGGACCATGTATCTGAATAACTTTTGTTTTGGACAGACTGTTTCTCCAAGTAACACATTCTGATCTTTTCTTTAGAGCTGAAAGGACATTATACATTGTCCAGGCAGCTGCAGAGCATTTCTACGAGAAAATTATGAGGTGATTTTTCTCTAATTTATGATGATGTCAGAAAAAAGTGGTTATTTCTGCCATAAAATAGCCCACATCGATGAAAATGATGGAAAATGGGAGGCAATTATTTTCATTACTGCTTCAGGCACAGACTTCAAATCGAAACCAAAGAAAAATAAAAGCTTAACCATCAGGATGACTATTTCAAGGCCCTGTTGCCAAGCCTCCCTGATGGTCCATCCAGTTAAGACAGCAAACATGTGACCTATTCTAAATAGCAATAACCCAGGCTTGATCACTGGCCTGTGCTGATCTCAATTAGCATGACAGCGAAACTGCTTCAGTTAACATCAGCAACAGCATGAGGCTAGTCAATCCACTCCTCAACTCCATTTTCTGCTTTCATTCCCTCTCTCTGACTGCTCTAACCCAATAAAAATCTATCTTCCTCAGTTCTGAAACTTCCAATTGGTCCCTAGCATCTGTGACCTTTGAAAAGAGAGACTTGCACCAGTTTCTAAAAACACAAATTGCTGGAGAAACTCAGCTGGTCTGGCAGCATCAGTGGGAAGAAAGCAGACTTTATGTATTGAGTCCAGAGACGGTTTATCAGAAAAGCCCAGAAACATTAAGGTTAACTCTGAAGGAGGACAAGTCCTAAACTTCTGACTTGAGGATGATATTTTTTGTACCTTTTTTTCCCTTTATTCATTAATGTAATAAGGGTGTCGCTGGCCCGGCAGCATTTATGGCCCATCCCTAATTGCCCAGAGGGCAGTTAAGAGTCAAGCACATTGCTGTGGGTCTGGAGTCACATGTAGGCCAGACCAGGCAAGGATGGCAGTTTCTTTCCTTGAAGGACATCAGTGAACCAGATGGGCTTTTCCCCTAACAATCGGTAATGGGGTCATGGTCATCATTAGAATCTTATTGATTTCAAATTCCACCATCAGCCATGGCAGCATTCAATCCAAGGTTCCCAGAGCACTACCTGGGTTTCTGGATTAATAGCCAACCAATAATACCACTGGGTCATTGCTTAGCCCTGAATAGCCCTGAGATGCAGCGTGGTCTAAGAGTCACCATTAGACTCTTAATTCCAGAATTTATTGAATACATTGAATACAAATTCCACCATCTGCCAAGGCAGGATTTGAACCGAGTTCCCCAGAACATTATCTGTGTCTCTGGATTAACAGTCCGGTGATGATACCACTAGGCCATTGCCTCCCCTCAACCACATGAGCCATAGTTTCCTTTATATTGGTCACATCTGAGACACAGCCACTCGGGAAATGTGACTGAAATAACTCTACAGAGACCAGCACGTTGTCACCATTTATTTACATGTGGAGAGTCCTTGGCACTGATCCAACTCCCTCAGAACCAGCTCACAGAGTGAACAGAACCTTTGACAGTCCTATATATATATCTGTCAGCCGGGGCTTCTTGATTGGACCAGATTTACAGACCCAATCATGTAACTCATATTCCATGAGTTACAATTTTTGCAGTAACAACACTAAACCTCAGCAGGAACCAATCTGTGGTGCTGTGATGCAGCCATGCTAACCATTGTGACACTGTGCCATCCAAATAAGAGGTCACCTTTTAACAGTGGCTCTTTAACATGGAAGGAAAGAGTGCACCATTTGGCTGAAGGTAACTGTGAAGAGTCAATTTTCAAAAGCATGTATGGGTTGGTGTGTGGCACGGTACTAAAGCAACATCGATGGTGATACACATTCCTGCAACATACAACCTGCATGTACTTTCAGACATGGGCAATATGTGTGTAAGAGTAAGGGGAGGCCAATGGCTACCGGTGCGAGTTGTACGCCAGGCGGTTGGAATGGTGGGTACAGCTGCGTTAAGTCCAGGGGCTGGACCATTTCTAGTCCAGGAGATTAGCCATGCTCAGTTGGGGCTGTGGCCCCATTGCAAGCCCAGGGATTGGCACTCTTGTGGTCTCCGGAATGGGCCACGAACTGTCCTGACAGTCAAACAAAATCCACGTTGGCCTTGTTTGTCACTGATTCAGGATAATCTCATGTATTCTGTTTGGGGATATGAGCCACATTCAGTCAGACTGCCCTGGAATGTTTGCCCAAGAGATGGGCAATTGTCAGCAGAAGTGGGGTGGTGTGGAGGTGCCCTACATAATCCAGTGGGTCAGTCTATGGTGGTCACTGAGCCTGCAAGTAACTCAAACCTGAGGACTGCCTCAATTGTAATCGGTTTGTGAGGAATGGTCACAGTCACCATGGACAGTTGTAAGTAACAGAGTGGGATTTTATGGGCTATAGGAGGGGTCAGCACAATCTTAATGTGGCAAATGGATGTCAAAGCAAGTAGTGGTCATTCTGGCCTCAATATAGGGAGGATGTGGAGCAGTTAAGGGCATTAATACTTCAAAGAGGCCAGGAGGGTGAAATATATGTGTTATTGGTCACATGGAGGCGTTCAACTGAAACAGAGGGATGGCAACTAGTCACGGGGAGCAGAGGGAGAACGATCCAATAGGGGACATGAAGAATGGGGTTAATTTGTGAGTCACAGTTGGAGCGTGCAGATTATTGCAGCGAACACAATGTCAAAACCTCACCATATTGATCTAAAATCAACTGCATTATATGGTTTCGATATCAACAAGGCAGGACCCAAGTGAGAAGAATAAGTAGCTGTTGTTTTGAAACAGAGTGACGTTCAGAGAGATGGAATGTGAAGCCAGCTGAAGGGGTGACCCAACAGTCAGGATCCCAATGATCGTCCAGTAAACCTATTTATTTGCCTTCAATTCGCACTTAAGCAGAATGTCATGGTTCCTCATCCATGCAGATAAAAGCAAAATAATGCAGATGTCGTTCAAAATGCTGAGGTTATCATTCATTTCTGATCCCATCCCTTGCTCGAGAAGTTATTGTGACCTGGCTGCCATCCTGTGATCCCTGAGATCAACAAGAGTTAACAGAGCAGGGTACATTCACTCAATATCACATTCACCCCCTTGGCCAAGGCCCACAATGCCTCAGGCTGAAAGCTGTGACTTTGCACCTGCTTTATCTTCTCCTCTAAGGTGAAGGCTGGTAGGACAGGACTCTTGCGGTAGGACTGGCTGATGAGAGGGACACTCCGAACATCTGATCATTCTAAGACCACACAGTGACTATTTTTGGGGAACCTTAAATAAGATCAGGATCACTATTGTACGTGGGAAGTGGTATTCTCACGTTTGAGGTAATTCTGCAATATTGCACATGCCTCCAATTTCCATCGAGGTTGATGGTAAGGAGCTGTCCTCTTAACAATAACAGCCTTCTGTGAGGGCAGAACCTGGAGCTTAATGGGGCAAGCTTTTCCTTTATTAACACTGGTCACTATGAAGGACATTCCTTCTCAGCCTCTCCCCTCATCTGAGGTGTAGTTGCTGTCAGGTTAAACCTCCACCAGTAGACTTGCTCTGTAACGAGAGAGCAGATTATAGTGACTTTATTTTTCTTACTGTTCTCACAGATAAGCTGAGGAAGTGCAGCAGGCATCAATCCGGCGCATACTCTTGTACTGCTCCTGCAATCAGGCAGCTGGACAAGACACCAGAAATAACTTAATCTGCAACAAAAGTGAGAGTGCGAGTTGCTATTGGCTGCCACACAACATCCATTGGTGAGGAGCCACCATGGGCGAGGAGTGTTCTGCTGCACAACTGGATCCTCAGGCTTAGGTGCAGCTATCTGCAAATAACTGACAGGCAATGTAGAAGATAACTAAGGGATCTCCTGAGGCAATGTGTCAGCCCTGTGCCAGCTGCTGGATGGAGACCTGGTAACAATGCCATCTTTGTACCCTGAAAGGTAGTTGCTGCCTGTAATTCATTCATCAGTGGATCATTTCAGGAATCCGCTCGGGATCTCTGATCAGCTTATAATGCTAATCATATTCAATGGTAGAGCAGGCTCGAGGGGCTGAATTGCTTACTCCTGCTCTGAGGTCTTTTGTTTTTAGTTCTTATGTCCTGTGTGCTTCTTGAATGTCATGGGTGCTGTCTTGGCCAGAGCCCATCAGTTCATCTCTTGGCCCCATGTCATGGCTAGTCAGAGAGTTGCGGCAACACAGTGTGGAATTTGAGGAACACAGCAGACCAGGCAGCATCAGAGGAGCAGGAAAGCTTTCCTGCTCCTCTGATGCTGCCTGGCCTGCTGTGTCCCTCCAGCTCCACACTGTGTTATCTCTGACTCCAGCATCGGCAGTTCTTACTGCCTCTCAGAGAATCAACGGCATTAGGAATCTTGACCAGTATTGGTTACCCACAAAGGCAGGCTACAAATGAGCACACCCACATAGCAATCAGGGCCCCCTACATGAACTGGCATCCCTTGTGAGCACAGAAAGATTCCACTCTCTTAATGTTCAAATCACTTGTTCCACAGCAGCCAGGTGTTGCAGGTCTGCACTTGATAGTGAAGGAGCTGCCAGGACTCATACAACCTAGACCCGTCATTGGTGCAGTCTGTTTCAAAAGGTCCTCGGCTCATACAAGGGTGGTTGGTGATTGACAGGGCACAGTGTCCACCACACTCTATGGCCACCTGCTTCTGGGCTGACTCATCTGGGTTGAGATATTTTCTGTTCCTGTTATTATTTC
The DNA here is from genome assembly GCF_030684315.1 of Stegostoma tigrinum. NCBI lineage: Eukaryota > Metazoa > Chordata > Chondrichthyes > Orectolobiformes > Stegostomatidae > Stegostoma > Stegostoma tigrinum. Next base: position 9,935,031 of record NC_081383.1, on the reverse strand, counting down.
CTCTGCTTGCTGTGTGCCATGTTCAAGTATTGATTTGTTTCTGTGTTTGATTTATCTATGCAATAAAATGCGCACTTCTCCTTTTAACTGTGGCTTTGATTTCACTTCTGTGGAAGCTAAAGTGCATGCAAAAGTTTGCCCTGAATCAATGTTAGTGTTAAAGCAGCGACATCACAGGGAGCAGCTTGCATTCCTGGATTTGCACTCAAATTATCCTTTCATCAAAGACATGGGAACTTGATCAAGGAGCCCACTCCCTAATGAATACACCCAAGTTTACCCATATCCTGAGCTTCAGCATCTTATCCCTTTCAGTACCTCAGCAGTGCTGCAGAATGAAATGTACCTTCTCTGTATTCATGCGGTGCCTAAGTATTCTCACTTGACAAACTTTTCTACAACAGAAGGCTGCAAAAATTCATTTCCTCTGCTTGGTTCTGTATTGATGGTAAATTGACATGTGATTTATCCATTTCCCATCTTGTACCGTTAGTTGTTGCAGCATGGCTGTGAGAACCCCAGACTAGGGACAGGCCTTTCCCTCCTGGGGCCTGATGTCAGGTTCAGCCATCATTCCGATAAAGCGCAAGAGCAGCGTCTATGAATTGGCAACACCAGCTCCTATCTCAAGCATCGCGGAGAAAAGGCACAAAAGTGGATCACCAGATCAGTCGTGATCTCATTGAAAGGTGGAGCAAGCTACTGGATGGGCTGAATAGCCTACTTCTGCTCCTACCACTTGTGGTTGTCCCTGGACTTTACCACGACTCACAGTCTTCCTGAGATGCATGTGTCTCTTGACTGCAATGCCCAGCTTTTAGGTGTGTGGCTGCCTGTTGGATAAGGCGATCTCTAGACTTTGCTGATGATGAGTGAGGTGCTGATTGAATCACAGCATTTTCTTTTTCTGTTTCAAGATGCTCTACATCTCCCACTTTGGAATACGGTCTCTGCTCTCATTGGGACAAAGAGACTACAATTGACTTGAGAACAGTGCACGCAAAGATATAGTTCTAAATGTGCTTCTTAATGATTGAACACCAGTGCCATGGATATCCCCTCGGAAGGGGTTCTTTTCCTCTCTCCCTCCCTCTCTGAGGTGCAGGCCAGCCCTCTGCAGCTGGGCTGCTGAACAGATCCTGCTGTCTGTTGTGCCCTGATGAATTCAAATACTTTCGTGGCTGTACAGATTTCCAGCCTCAGGAGACCTGACCTGCTGAGAGTCTCCTGTACAGGTTTGGGCTCACCTTTCTCAGCCCAGCTACGTGGGGTCTTCAGCAGGGGAGAGGTAAAGTCATAGAGTTATACAGCACAGTGACAGATCCTTTAGCCCAACCAGTCCATATTGAACTTAATCCCAAACTAAACTAGTCCTATTAGAGTGACAAAGCATCTCTGGGGTGCCCTGTGAAGAAGCTACTGGGATCCCTGTGAGTCCCGACTGGAGTTACCCATCTCCATGAGAAGGTGGACAAGCTACTGGGATTGATAGAGGATTGGCTGGCTGATAGAAGGCAGACAGCGGGGGTAAGTGGGTCTTTTTCAAGATGGCAGCCGGTGATTCATGGAGTTCTACAGGGATGTGTTTTGGGACCACACTATTCATGTGATACACCAATGACCTGGATGGAGGAACTGAGGGGAGTGTTGCTAAGTTTACAGATGACATAAAGATTGATAGAGGGACAGTGAGTGTTGAGGAAGTGAGTAGGCTGCAGAAGGACATGGACAGGTTGGAAGAATGTGCAAGTGGCAAATCAAATACTGTCTGGGAAAGTTTGAGGTTATACATTTTGGTAGGAAGAAAAGAGATGTAGACTATTTTTCTAAATGGGGAAAGGCTTCAGAAATCTGAAGCAAATGGAGTTGGGAGTCTTAGTTCAAGGATCTCTTAAGGTTAACATGCAGGCTCAGTTGGTAGTTAAGAAGGCTACTGCAATTTGGCATTCACTTCAAGAGGGTTAAAATACTAGAGCAGAGATATACTGCTGATGCTGTATAGGAGTCTGGTCAGTCTGCATTTAAAATATTGTGAGCGGTCGGTGTTTGACCCCGTATGTAAGGAACAACGTGCTGACCTTGGATGGGAATCCAGAAGAAGTCAAGAATAATGCTGGGGATGACAGATGTGTCCTTGGACGAGCGGTTGAGCACTCTAGGTGTGTATTTGTTGGAGTTTAGAGGATAACAAGGGATCTGATTGAAACTGACAGAATCATGAGAGGCCTGGGTAGAGTGGATGTGGAGAAGATGTTTTCATCAGTAGGAGAGACCAGGACCCAAGGGCACCTGCATGAAGGAATGACCTTTTAGAACTGAGATGGGGAGGAATTTCTTTAGCCACAGGCTGGTTAATCTGTGGAATTCATTGCCACAGAATGCTAGGGAGAAAAAGTCATTGGGTGTGTTTAAGACCGAGATAGATAAGTTCTTGATTAGTGAGGGACTCAAATGTCATGGGGAGAAGTCAGGAGAATGGGGTTGAAAAACATATCAGCCATGATCAAATATAGCCACAGACCCAATGGGCCCAGTGACCTAAACCTGATCCAATATCTTATAGTATTATGGGGCACCTGGATTGAGGTTGAGGCGTCTCATTCTCATTGTTGCCATTGATACTGAACATTCGGGGTTCGAGCAGATCTGAGTGCATATCTGGCAGCTCCTGAGCTTTTAGCTGGAGCTCAGAGATGCCAATGCACTGTGTTGTCTTCTTGCACACTGGAGAAGAACATGTTGCAAGGACTATCCTGGTCTTCCCCTGACAGTCTGATAGTCCTTTCCTCAAATTGGGTGAGGATCTTGATGGCCGTCAAATCCCTACCCCCTCTTCCCTGCCCACGATCATCTTGGCTCTCTCAGCCAAGTTATGGCCTCACATTGCCTGCAATGAGGAACAGAGAAGGCTTCAGTGTGATAGGAATGGTTTGTGATCATGAAAAGTAATGCTAAGTGGTGAGCCATTCCCAGAAGGTAGAAACACAGTGAGCAGGAAGGGTCAATGGTTTCAGAGGATGAGGTGACTGTAAACTCTTGACTGCACGTTATGCATGAGATGGTGAGGTTTGTGAGCTGTGAGTGTTCCTGAAGTGACTGTGTGGTGGTACAGTTAGTCTCAGTGATGTCCCTGTGTGAGTGTGTGGTCGCAGAGGGAAGCTGATGACATTTACCCTGTGAAACACAAAGAGATCATTGACATTATCTCTGCTGAAGTTCCTAGTCTTTGCGTATGGAGCTGATCTGTGTTGCAATGTTTGCTCAAGCTTTTGGTCTGAAGGGATGGCAGTCAATAGGGAAGAGGATGTACTTTCTATTAGTGTCCCCATCCAGCTGCATCATGTGAGGTCCAGCTTAGGCTTCTATCAAACACCTCTGGGACCGCTGGGGCAGCCAGCAAAGGCTTAAGGGATTTCTGTGGTTTGCAGTCAGCCGATTAATATCCAGCTGGCTTTTAAATTTGAGGGCAGAACCTTTGACCTCAGCAGGTCTGACCAATGATGAGAAAGACCAGCTCATTTGGCAGAGATCGCACAGTGTGGAGCTGGAGGGACACAGCAGGCCAGGCAGCATCAAAGGAGCAGGAAAGCTGATGTTTCGGGTCGAGGCCCTTCTTCGCAAAAAAATGTTTGGTATATGCTTTGCTGAGTAACTTAATGTAGTGATTGAAACCAGTTGGATCTCATTGACTATGAGACCCTTGATTGGGGTTGTTAATCTGAGCCAACCAGGAAGTCCTGGCTGACTGATAGAAATAGGCTATTCAGCATCTCGAGTCCAAGGACTGTGCACTGTGAACCTGTAAATAAAGGGTGATTTAGTGATGAGATAGCAGCCTCTGTGCCATTATTTCAGTGTTGCTTTAGGATGAGGGCCTGGGGATCCAGAGGAAATTTAAGAAAAATATTTTTCGTTCGGGGATGGTGGGAATCTGAATTGCATTGCCCGGGCAGGTAGTGCAGACTGTAAACGTTACAACCCTTAGAAGATATTTGGATGTTCAAATATCACAACATTTCAGGATATGGAACAAGTCCAGGAAATTGCGATGGGAAGGAAAAAGGTATATATAAGTAGGGTAATTCAGCATCTCTTCATTTCAGGGGACTGACTCTGAGCTGGCTGGCTACAGTCAGTGTACTGTGCACAAGTAAATAAAGGATGATTTGGTGGTGGGATATTGGCCTATGTGCAGTTATTCCACTCACATACCAAAAAGATAATGAACTCAAAATTAGAAAATTGTGTGAGGTGATATGTCAAGGATATGACACCATCTATCATGCTCAATGCCATATTTTAACTTCAAAATTCTTCTTTTAAACACAACATCCAGCCTGATACACCATCCTGAGGGAATGCTGCACTGTCGGAGGTGCTTTGTTTGTGCTAAGATATTGAGAACGTTTAGGCTCTTGCCAGTGGACATAACAGATGCTGCAGTACACAACTGATGAACCACAGGGGAGTTGTCCTCATCAATATTTATCCCTCAGCGATTGTCAATATAAATCAGAACGTTTGCTCATTACCACATTGCTCTTTGCGGGAGCTTGCTGTGCACACATTAGCAGTCCGTTTCCGAATCTGCAACAATGATTAAACTGTAAGTAAAAAGTTCTTCCTTGACTGAAGCAGTTCATAATCTCCTGAGATCATAGAATGTGCTGTAAAACTGCAAGCCTTTCATTTAATATGGAGAGAGAGAGACCTTCATAATCTATCATTTCAATGAGGTTGCACACACTCAGCTGGACCATGGAATCCACTGCTTCTTTGAGACTCAATGCTTCAGGAGCTGGAATAATAACAAGTGCAAAGCATCCTGGGGTGGGTTCGTGTCACAGGAGGCTAGAATTCCCTTATGCTTCCAAATCATGGCCCGGATGCATTTTAAAGTATATGCTGAAAGGAATATTGTGTTGGATTCTGGTTTGGGTGGTTCACTGCCACTAATTCTTCTTTTTCATTGCTGAGTCTAGGATCTGCCTAATAATCAATGATGGAGGATAGAATACTGCTGTGTCTAAACAGGCACATAGAACAGAAAAGCAGGAGTAGGCCATTCGACCCCCGCAAGCCTGCTGTACCATTCAACATGATCACGGCTGATCATCGAGCCGAATTCCCTAATCCTGTTCTCCCCCATACCCCTCTATCCCTTTACCGCAAGAACTACATCTACCTCCTTCTTGGAAATAAAATGTTTTGGCTTCAACTACTTTCTCTGACAGTAAATTCCATGAACTCATGACCTTCTGGATGAAGAAATCTCTCCTCATTTCAGTCCTAAAAGATATGCCCCTTTATCTTTAGACTATGACTCCTGGTTCTGGACTCCACCATCATCAGAACATCCTTCTTGCGTTTACCCTGTCAAGTCTTGTTAGAATTCTATAGATTTCTAAGAAATCCTCTATTCAACTAAATTCCCATCAATACAATCCTAACTGACTCAATCTCTCCTCATACTACAGCCCTGCCATCCCAGGAATCAATTTGGTAAAACTATGTTGCACACTCTCTTGTAGCAACAACACCCTTCCTCAGATAAGGAAACCATAACTGCACACAGTATTCCAGGTGTGGTCTCACCAATGCCCTGTGTAATTATAGCAAGACATCCTTGTTCCTGTTTTCAAATTCTCTCACGTGGAGGGCCAACATACAGCTTGCCTTCTTTACTGCTTGCTGCACTCATGTTGGTTCATGAGGATCCCCTGGTCTTGTCCAATGTTACCATCTCTCAACTTACAGTCTCTTGAATCTGCCTTCCTACTTTTGCTGTGGACCTTACATTGGTCCACATTACACTGCATCTGCTACATATTTGCTCAATTCCTCAGCCTGTCCAAATCAAATTACAACATCTCTGCATCCACGTCACAGCGTGTCCTTCCACCAGTCTTATATCATGTGCACATTTTTAAGATTTTACATTCAGTTCCTTCATTAGCATGTACTACCAATAGCTGGGGCCCCAGTTCCAATCCTTACAGTACCCTAATAGAGACTGTCTGCCATTCAGAAAAAGATGCATTTATGCTTGGTCTTTGTTATCTGTCTGCTAACAAATTTTCTGTCCATTTCAATACACTACCCCAATCCCAAGTGCTTTAATTTTACACATTAATCTCTTGTGTGGGGCATTGTTGAAATCCTTCTGAAGGTCCAAATAAACCATATTCACTGACTCTCCCAATCAACTCTATTAATTACATCCTTGAAGAATTCCAATAGATTTGTCAAACATGATTTCACTTACTTGTCTTAAATATCAGAGTGGTCTATTGCATAATAGCAATAGGTATAGCTTACACTAATTTGCTCGGCTTCAATACTGATGACTATCAGGAGTTGTACAGATTACATCTGTTCCTCTCAGGGATTTGCCTAGATCTCAACTGCCTCTAACTGAACAATGAGTGGCATCATCAGAATGGCTAGAGCTTAACGCACCATCAATATTAACTCCTTCAGCACCACTTTGTGGAACATATTCCACCATAAGTAGATGACGAAGGACTTTTTTTTATTGCAGCTTTTTCTTATTGTCTTATTGTATTTGTGTTGTGTTATCACTGACTGGGCTGGCATTTGTTGACCATTCCTAGTTGCCCTTGAGAAGGTGGTGGTGCTCTGCCTTCTTGAGGCACTGCAGTGTGGGTGCTTTAGGTTGACCCACAATGTTGTTAGTGAGGGAATTCCAGGATTTTGACTCAGCGACAGCGAAGGAGCGGCGATCTATTTGCAAGTCAAGATGGTGTGTGCCAATGTTCCCTCTGGGAGGCTCAGCATATGTTGATTGGCTCTTTGGCTTCCAACTTCTGAGGTCTGCACAGCGGGAAGAAAAATTCCATAGAACGTATGTGAGTTAAATCAAGAGTTTATTTGTCCTAACACAGGGAAGAATGATGTCAGCATCAACGAGAGGGAGCCGGAGGAGACAAACACATGAAAGGCAGGAGAGAAAGAGGATACTGCATTAAGGCAAAAAGGAAGATTATGCAGAGGCAGACAAGCAGGGAGGACAAGGCAAGAAAATAATGAGGCAAAGGTGGAACTGTAGATCATTGATGATCCCGAACTGCTTTCTCGTCAAAATCAGGATTCATTAGGCCTCAAACCTTGCCTTCTAAAAGAACCTAGGAGGCCATTCACCCTGTTGGTCTGTGTTGGTTCAGTGAAAAGGGTATCCAATTACTTCCAATGGAAAGACATTATTTTGTTTGGAATAGTCGAAGATCAAAGCAATATTCGTGCATCACTGTCAGCCAGGCTCCCTCACCACCGAGTAGAGCACTTCATATATTCAGTTCTTACTGTGTTCAGACCTTGAGGTCAAAGATAGAGAGCCCCACTGTTTTAGACTGGCCGATAAAATTGCCCGAAGAAGTAAGTTAATAACCTTCATAGACTGAGCTCTAAAGCATGACAGCACACGGTAATAACTGCTAATGCATCACTGTCCCTAATAATTACTTGTGGTACAGTGTTCTGCACTTAATTGATGAATCCCCATGCTGTTTTAATCACAGCTCTCAAGCTGTGGTTCAGACCCTTCCTGTTCCCTTCACAGGGGAAGTCATGTCATCTCAGGTTGTCCGTTCTACTTGTACAACCAGGGAAGTGGCTCGAAGATCACTGACTCAGTGAGGCAGCTTTTAATCTCCCGGCTACAATCACATATGCACCTCTGACAAACAACACATGCGCTCTGCTGGAGGAGCCCTGTCAGTGTAAGTCGGCCGATTCTTTTCTCCTGAATATTAAAAGACGATGATGTCACTGTTGGGAAGAAATTCTAATTCCCCCTATAGGATTCAATTCTAGACCTGCTAACAAGTAATCACGAATACCTCACAGAAATAAAAACATTCTGGTGTTCTGAGGAAAGGTCACTGGATCTGAAACATTAATTCTGATTTTTCTCCTTCACAGATACTGCCAGACCTGCTGAGCTTTTCCAGCAACTTCTGTTTTTGTTCCTGATTTACAGCATCCACAGTTCTTTCGGTTTTTACCTCGCAGAAATAGTTATTCCATTCCCATGCACCAACATAGGCAAGTTATTCAACCCTGGTAGGCTGTTATTACTTAACCTTGTCCTGCTTTTATGTACCTTCAGTGGCAAGATCCATTGAATACCAAATCAGGACTGAACTCTTGACTGTTTCCTTTCCCTGCTTCACCCCATCCATCTCACTTCTGAGCTCAGAGGTGCTGAGGCTAATTTAACACATTGGTGTGTTTCACAATTGTGAAACAGTTGTGGTGTGTGTTTTACAAAGCAGTAGGAACTTCCCAAGAAAATCGACGGAACATCAATGGTCTCCTCAGCCATTTCATCATTTCAATATCTGACTTGGAAGCAAACACTACTAAACAGATTTAAAGATTCCTTCTGCGTGTGTGTTTGTGTGTGTGTGTGTGTGTGTGTGTGTGTGTGTGTGTGTGTGTGTGTGTGTGTGTGTGTGTGTCTGTGTGTGTGTGTGTGTCTGTGTGTGTGTGTGTGTGTGTGTGTGTCTGTGTGTGTGTGTATAAAGGACAAGTCTGTAAGATGATTAGAGTTTTGCTTATTTGTCCATATTTCTGTGTGTGTGTGTACATGTGTGTATTTTCACTCTGTAAGTGCACATGAGCGTGTGTGTGCGTGTGAGTGTGTGTGTGTATTTCTGTGTGTATGTGCATGTTTTCAATCTGCAGGCGTGCATGAGTGTGTGTGTGTGTGTGTGTGTGTGTGTGTGTGTGTGTGTATAAAGGACAAGTCTGTAAGATGATTAGAGTTTTGCTTATTTGTATTAAATGCCAAGAGTTTATGCCTGTTTCCCAGTAGCTATAGTCCCATTACTTGTGATAAATAGGAATTGTTGTTCAGTACAGAAACCTGATCTGTGATTTCTATCAACCTTGGTCTGAAAGTTTGGTAAATTGAGGAACAGTACATACCTTAAAAATAAACTTTAACATTTGGTGTGACTCTAAGAATAGCAGAGCTCAATTAATGGCTTGCCACCCAGAGAGCTGTAACACCAAATCTTGAATGTTGAGTTTGTATCACTTAAAGCAAGCCTCATGCTCCAATCACCTCATAGCATCTAGCAGGGCCTTGTTAACACGCAAAAACAAGGCAACACCCATAAAGGGAAGAAGAAAGACAGGGCTAAAACTCTGACAACACCAGCACACTTTTAATACTGAATCCAAGTAATCCAATGATGTCTTGGGAGAGTGTTAGGAATTGGGGGAAGATTGATTTGTGTTGCTGACGCAGAGGGAGGAGAGGGTAGCAGTGTGATGTTGCATAAGTGAGCAAGATGTTGAAACAGAGTCAGAAATGTGACACCAAAGGTGAGACCAGATGCTTTTGAAAAGTATCTTGAAGCTGAAGAGACATAGCATGAGTTACAGTAAGAGGTGTTGATAATTAATTGCAAATGGCTGAGATATCTATCATGATTAATGTAACAGGAGTCATTCAGAATGTGAGTTCTGATAAAGGTAAGAAGGGGATTGCAGGATTAGGTCAGATAGTAAGAAAGAACTTGCATTTATGGAGCACTGTTCACATTCTCAGAGTATCTCAAGCAGAGCAGTTTACAAACAATTCAATCATCTTGAAATATAGTCACTTTTGTAAAGTCGTTAAAAACAATAGCTAATTTTTCATGATAATAAAATGTGAGGCTGGATGAACACAGCAGGCCCAGCAGCATCTCAGGAGCACAAAAGCTGACGTTTCGGGCCTAGACCCTTCATCAGAGCTAATTTTTCATGGCAAGTTCCCACATATAGCCATAAGATAACTGCCAGATCAAATCGTTTTTGGTGATGTGGTTGAGGGATAAATGTAATTTGGGATACTGTGAAGAACCCACTTTCTCTTTGAGATTGTGTCATGGAACCTGTTAAGAGTAAACTCTCAATTCAATATCTTACCGAAAAGACAGAAAGATCCTGAAGAAATTTATTGACAAAGAAAAAGATTTTGATATGCTACTCAAGTTGGAGGAAATCTTCTTGGATAGTGGGTAGTAGCTATGGCTCTGAACCACAGGTTCAGGTTGAGTCCCACTCCAGGAGTTAATGTCCAAGAAAAGTTGCTCATATTGAAGCAATGAGAGCATTCAACTTCCCTGTGCCAGCTTAGGAATGATGGATTTAGGAGCCGCCTCTTGATCTACCCATGGTGGAGGTCATAGTATTGTGTGCGTGATCTACCTTTGTGCAGAAACAAAGTAGACAGAAATTTGGCAGTTTTGCTACAAAACATATTTCCACCAACAAGGTCACTTCAAAAGATTGCAAATTTAATTCTATTGTATTTTAAGCCAATCGTACAGTCAATTTTATTGTGAATTTAGATTTACAGTGACCGTGTTTTATATATTTGCTCCATAAATGTCTCAGCAAAATCAGTTTTGCGAGAACATGATGATAGCATGAATAAAATATTCTTTATGTTAATATTTCCCATTTGCAGTTCTGCTCCTAAAAATAAAAGAAAAATATGAATTGATTGGAGGTCAGTGTTGCTCTTGATTATAAATCTCAGCCCCAAAACTTATCTGTGTGGAAAGCTCCTAACACACAAATGTGCAATCAAACTAGCACAACGAAATCTGTGCCTGTTGTTTTGTTCTCAGCCTCTCTGAGTCGTGCAAACAGCAGGTGAAATTCCAACACTGAAGAAAGCTTCCATATACTGAGCAATGAAAACTAGTGTAGCCATTACCTGGTGACTTCAAAATACACCAATTTGAAGTCCCATCCTTTCACCACGGTGAAGGATGGGGGAGGTGATGGTGTACTGGTGTTTTTACTGGACTTTTTAATGCAGAGACGCAGGCAATCATCTAGGGACTGGGTTTGATTCCCACCATGACAGATGGTGGAATTTGAATTCAATAAAAATCTGGCATAAAGGCTCAAATGATGACCATAAAACCATTGTTGTTAAGGCTCATCTGGTTCACTGATGCCCCTCAAGGAAGTGAACTGCTGTCCTTACCTAGTCTGACTTCTATGTGACATTAGATTCACATGTTGGTCCTTAACTACCCCTTTGGCAATTAGGATTGAACAATAAATGCCGGCCTAGCCAACAAAAACCACATCCAACAAATGTATAAAAGTAAAATATCAACAGCTCCCGAAACAGACAACAAGAGGTGTCAACTAAGAGGCAAACTTGAAACTCAGGAATGTTGGGAATGTGGCCAATTGGACAGAGGAGCAGTGGTAGATCAGTCAGCCCATTGAGTCTGTTCTGTGATTCAATGAGATTGTGAAAGATCTGATAGCCCTCAATTTGACTTTTTCTGCTTTTCTCCTTTAACCCTTGAATCCTTTACTGATTAAAAATCTGTCTTTCTCAGACTTGAATATACTTAATGACCCAACCTCAACAGCCATCTGCAGTAAAAAAAATTCTATGCATTCAATATGCTCCAACAAATTTCTCCTCATCTCTCTTGCAAGGGGAAACAACATGCATCTACCCTGCTGAATCCCCTCAGAATCTTGTATGTTTCAATAAGGTCACCTCTCATTTTTCTAAACTCCAATGGCTACAGGCCCAACCTGACTCAACCTCTCCTCAATAGAAAATCCCAATACGCAGGATTAATCCAATAGACCATCACTGGACTGCCTCTAATGCCAATACATTTTTCCTTAGATAAGGAGCCCAAAACCGATCACAGTCGTCCATTGTCTTTCACATGTCCTCAGTAAGATCCCACGAGGTACATCAAAAATGATGCTGGTTGAACGATTAGGCAAGTTCATTGGGATGAGCTCCCGACTAAAATAGATTTTGTTCCATCCACAGTAGCAGCAAGTTGGTTTTTTAGATTAAAATCACAATAAACAGAAATTATTTGTATTACCATTCATTCATTTGTCAAAAAACACATTGGCAAAAATAACGATCCATACCCACTTCAATCATTCAATTTTTCCAGATTCAACACTATGGGATCTTTTGCTCAGTTAAAGGTGCTATATTAATACAAGTTGTTGTTATGATTGTTAACGATGTTGCTTTTGCATGAAGGCTGGTTACTGAGAGCCCTGCACACTGTCCATGTGTATCCAGGGCTCAAATGCTTTTGTTGGAGCATAAGGCTTTCTGCCAGCAATGAGGGGTACTCACAATATTGATCCCTATCAGTCTATTTCTGACGTATAGTTGCATAGTTTCCTGATGGTGGAAGATCAGAACTTACGAGCTATGGAATAGGAGCAGAAGTAGACCATTCGTTTCCTCAAGCCTCCTCTGCCATTCAATACATTGTGGCTGATCTGTCTGCATTTCAAATTGCTATCTACCTCTCATCACCGTCACTTCCCTTGGCTAACAAGAATCCATCTGTCAGCCTTAAAAATTTTCAATGACACCACTTGCACCGTTTTCTGAGGCAGAGAGTTCCAAAGTCATACAACCCTCTCAGAGAAAAATTGTCTCCGTATTTCTGCCCTGAAAGGGTTGAATCCCAGTGTTAAAACAATGCCCAAGCATTCTGGAGTCACCCAAAAGAGAAAACATCTTGGCAAGACCATTCAGGACTTTGTTCTTGTCAGCCAAAACATCCTTCATTCTTGTAAACTCCATTTGGAACAAGCATCGTCTGTCTATCCAAACTTTCCTGATGAGACATCCCATTAATTCCAGGTATCAATCTTGAAAAGCTCCTCTGAACTGCCCCAAGGCATCTACACACTTCATTAAATACGAAGATCTAAACTGTACACGGTGTTATGGCCCGTATAACTGAACTCATATAGTCTAGCCTTTATGTTCAATTCCTCTTCAAAATAATGGATAGCATCCCATTAACCTTCTTTATAATATGTTTACCTGAATATTAATATTTTGTCATTCATGCCTGAGAACCCATAGACAGCTTGTCTTAACTCTAATGGAGTGACATTCCTTTCTCCAGTGAGTCATGTTCCATTTTATTCCAGAGTTAGTCCAAATCTTGTCCAAGGATTTGAGTTGTCAACCCCCCAGTTTGCTCTTGGAATTTTCTGGAATGAATTTCCTGGAGACTGAAGTGAGCAAGTCCAAAAAATAATCCAGGAACAGCAAAAGAAAATAGTTTTTAATAGCTGCAGAATTGTCAGACACAAAACAGAAATGGTGAGAATGGTGGTTGGATGTGGAAGACCATTCAATGAAACCTTACTTTGGATTCATGCCCCCACACACCTTTCCGCTGTCAAAAAGATGGCACTCGTATTCCAATCGGACAGATTCTCCCCTGCCCCTGACTAGCATACCCTGCCTGAAAGACAAGTGCCAGGGTTCATGCTGATCAGCTGTTGATCCACTGGGGGCATCACTGGAAGCTTGCAAAATGGAAATTGCCTCTGTGGGATGGGCAGGTGAAGAGAAAGGAATGAGTTGCTGTCATATTTAATAAATGCCAACTTGTGGAAAGATTCTACTCGCAAAGTACAATGCTCCTGTGGAAAGCCAACCAACATCACTGCATATGACTGTCATCCAGACAGCTCTCTCGCGTGCTCCTTACCCATGGCACTCAAACTCTTAATAGAAATGAATGTATTAGCCTGTGGGTTCACAGAATTTTGATACTTCAAAGGGTGATGTGTTAAGCTGTAAAAAAGTATTTTCAACATTAATTTCCTTCATACATTGCTGACCATATAACCCAATGCTCTAATGACATAGTGAAAATGTGCAAATTAAATCTCAGGTTTGCAAAACTGCTTGAATGTATTGTCGTACCATAGAGTGAAAGACAAATTACTCCTTTTCTCAATAATAATAAAAGGCATCTGGGTTGATAAGGTGACAATTGTACACTGCACATTGTCATGGAAAGCAAACATGTTAATGAGCCAATTAAGAAAGCAGAATTTCAATTATCTCCTGCCCAAAGATTTTTTCCCCTAACAATTGCCTCAGTGAAGGTAACAATTAAAAGCTGCAATATTGATAAAATAAAACAACGCATTGTCAGATTTCAGGAGGTTATTAAATTAGCTGTACAACAGATAATGAATGGGGTTAATCTTTCACCTACTTTGTTTTGACCCACAGTCTCAGTTATCCACAGATTAATTGGTTAATTATTGCGGAGTTTGATGTAAATGAATAGTGTGTTAATCTACTAGGCCCCTTTAACACGGTGACACGTTGGGTTAATTGTTTGCTTCTAGATATTATCATTGAACTGTTTATCTATGAAATAACCTTGTCGCTTGTTTTCACCAGGAGCATTAACCCATTCATTTTAACTGGGATCATTCCTTTTTCAATTTGGAGGATCAGAACAATTACACATTAATGTCAAAGTGTGTCTGCTAATGCAGGTTGCCAACTCTCCAGATTTGCTCTGGAACACTCTTAATCCCCAGAACAATGCTACAAGCAACTTGGGAGCAAAGAAAAATCAACTTTCCATGAAAATAGATTGTGTGCAATTTTGTACATGTTATCTTTGAATGTTTACTCGTTAAATCAAATTGTAGAAGTGATGGCAAAACTATTTGGCTGACAGTCGTGCATCATCCAATTTGGTAATTAAAAGTCTGCTTTCCAGTTGGTCTTAGGAAGGTGGTGCCCCATGATGCTGGGCACATTAGTGGACCAGCGGTGGGATCATGTGCATAGTGCCATTGGCAACAGATCATATCTTCTGATCAGATCTCCAAGCATATGGCCAACTGGAGTTGGCAACCCCTTGTTTTAGTAATATCCCACAACACAATTTCAACATAATGATGCTGGTTATCAATTAATGCTTTGAGTAACTGGTGACTGGTCTATTAGACAGATATTCTTGCTGTGTTAATGCAATATTGTCTCCAACATTAACCGTGAAATGCATTAACTGTGAAATGTCTGTAAATTAATTTATATGTTCCTGAGTTGGTGAAATGCACTAGAATAACAAAAATTATGTCTTTTATTGGGTAGCATAGTAAATTGCTAGGGGGATGTGTCAAAGTTTGCAGCAGTAACTATAAGAAACCATACTGCATCAAATCATTTGTTACAACTAATGGTATTCTAAAACTAAACCTTGCTGACACTGTGATCCCATTTTTCAGTAACATTGTTGGAACGGAGTCTGTGAAGAGGTCTCGCCTCCTGACTCCCAAAGCCTTTCAACCAACTATGAGATTCAATTAAGGTGGAAGTGTGATGGGATAATCCAAGAACAAAGAACAGTACAGCACAGAAACAGGTCTTTTGGCCCACCAAGACTGCGTCAATATATGTTGCCTTCCTGAACTAAAATCCCTTTGCCTCTATGCAATCCATATTCTTCTCCTCCCCGCCTATTCACATATCTGTCAAGATGCCTCTTAACTGTTGCTACTGAATCTGCCTCCTCTGACAGTGCATTCCAGGCACTTACTCTTCTCTGTGTAAAACATTTGCCCGTTACATCTCCTTAAAACATATCCCATTTTACCTTAAACTTAAGTTCCCTGGAAGAGATATTTCTATCCTGGCAGAAAGACTCTGAATATCCATGCCCCTCATACGTTTGTAAACTTCTACCCGGTCACCCTTCATCCTTCAAGATTCACTTGAAAACAAATCAAATTTGTCCCTCTCCTCATAACTAATACCCTCCAAACCAGACAACATCCTGGTAAACATTAATACGCTCTCTCCAAAGCCTCTACACCCTTGCGGTAATGTGGTAGCCAGAACTGTACACAGTATTCCAAATGTGGCCTAAAGTTGTACTACACAGCTGCAACACAACTTGCCAATTTTTATTTTCAATGCCTTCTTAATCACCTTATCCACTTGTGAAGCCACGTTCGGGGAACTGTGGACTTGTACAAGTAGATCCCTCTGTACATTGATCCCACTAAGGGCTCTGCCATTTACTCCATACCTCCCTCCTGCATTTATCTTTCAAAGTAAATCAAGTTGCACTTGTCCAAATTAAACTCCATTTGCAAATCTCTAGCCTATCCATATCCTGCTGTATCATCCGACAATCTTCCTCATTATTTGCAGCTCCCCCAATCTTTGTGTCATCCAAAGACTTACTAATCAGGTCGTCTACATTCTCCTCCAAATCATTTATATATATATATATTACAAACAGCAGGGGTCCTAGCGCTGATCCCTGTGAACATCGCTGTTAACAGATCTCCAATCTGAAAAACACCCTTCCACCGCTGCACTCTGTCTCCTATGACTAAACCAGCTCCGTATCTAGTCCTGCATCCATTTTCATGGGTGAGTAGGTAGACAGCACTGAATGAATTCAATACTATACAGGTCAAGGAAGTCAGCTGGTTCAGCCCTTCATCCACCAATTCTAACTGTGCACCCCATCCACTGAACTACTGTGACTGCAGGGTGTAACATCTAAAGGATACATGGCAGCAACATGCTATTGCTACTTCAGCATCACCTGCAGATTTCACTGTTCAGAAAGGCACGGTGATAGGATCCTCCAGGTCATACACACAGTTCAGAATAGGCAATCAATGGCTGTATCTTCAAAGTCACTCAGTCAAAATCCTGGTGCTGGCTACCAAACTGTTCTGCAGATGTGTCTTATTTTGTGAGCTGCATCAGTTTAAGAAAAGGGTTTAACATGACCATCTCAGGAGCCCCTCAAGATGGACAACAAGTACCAGTCTTTCCCTCAAAATCCACAACTTGAGGCTTAATGCCCTAAAAATGGGTTAAAATTCCTGGTCATATTTGCTTACAGAGAAGGAATAAAATGCCTTAAATCCATCATTTTGTCACTTCTAGACCACTTGGATGTTCCACTCTGTCATTTGCCCAACCTCCCAAAAGTGGCTTCCTAGTGGATAAATGGTTTGTCTACTGCAAGGTTGTATGAACAGGCTCCCAATTCTACTCCTCATTTGTATTGATTGCAAATGGAGTGGCAATGGACTGACACAATGAGTTCCTGGAGCCATGGTTTGGGGAAGAGTTGTAAAGTGAGGTCAGACAGGGCTCATGTTCTTGGAAAACCAATCATTAAACACGCCAACACCCCTCTTGCCCTCATGCCATGATGCACTGTCTGGCGCCATAATTAAACGACAGTCAGTTCAGTTTACACAGAGTGAATAGCTCATAAATGAAGAGTGTGAGGTCACCCTCTTCTGGAAAGGAGGATGAAAAATTTACACAGATAAAATGGAGACTTTACGCGAGTGTGATGTAGCTTTAAAAATAATTTGTCTCTAAAAGGAGCAGACAGCAAGCATTTCGAGTTCAAGCATGCTGGCACCACGAACGTGATGGCATCAAACCAGAGACCTTCCTGACCTTGACATGTTTGCATACCATGTGTCCACATTGAGTGCCTGAATAATTAAACCACTCAAATCTGTGAATGTCTGGGTCAGTGCAAGTTGGTACTTCATAAATATAAAGCAGCATTAATTCCCATTATTTTCTGTGACACTGTTAATTTAATATTTCCTATGACATTTACAAAGGCATTGCCGCTAATATTACAATGACACATAAAGGTGAGCCAGAGAAAAATTGGCCAAAAATTGAAGCAGTCTCTCAATAACAGAGGAGGTGCTCTTGGCTTCCCAGTGCAGCCAACTCTGACAGCAAAAAGACAGCTTCCTGGAATAATGTGCAGCCTGGGCTATAACACACGCACAAAGCTGGCAAAAGGCCAGCTCCACAAACACCTTGAGGTAAATTGCAATAAATACAAGCCCCTAGGCTTATTTTACGATATCTGTTTGTGGAAATCTGAACGGAAGCAAACTGTGCAGTGGGTAATGCAGAATGAATGTTCTGACTCTTTCTTTCCAAACAGTCAAATCCCTCGGTTACATCGTCCATGGGAGAAGATGTCCTCTGCTATTTGCAGCAAAGTTTCTGCATGCAAAAGTATTCTGAGCCCATCACCCTTCAGATGTCAGACTCTGAGTCCTCCTGGTTGCATTCTGAGCCAAGTGGCCTGAACCACAGTGGGGGGTCTCTGACTCTCTCTCCCACAAGGTCCAGCTCCTTAGCCCATCATTGTTGTTTCAATGTGAACCCGTAGAAGAATACTCACTGATAGAAAGGAGAAATGATGATGAAGGATATTTATTTGAGAAAGATGCCCTTGAAAATTCAGGCATCAAACCTTGTGACATGCTGTGCTAAGTTCTGCAGGATATGTCCTAAATCTCACTGTACAAGGTTGCCATCTTTATTCTAACACAATTCAAGTCTTTGTCATTTCTCCCTCAGTTTATCATATAGTTTATTATCTCAGAGCCATTCAGAACCCAAGCTTGGTGTTGCCTGTGCCTTCTTGATCTTCTGTTGATTCCCTGTGATATGGGTCATGGCTATTTCTTGTCTCAAACAAACAAGTTGCTGGTGTGATATGGTCTGAGTATTGTCCTGTATGTTAGCATGTTAACATATGCTAGAAAGGCCGGAATCTTATTGAGACCAATGTCTTGAAGTTTATTAACAACACTAACAATTGACATTACTCTAATACCTAATAGATTGGATTTTGTGATTACTGATATTACTGTAAGTTACATACTCATAGCTGACTGACTGAATGCACTACAATGATTCCATGCACTGACAGAGGGACTGCAGGGGAGGCTCATACCTTTAGACTAAAACTTAGCATGTTGTGATGTTATATGACTGTCTTAAAGGTACATAGCCTGTCTGGGCTGGAATCTATATAATAAAACAACAGCTATTTACCTGGGTTACTAGGACTCCTTTGGGTCTTACACACTTCTAAGAACTTGTTTCCCTTATGTTGCTAACAAATGAAGGCTTATTCTCTGTCTTTGAGTTTAACACATGGTTCCACAATTTACTGACTGCATTCAACAGGTCTGTATCTTGAGCTATGTCAACACCAGACCCAGGACTTAGAAATTATGTTGCTCATAAAATACACAATTACTCACCATGCCAAACATTTTCTTTTGAGTCCCTTACCTTCCTCTCAATTTTAAATCTGCTGCTCCAGGAATTCTAAGTCCTTGTGGCTATTTATCTATTGGTCTCATTAAATTATCATCAACCTCAAAGTTACATTACTCTCACTATCTCTTGACTTATTCCATATCACAATAATTGGAGCCTAAGGAGTTTATTGGCTCCTGCTGTTTTTTTAGTTTCTAATTCTTGCTTAAAACACCCAGAATTAAAATTTATTAGAGTGCTGCAATTTTAAGAAATTGTGCGGTCCCTTTGAATGGTTTTCTGAGAAAAGGTATTTACTAAATTGTCATATTTCATTCCCCTTTCTTGTCTGGTACAGTGCAATGACACTTGTCCTTTCTATCATCTTGATGGAAAATACATGAAGCCTCACGAAAGACTTTATTGGCCCTGGCAGTGTATGGGCTAGACAATGATGCCACCGGGTACCTGGAATTTTCAGGCCAAAAGAGCAATTATTGAAGTTCTTCATATTTTCTTCAAAGAATTTGAAGAGTTAACTGAAGGTTTGAAGATTATTCAGGAGATTGACAAGGCTGAACAAAGTATTCATAATGAGATTGGATCTCATTGATGGCAGAATATCCCTATAAGTCAGGGATTACAGTTGGAAACAAAACTGGAGAAGTTGGGGTTCTTCTCCTGGGAGTAGAGAAGGGCAAGGGATTGTTATATAAGAGATGTTTAAGAATATGAAGAATTTAAATTAAGTAAATAAAGAGGAATTTTTTTCAACTACAGGTAGGAAAAGAGAGGGCGCAGGGTTAAATCTAAAGTTATGTAGTCCCACCCTCTTATCAGAGAGAGAGAGAGCGAGAGGGAGAGAGTGAGAGAGAGAGTGAGAGAGACTGGTTTTGAGTTAACCTAAGGGTCACCGCACCTCAGGTGAGGGGAGATATGGAGAAGAAGAGCTCTACATGGTAGACTCAATCCATGCAAGAATTGAACCCACACTGTTGGTGTTACTCTACACTGCAAATACTTGGAGGAAAAAAAAGTTGCAGAGCCATGAGGACAGATTGTGAGAGTGGTACAAAATGAACTGCATTTTGAAATGGACACACAATACACTTATGGGGCAAATGGCCCCCTTCTTTGGGTAAATACTCTGTTTCAATGGACTGTTTGTTGTTTTGTGATAAACACTCTAAATAGACTCTGTTTGCTATTTCGTGAGTGAAATAACTCCTAGGATGTAGCTATCCCGTAACCAAGATACCTTTTCACTTGTATGTGCATAGTACAGGGACTCTGCCAAGTTTGCTCAGAGCCAGTCCCTAGAATAAGGAGACTCTCTGAATCGCCTGCTTATATCTGTCAGCCAGGGCTCCTTGATATGCCCAAGTTATTAGCCCCAGTCAAGGATCTCACAGTCAATGAGATCCACCTAGCTTTCATTGCAATCACTACAGTGAGTTATAGACTATTTGCAGAGTAAATTGAATTTGCTAGTAAATAGATTTTGTTTGATGTTTGCAAATGTACAGACAATATTGTTCATAGGTTCTGTATAGGTATGTTTGCTATTGGCTGAGTAGACTCTGCTTGCACGGTTTCCTGCGTAAATAAGTTCAGATTGCTCTGAAATAGATTCTGTTTGTTGTTGGCTCATTAATTCGATTTAAGCTTCTGACTTATGATCCTCCTTCATACTTCACATGTGTCTCATTGTAACAATGTGGATATTTTAACATATGACTCTTTATGTTTGCACTTAGATTAAAATAGCATAAAAGACATATGTCACATGCAAACGAGAGCAGTGTTCATTACAATTTCTATGCTGATAGTGGAAGAGATCAGTGGAAATATCAAGATACAGAATGGAACTCAGGTGTCCATGTGCATTTAACGCACTCACTGTGGTTCAACACACATTCCTAAAAAGCATTAAGCAGCACTATAGCTTCCATTCTTACTCTGTTGTGTTTTCTAGCGAATCACTTCTTGCTGCAATAAATGTCATTTGTTAAGTTATGTTTTAAATAGCCTTCTGTCTGTTTGATTTTAATGAGTTATTTTGGGTAGTCTGGTATTGATTTACATCTACTCTGCACTCATTTCATTCGGAGAGTGTGCTGTGAATGTGATATTTTGTTGACTGCGCAAAAAGTTAATCTGTACCAATTGATCCATTTTTACGCTTGAATATTCCATTGATTATTAAAATGTATATTTGAATATTCAGAGCTGTGGGCCGCTTCAATGCTGCTTTTATATTGTGGAGCACACAGTGCACTAACTAAATAATACAAGGCGAAGCCAGTTCATTCTGACTACAGTTTATTTGTTTCATTCACTTCCTTCCTTTCCTGAAGCCATTGATTTCAGCTGGCAG
Organism: Stegostoma tigrinum; assembly: GCF_030684315.1. NCBI lineage: Eukaryota > Metazoa > Chordata > Chondrichthyes > Orectolobiformes > Stegostomatidae > Stegostoma > Stegostoma tigrinum. The sequence continues at coordinate 9,913,735 of NC_081383.1, read as the reverse complement.
CTGAGGCTTGATTCCATGAATCCTGTGCTCTCAGCTCATCAGAAATGGCTTAGAGGAAATTGTGAGCACACAGATCTGTAATGTTCCAATTAATATTAGAAAGGATATGTGTGCAAAAACAAAAAAAAAACAGAAATTGCTGGCGAAACTCAACAGGTCTGGCAGCAACTGTGGGAAAAAAAATAAGCAGAGTTAATGTTTCGAGTCTGGAGATTGTTCTTCAGAAAGTTTTCAACAAAGTGTTCTCCCTGGACTTGAAACATTAACTCTGTTTCTCTCTCCACAGATGCTGCCAGACCTGCTGAGTTTCACCAACAACTTCTGTTTTTGTTTCAGATCTCCAATATCCACAGTTCTTTCTTTTTTTTGTGCAGCCGCTCATGCTGAACTGAAAGGAACATTGCAGCTGCTTGCTTTGTAACATCAGAACAAAGAAGACTGGTGGCAATTTAATATAAAGTAAAGAAAGACTGATATTTATACAGCACCTGCACCATTTAAAATCACAATTATCCTAAAGCACTTTACAGCCGATGAAGTGTAGTCACTGTTGTAATGTAGGAAGTGCAGCAGCTAATTTCTGCACAGCAAACTCCCACTAAAACAGCAGTGTGATAATAACCAGCTAATCTGTTCTGGAGATGTTGATTGAAGGATAAATACTAGCCAGGAGGCAGAGAAGGACTACACTGCTCTTCACAGAGATAGCATTCTGAAACTTTTCGCATCCATTTAAAGCAGACGGACCTTGATCTAATCTGAGATGTGGCTCATCTGATAGTGCAGCCCTCCCTTATTTTTGAACAAGAGTGTCAAGCCTAACTCTGCTGTCAAATCTTTGAAGAAAGGTCCAAGTGGACTCGAAACATAAAATGCTGCTTGGCCCACTGTGTTCATCCAGCTCTACACTTTGGTATCTCAAAACATAAAATCTGTTTCTCCCTCCGCAGATTCTGCCAGACCTGCTGAGTTATTTTTATTCACTTCTGAGACATGGGCATCAGTGGCTGGCCAGCATTTATTCCACGTAGCTAGCTGCCCTTGAAGGTGATCTGCTAACTTGAACTCCTGAAATCCACCTGCTGTGGGTTGACCCACATTGCCCTAAGGGACGGAGTTCCAGGATTTTGATCCAGCAACGTTGAAGGAATGGCAATATATTTCCAAGTCAGGTTGTTGAGTGGCTTGGAGGGGAATGTGCAGGTGGTGGTATTCCTGTGTATCTGCTGCCCTTGTTCTTCTAGGTGGAAGTGGCCATGAGTTTAGGAAGTGCTATCCGAGGCACTTTGGTGAATTTCTGCAATGTATCTTGCAGTTATCACACATTGCTGCTATTATTTTTTCTGAAGAAGTGTCGACACCCAAAATGTCAGCTTTCCTGCTCCTCTGATGCTGCCTGCTGCATTCGTCCAGCTCCAATCTTGTTATCTGCTGCTACTAATGTTTGAACCAAGTGCAGAGTGGGGGCTGGGTCCAGTAGGGCTAGGGCTGGTAAGATCATAGAATCCCTACAGTGTGGAAGCAAGCCATTCAGCCAATCAAGTCCAACATCAACTCTCTGAACAGCACCCCTGTAATCCATGTATTCCCATGGTTAATCCACCCAAGCTGTGCAAACTGGACACAATGGGCAATTTAGCATGACCGATCCACCTCATCTGCATGTCTTTGGATTGTGGGAGGAAACCAGAGCACACGGAGGACAACCAATGTAGACACAGGGAGAATACACAAACTCACAAACTCTACACAGACAGTCACCCAAGGGTTGAATCAAACCTGGTGCTGTGAGGCAGCTGTGCTAACCAGTGAGTAACCATGCCACCCAGGTCAATGGTTAGGTGGATGGTCTGGTGGTAGGATGGAGTTCTGGTCAAGGGTTGCCACTGGTCATGGGGGCTGGTCAGTGATAAGTTGGCCATTCAGCTTTTGTTACCCTAGGACTAGAATGGGTTTTTAATGCTCTAATCTAACCTGGGTAAGTATTAAGCTTAAATGAATTGAAACCCCCTGAATTCTTCAACTTGAAGGGGCTTTTTTGGAGCATTCCTGACAAAATGGATTTGCCAACTGGAATCATCAATTTCCCAGGGAATTCCAATGGAGTCAGCTGCTTCGGGAATTCCAGTCTGCAATGCTTCAAGGATTGTCTGGCCCTTGAAATATCTGAGTGTATAAATTTCCAGAACAGTTGTTCCCAATGTAAGAAATGGATATTGCCAATATAAGTGACCAATCTGTGCCTGCACAGTAAGCAGACCTAGGCCATCAGATGTAGGATCAGAAGTAGGCCATTAAGCCCATCGAGTCAGCTCCACCATTCTAAAGGGAAGTACATTGGCACATTGTATCACATTAATCCAGAAATGATGTACCTCTTCATATGTCTGATTGGTTCAGGAGTGATCCTTTTCAAATGCCTTAGCGTGCAAAGGAATAAATATCAGATTGTGTTATGACAAAACAGCAAAAAAAGGGCGAAGAAAAGATTACCTACCTCGTCAGAAAGGTTAAATGATAGTTGTTTTGGTTACCCTGCAAAGGTGAATGCTTTTCATGTCTAATATTTCATATTTTCAAATATATCAGTTTCCCATCAACTTCAATCAATGGACTATGTGCTGGTAAATTACTGTGTATTGGCCTCTGGTAAATCTGCATCACGCTCAAGGACTGAGTTTAAGAGAAACACACCTAATTTGTGTATGTATGTCCCTCGTCCCCTTAGAATGGTGGAGCAGACTCGATGGACTGAATGTCCTACCTCTTCTCCTACGTCTGGGTCTGGTAATAGTGCATCAGCTTGTCAACGGGCTTTCTTGTACATTCTGCCGTTCAGGAAGGAAAGAGCTGCTAGCTGCGCGCTGACATTGTGCACAGTGTCATGAGGGAGCAATACCATGAGCTCTGCACTGGGGACTCCCACAACCATGGGCCTTCCATTTCTGACCACTTCAGTGAACTGTTTGCATCTTGGGTCAAGTGTCTTTTCTAGATAATGAAGCCTGGAGGCTGCTTTACCAGCCTCAGTGTGTCTACATGCTGTTTCTACACAGGATGGTGGGAATGTTGGCCATCCCTTAAGGCCATTTTCCTATCAGTATTGGGGGCAGTTACACAATAAGAAGCCTCTCATTTAAGGTGGAGATGGTTGATATTCCTTCTCTGAGATGGTGAGGAGTCAGAGTCATTGAATATATTCAAAGCTGAGTTTGATCTACAATGGAGTTGAAAGTCATGGGGTCGGGGTGGAGTAGCAAGAAAATTGAGTCAATGCTGCATTCACATCAGCCAAGGCATTACTAAAAGGCAGATTCAGGATCAAAGAACTAACTGATCTAAGCATTGAATTGTAGAAACTAGGAGTAGACCATTCAGCCCCTTAAGCCTGCTCTGCCAGCCAGTATGATCACAGTTGATTATCTATCTCAATATGATTTCCTTGACATCTCCATGATGCTTTTACAGTCTAAAAAAATCTCTTTCTTAAATACATCCAGTGACTTGGCCTCAACAGCTTTCAGTGGTAGAGAATTCCACGGGTTCACTACAGTTTGAGTGAAGAAATATTTCCTCATCTCAGTCCTAAATGGTCTACTCCATACCCTGATACTGTGACCCCTAGTTCTAAACCTTCCAACCAAGAGGAAGCATCCTCTCTGAATTTAATCCGTGCACACCTGTTGTAATTTCATACATTTTAATCAGATTCCCTCTCATTTTTTTCTAAACATGATTGAGCACAGGCCCAGTTAAATCAATCTCTCCACATAGCACCATCCTGTCATGACCTGATCTTCCAATTCCTTTTGTCATTACTTCGGGGTAGCAGTACCCCTGCTCTTTCTATTTGCCAAGCCAAAGGCTTTGTCGGTACCTTGTAAACAGCGAAGGAACACTGCCTTGATCGAAGCTACGTGTGAGCAAGCTACATGTGGGTCCTCAATGGCCAGGCTTCTTCAAGGTAATCCATGGCCGTCAAAAAGACCCTCAGGTTAAGTTCAGCAGTCTCCCCACCCAAGCTGTAGCTACAAGGGAGCCATTAGTATTACTAATAATAGTGACTTGCAGATTGGTGCCATTCATTTATCAAAATAATGATTGCATCCCTTTTAAATAGGGAGCAGAAATGATTTATTTTTGTATCTCTCTTTATCCTCAATGATGCAGCACCATTGAGATCAAATGTTTTGAGGACTTTGGAAATGGCGGGTCTCAGGACCAGGCTGATTGGAAGGAAGGAATTTTTTGTGCCCTGTGCAGGGAAGGGTTAGCACAGCAGAATCTTTCCTCAATAATTTGCTGGCACCATTGCCTGGGATGGATACTTGGCACAGAATGTTGCATTGAAGAAACAGCGAAGTGTATGTCACTAGTAATTTCACAAATTGATCTTTTACAATTTCTTTTACCGTAAGATTACATTATTACCAATGATTTTAGTTGGTTTCTGAAATTATCGCTAGAATTTTAGCATTTAGACTCAGCAATAACTTACAGTATGAATGGGAGTTGGCTTTATCAGCAGACTTTCTAGAGACTGTTGGATGTCACCAATCAGTTCATCAAGCTGTAGTTTACACCTTCTAAATGTTTCTCATCCTATCGACTATAAGGGCTGGCATCAACTGTTCTTGTGAGTCCAACCTGTCTCTGCCTCCCTAACCGGTTCTTCCTGTCACCCATCCCTTCCTCCCACCCCAAGCCGCACCCCCATCTACCTACTAACCTCATCCCACCTCCTTGACCCGTCCATCTTCCCTGGACTGACCTATCCCCTCCCTACCTCCCCACCTATACTCTCTCCACCTATCTTCTTTACTCTCCATCTTCGGTCCGCCTCCCCCTCTCTCCCTATTTATTCCAGTCCCCTCTCCCCATCCCCCTCTCTGATGAAGGGTCTAGGCCCGAAACGTCAGCTTTTGTGCTCCTGAGATGCTGCTTGGCCTGCTGTGTTCATCCAGCCTCACATTTTATTATCTTGGAATTCTCCAGCATCTGCAGTTCCCATTATCTCTCAACTGTTCTTCTGCATCAGGTTTTATCCTGTGAGTGGTTGTCAGGGGAGATGGGAGGAATGGCACAGAACTGCAGCGTTCCTTTCAAGTCCGGCAGATGTCAATTAATCAAATGTACAATGTGGTTGGCTTTGAATCACTGCCCACTTCCTCCTCTCATTATCTTTATGGTTTATGTCCCCCTCAATTCTTTTTGTATATCTTCTTTAAGTCAAAGAGTCAAGGTGCTTGGAAAGAGACCCTTTGGCTCATCATCTCCATGATGGTCATCAAACATCGATCTGTTCTAATTCCATTTTCCAGCATTTGTATGCTATAGTGTTTCAAGTGCTTGTGTAAATGCTTTGAAAGGTCATGAGGATTCCTGCCTCGATCATCCTTTATTCTGGAAAATGAGGTGCTGCTGTTCCAGATTGCACTGTACCGCAGCATTCGCATGGGTGGTTTAGTCCAGTTTCTGATCAACAGGAAACGGTCTGGGTCTGTCATATTGGAGATGCTTGTCACCTGGCACTTGTCAAAGAAAGAAAATAAGAAAGAAAGAATGTAATGCAAGATGCATAGTGGTCGATTAGCACAGTTAATGCCCACTTAAGGGCTTCTTTCTGTCCAGCTACAATTTCCAAGCTTGGGGACAGACGACCAACCCGTTAGTCTACATGGGATTGGACTTCTCACATTACAACTACAAACACACGTCCCAAAAAGTACTCAATTGTCACCTGCCATCCTTTAGCCTGAATTGTGACCTATCATTCAAGATTGCTCCAGAAGGGCAAACATCCATCCAATGTCTGCTTTGTTAGTGCCCTTTAGTATCTTATAGACCTCAATTAGGTCCCTTCTCGTTCTTCTAAATTCAAGTGAGTATAGGCCCAAATTTAAAAAAAAACACAAAGAACTGTGGATGCTGGAATTCAGAAACACAAACAGAAATTGCTGCATAAACGTAGCAGGCCAGGCAGTGACTGTGGAGAGAAAGCAGAGTTAATGCTTTGGGTCCAGTAACTCTTCTTTCTGAAGCATCTGTATTCTCTCCACAGATGCTGCCAGACCTGTTGAGACTTCTCCAGCAACATCTGATTTTGTTTGAGTACAGGCCTAAACTCTTCAATGTCTCCTCATAAGAAGAGTCTTTCATCTCTGGAATTAATCTAGTGAACCTTCTCTTTACTGCCTCCAATGCCGGAGGACCAAAGTTGTAAGGCCACGTCACCATAGCCCCATCGTCTCATCAGAGACAGCCAACTGGCAGTGAGCTTAACCTGAGGGCCACCATACCTCAGGCAAGGTTGAGATGGTGCAATTTTCATGGTAACCTCTGGATTGAACCTGCACTGATGCTATCACTTTGCATCACAAACCAGCCATCCAGCCAACTGAACTAACCAATTATTTGGGGTACAGTGTGCGAAACTGTATGAGGTACTTCAGATGTGAGACCTCAAAATGGGAAATCCCACCCTCCAAAAATAGTCCCGCTTTGAAAATGTTACTGCAAGTTCTATGAGTGCTCTGTCAATAGCTTAGGGCATGACTGCAATGTATTGTGTAGTCTCTGGTTGTCTTGATGTTTTCCACATCTGAATAGGCTTGGGCTGGAGTGGTGACATTGTTATTAGCCTCAACGTCACTGGATTTAGAATAAGACCAAGATATGACCACAGAGTATTTTCAATGTAAGGAATGGGTCATTTGAATTGAATTGAGGACATAACATTCATTTGAGCGGTTGTGAATATTTGAAATTCTTTAAGTCAAAAACATGCATGTATTTAGTCAGTGTGCATCATTAGAATGGAGACTGATCAATTTTTCTGTTCTACAGGAATCAAGGAGATTGAGGAAAGTGAAGTCAAGCTAGGAGGTCAGTTATAATCTTTTTGAATAGCAAAGCAGACTTGAGGGGTTGAATGGCCTATTTCTGCTCCATGCTCTGTTTCTTTTTCTCATTCATGGGACGTGGATTTATAGTATGGTCCTAATGCTAGAGGACAGCTCAGAGTCAACTATATTGCTGTGGTTCTGGAGTCAAATGTTGGCCAGACCAAGTAAGGATGGCAGAATTCCTTCACTAAAGGACATATCAGAGAGCTTTTTTAATGACAATCGACAATGGCTATATGATCACCATTAAGTCAGATCTCTGTTGAATTCAAATTACACCACAAGTCATAAAAGCTGAAAGAACTGCGGATGTTGGAAATCAGAAACTCCTGGGTCATCTGAACGGGTCTGGCAGCATATGTGGAGAGAAAGTAGAGTTAACATTTCGGATCTAGTGACTTTTCCTCACCATGTGTCATATTGGGAGTTGAACCCATGGTCCTCAGGCTATCGGGCCTGGCATTCCAGATTGCAGTCCAGTTGCTCCACCACATCTCACCTTTGTCTTATATTTTTAAGTAGCTTGCTGTGTGCAGATTCTGAATTAATTGTTCTCTGTTAAAAAAAACATGTGAATTAGACTTGTGTGATAATGTGTTAATAAGGGGAAGTAATCAATAATGGGGGGATAATAAGCATCCCTTCTAAAGATTATCATTTCAACCCCCACCAACTCCCCCAAAACTGCAGTCCCCTTGCTGTCAAATTGTGAACTTTGATATATTCTGCCAGACGATGAAAACTGACCCAAACGATAAATCTTTAGATGGTTCCAACATTAGAGAATGAAAGATGACTGCTTTCAAGCAAAGGTCAGGTTTAAATCTACTAAACACAATTCACATGTAATCCTTTCCAGCCTCAGGCACCAGCTGACCCTTGGTTGTGACATTCATAGCACAGCTCACATGTAAGTGAAGTTTCACATGGAGAACTGTATAATGTAGTTGGACAGCAGCAGATTTGTGTGCTCAACTGTTGGTTTTCTAATCTGACATGTTGCCTCATATGCAAGTCACAACACGCGCACACCCTCACACAGTGCTGTGTCAGGCAATTAGAGACAATGGGAAGAAGGTCTGGAAATCTCAGTAAATTATTGACCAACTCATTTACTTTTGTGGAACCCACTCCATGTGATCTGTCAAGCAGCAGAGTACAGTCTCACAAGTTTAACCATTTGAGATCTGAAGCCATTTGCCTGTGCTTTCGTGAGCAGATACTATAATAGAAACTTCGGTTTTTGGCACTAAAGGTCTGTCACCTCCTGTAGCCATGCAGGCTCTTTGAAAGATCTTTCCAATTAGTCTTAGCTCCCTGCGCTTCTTCCCCACAGCCCTGCAAAAATCACATACTTTGTAATGACTTCATAAATTTAAGATTGAGCTGCAAAATTTTAGTTGGCATGAAATGCTTCTGTCCACTACTGAAGCCTCTAACTCACAAATTAATCTGTCATATTATCAGCTACCACTGCTCCCACCGTGTGGTGTTCTGGTTTGGCCAGTTTACTTGCCACCAATCTTCCTTGCTCTATGCGGGGTCCAGGGCTTATCTAATTATCAATGGTGGGAGAAACACCACCGGTGAATCTAAATCAAAGAGGTACTTGTCTTGCATAACAAGGTGGTTCACTGCATGGCAGCAATGGGTACAGTTTACATTAACTACCTGGCAGCTAATTGTATTTTACTTTTGTGTGGATCTCTAAGGTCTGTGTGTGGCAGTGACTTCTAGAACTGGAAAACGATGCTGTGAATGGCATAGGCTTATGATTGGCCTTCAGAGCTGCTGTGTGAGTATACAGCCTCACAGCTTAGAATGAACTTCACTTGCTGGGCATAATCGCTAAGGATTCTCAGGGACTGTACAGAATGCACATGTTCCCTTCAGATACTCACACAGATCTCAACTGTCCCTACCCAAAGACGTGTTCAGATTGGTTGCAGCCCAGTGCAGTACTCCCTCAGTACTATTATCTTGTACAACTGGATCCCTTTGCTAAAATAGTGAATGGAGGAATTTTGCACATTAGCTCGTTCATTGCCTGGCCTCCATATTAAGTAAATGGGTGACCTGAGGATATCTTAATTTGTATTGCACACTATTCAAAACAAGATTTCTCCTGCTGGTCTGACCAACATTGTGGGCGGCACGGTGGCTCAGTGGTTGACACTGCTGCCTCACAGCACCAGGGACCCAGGTTTGATTCTAGCCTTGGGTGACTGTCTGTGTGGAGTTTGCACATTCTCCCCATGTCTGTGTGGGTTTCCTCCCACAGTCCAAAGACGTGTAGGCTAGGTGGATCGGCCATGCTAAATTGCCCATAGTGTTCAGGGGTGTGTGGGTTATAGGGGGATGGGTCTGGGTGAGATGCTTCAAGGGGCAGTGTGGACTTGTTGGGCTGAAGGGTCTGCCCCACACTGTGGGGAATCTAATCTAACATTCAGCCCTCAGCCAACACCAAATTATCAATTCTGGGACAATGCAAAATACTGCAGATGCTGGTAATTTTAAATAACTTTTAAGAAATGAAATGCTGAAGACATTAGGGAAGAAAGTGGCAAGAAACAGAATTAATGGTTCCCGTTGAGTCCACTCACTTGGTTTGATTTTATATGGGACATTATTTGGACCAATGGGCTGTTACGTTATACCCTGGAGAAAACACAATTTCAGAGTGTAATTCTTCCAACTGGGAAGCACCTTGGGAACATCCTGAAAGAAAAGTAGGTGCTATCAATAGTTTTTACATCATCCTGTTAAGATTTCTCATTGCACATTGCTTCAGCAGGTGGGACTTTAAGTTACTTCTACCTGGTAACAGAGGTAGGGAGATTACCACTGTACCACAACATCTCCATTGTAATAGATGCAATATACATGCTAATTCTTTCTTTCTGCTGGGATTACTGTGAGAGTTTATGCCTACAGTGTGGGACTTTACTTGATGGAAATGCACGTCAGTAATGTTAATGGATTGTCAAATTCTACAATGCCAATGGGCTGTGGGTCCAAACTTTATACTCCTGTGGGCAATGTTCCCAGTTCACTCCATCATTGTAATCTTTTATTCCTTTCTCCACCATGTATTATAATTGATCTGAATGTTAAGCATGACTACAGCAGAAGATTCATAACTATTCCACGGATTGTTTAAAAATTATCATGAGCAACATACACCTGCCATGCTATGATGATGAAATGAATTTAAACAAGAAACATATTTTTGCTAAGACTCTGTCAATTCCATTTTTTTTTCTTATTTCTATCTACTGCAGCTTGGCTTCATTGGTAACACACTCACTTCTGATTCTCCAGCATCTGCAGTTCCCATTATCTCTGATACATAACCTGATGTGTTTCCATTTCAGAGCTTGGGCATGAAGTCTGCACAACAATATTGGGCAAGAGACACTCAGGAGCCAAACCGAAGGAGAGCTGCATGGTCAGGTGCACTGTCCTTTCTGTGAGATCATAAATTGTGGATCCCTTCGTTTTTCCACTGGTTCATATTACTATAGTGCTTGAGAAATGTATCAGCCATGATTGAATGATAGAGCAGTCTTGGTGGGCCAAATGGTCTAATTCCACTCCCATATCTTAAAGTCTTATTCAGATGAAAACCAAGCCAGCAATGGGTGGCACTCTCTACTTTGAATGGGACGATTGTAAGTTTAAATCCACTCCGGAGAGTTGAACAAATATTTGTGGACCAATGCTCCAGTGCAAAACCCCTTCCTAGCTATGAATTCCAATTATAGTGTTGATACTGCTGGGTTTGCTGAGATTAGTTAACTTTGACATTGGTTAAACTTGGTCCCTCCAGCGTTGGTGCCACATCAGCCTGGAAGTTCACCATGTCAGGAATTGGGAACAATTCTCAATAAATTTACTGCCTAATTAGTACCGGCCAGATAACAAAGTTCTTGAAGCTTCACACAGGATACAATTATACATGTTCACATGTCATCCTGTGCAGGAAAGTGTATGTTCACGAAAACATAATTACAGTGATTAGAGTTAATGTAATTACGAGGTGGTTTAGCTCTTTAAATTGTGCTTAGAGAAACAGACACACTGAGGGGACACTTAAGTAAAATTAACAGCATATTAGGACATGTTGCTGTCTGACTATCTGGAGTCTTTGTATGGAATCTGTGGCGATAAGATGCAAACAGACAAAAAAAAACAGACCTCATGTTTATTGTAGGAGGGAGTTCTGTTAAATTCCCCTTGTTTTTCACTCATCTTTTGATTGATCAGCACAGTGATTTCATATTTCTTTTCCAAGGATATACTTTTCTCATAAAATATGTAAAAGTACATCACGTCACTTATTAAATTAGACATGACATGAAATGTAATGTAGTTCAATTTCATTCAATACAATGTGTGGGACTACTTTGACAATTACAGGTTGTATTTACAATATACATTTTGGATCAAAAATACAGCCTGGAGCGTTTTACAGAGATTCCACCTCTTGGGCACATTACAAGACGATCTTAATCTTGTGATCAGAGATAATGGGAACTACAGATGCTGGAGAATCCAAGATAACAAAGTGTGGAGTTGGATGAACACAGCAGGCCAAGCAGCATCTCAGGAGCACAAAAGCTGACGTTTCGGGCCTAGACCCTTCATCAGAGAGGGGGATGGGGAGAGAGTTCTGGAATAAACAGGGAGAGAGGAGGAGGCGGACCGAAGATGGAGAGAAAAGAAAATAGGTGGAGAGGAGAGTATAGGTGGGGAGGTAGGGAGGGGATAAGTCAGTCCAGGGAAGACGGTCAGGTCAAGGAGGCGGGATGAGTTAGTAGGTAATAAATGGAGGTGCGGCTTGAGGTGGGAGGAAGGGATAGGTGAGAGGAAGAACAGGTTAGGGAGGCGGGGACAGGTTGGGCTGGTTTTGGGATGTAGTGGGGGGAGGGGACGAGGGGACGACTTTCCATATTAAGCAGATGTTCACCTGCACATCTGCCGATGTGGTTTACTGTATCCACTGTACCCGGTGTGGCTTCCTTTACATTGGGGAAACCAAGCGGAGGCTTGGGGATCGCTTTGCAGAACACCTCCGCTCGGTTCGCAATAAACAACTGCACATCCCAGTCGCGAACCATTTTAACTCCCCCTCCCATTCTTTAGACGACATGTCCATCATGGGCCCCCTGCAGTGCCACAATGATGCCACCCGAAGGTTGCAGGAACAGCAACTCATATTCCGCTTGGAAACCCTGCAGCCCAATGGTATCAATGTGGACTTCACAAGCTTCAAAATCTCCCCTTCCCCCACTGCATCTCAAAACCAGCCCTGCTCGCCCCCTCCCCCCCTGCATCCCAAAACCAGCCCAGCCTGTCCCCGCCTCCCTAACCTGTTCTTCCTCTCATCTATCCCTTCCTCCCACCTCAAGCCGCACCTCCATTCACTGCCTACTAACCTCATCCCACCTCCTTGACCTGTCCATCTTCCCTGGACTGACCTATCCCCTCCCTACCTCCCCACCCATACTCTCCTCTCCACCTGTCTTCTTTTCTCTCCATCTTCGGTCCGCCTCCCCCTCTCTCCCTATTTATTCCAGAACCCTCTCCCCCATTCCCCCTCTCTGATGAAGGGTCTAGGCCCGAAACGTCAGCTTTTGTGCTCCTGAGATGCTGCTTGGCCTGCTGTGTTCATCCAACTCCACACTTTGTTATCTAGGATCTTAAACTGTCACCCTTCGTCACTGAGTCTTTGATGTGGCTGCCCTAAGTTTTATTTAATTGTTAATTGCACAGGTTGATTGGTGATGTAGTATTTCACCTCAGCACCCTCTGAAGCCCCAGGACGCTTCTCCACAATCACCCACGGCATTACTACTTCTTCGACACCATTCCACTACCACCCCCTCCACCCCAACTAAACCCATTCTGAAGTACCTTAACTTAGTCTCTAATGACAGAATCAGAATTGTAATGGTGCAGAAGAAAGCCATTCAGCTCACCATGCCTGTGCACACCCTCTAAGCATTTTGACTCAACCTCAGGCCTTTTTACCTAATCTTGAACATTGTTTCTGTTTAAATAATCACCCAATACCCCCCGGTGCCTTTAATTAACTAAATTATTGAACTAAATTAGCTTGACTGTCACATGTACTCAAATGAGTGCAATGAAAAATTTACAAGTCGCCACTTACACAGCGTCATCATATTCTTCAGTACAAGTTCTTAGGGCAAAATAAGCAGAAAAATTTAGAAATAAAAAGTATAGCGTTACAGATTGTGGGAATAAATTTGAAAATAGAGAAATAAAAAGCTCAGGGGTAACAGGAAGCATGCTGCAGGTTCTGAGGAAATTCAATGTACACTTTAAGGGGTCCTGAGGAGGTAACTTTTTAAGCTCCTGATTTTATTTCACATCTTGGCCTGTCAAGAAACAGAGTCAAGGATGGGGAAAGTTAAAGTGAGTGGAATGACATTACCATCCAATCCTACGATTTTTTTCAAGGGGTTCACATATGAACCTTTTTTTTGGGCAAATGAGCAAGACACCAAGGTCAAGCTGATGGGTCCTCTTTGTGTCCAGTGTGACTTAGTTGGTTGCATACTCACTCTAAGTCAAAGGATGTAAGTTCAATTCCCAAGCCTGACCTGGAGCACAAAAATCAAGACTGCCACTCCAGCATAATACTAAGAGAAAGCAGTCCTGCTGGAATTTCTACCTTCCAGATGAGATGTTACCCCTTCATGGATAACTGTTCAAATGGTTACTGCGTTTCCTACACCACAACAGTGACTACACTTCAAAATTAATTCACTGCCTGTGAAAGGTGCAATATAAATTCAAGTCATTCTTTTTAAATATGTGGATTGAAGCCCAAGGTTAGGAGTTAAATTCCAAGTTCATTATTATTACAAGATAGGCACAGAGCTACCTTTCACGTCAGCTGCACCTTTGCTCTGAGTTTAAAGTTAAAACTGGGCACAGATTCAAGCCCTTTTCAAATGATAAAAAGGTGATGTTGACACTCCCAGTGTCATGCTGAGGGAGTGCAGCAGTAATGGGGATGCAGGAGGAAATTACTGCACATGCTGGAATCTGGACTGAAAACAAAAGCTGCTGGAAATCACAGGGGCTAAGGCAGCATCATGGAGAGAGAACAAGTGAATGTTTCAGGTCTAGATGACTCTTTGGATGACATCTTTAGCATGAAATGTTCAAACTAAAGTCTCTTCTGCCTTTCAAAGTCAATGGAAAAGATGCCATGGCACTGTTCGAGAGAAAGTTGAACATTCTACTTGGTTTTCTGGTCAGTGTTCCTTCCTTCACCACCACCACCAAGCACAGCTAATCTGACCATTTACTTTACTCGTATGTGTGGGGCCATAAACTAAAGTAGCTCCTATGCATTGAAAACATTGCTTTGTTGTCAAACACCATGAGACATTCTGAGACCATGAAAGGTAATGGGGTGGCACGGTGGCTCAGTGATTAGCACTGCTACCTTACAGACCTCGATTCGATCCCACCCTCAGGTGACTGTCTGTGTGGAGTTTGCACATTCTCTCTGTGTCTGCATGGCTTTCCTCCAGGTGCTCTGGTTTCCTCCTGCAGTCCAAAGGTGTGCAGGCTAGGCGGATTGGCTGTGCTAAATTGACAATAGTGTTCAGGGATATGGTAGATTAGGTGGGTTATGAGGGATGGGTCTGACTGGGATGCTCTGAGGGTTGGTGTGGGCTTGTTGAGCTGAAGGGCCTATTTCCACACTGTAGGGATTCTATGCTACTTCACATATCTTTCCTCCCACCATGATTTTTCAGGGATTTGGAAGATCACATAGAGGGCACAGCATAGAAAGAAACCAGTTGGCCTCACTGATGTGTGTTGGATTTTACATTCTACATGAGTCATCTCTCATTCCATCTGCCTCATCTCGACATTTCTTCCCTTTTATTCCTCCCTCATTCTCAGCTAGATTTCTATTGGAGGCATTTTTTTTATCAACCTGTTTGGGCATTTCATGACATACCTCTGACACAAGTGGGATTGTGATGCCAGAACTTATAGTCTGGAGGCAGAGACATTACTGCTCTATCACAAGAGGTCATTGGAAATGTTGAAGATTGCATTAATCCCTTTATGTGCTAACAAGCTCTCCATTCTAACCAATCTGTAAGTTAACTAATTCTCAACATTTCCCTATTGGATTCATTTGTAACTATTTTCCATTCAAGGCCCCCCAGTTCGATCCTCCTAATAGCTTGTGCAATCCAATCATATTTCTGTTGTTCTTAAGCAGTTTCTCTTTAACTACAGAGAAAAAGTCTCCAAACCCACTTCATTTTTCCCCTTAGCTGGAACCTCTCCATTCTGTTTTTTTTTCTTTTCTATTTTGCATTCCCTCTTGTACTTTTAAACCCATTTACTTAATATGGAGGCCAGAATTGTGTACAATATTCTCAGTGTGATCTGAGCAGGTTGCATTACAAGTTTGTTACAGCCGAGAAATAAATCCTAAAGCACTGTCTAAACCTCTATTTGTGAATAAAAATTGTTCGTTTGATTTGGAAATACACAGCATTTTAAATATTGAGATAATATGGTCCGTAACTTTGCCTCCTGTTCGCCTGCCTATCTCTTCATCTGTGGTTTGGTTAGAAATTGAGACGCTTCAGTGAGATTACGCTGTGCTAGCTTCATGCTGTGGAAGCAGAGCTTGTCAGTTGTGCAGCAAGCTGAGAGGAGATGTTTGAGCCTTACTGTGTGCCTGACAATATCCTGTACCACAGAGACCAAAGGAGAAGAAAATAAAGAATGCTGACAAACTTAAACAATACCAGAAAACACTGAATGAACAGTAGGTGCATCATGTTTAAAAGTGAGTGAAAAAGAATTTCTTCTCCTTCAGTTCTGTGCACAATGGCAGGTTAGCCATGTGGCACTGCCACTAGAATAATTCTACAGAGGCCAGTATCTCATCACCAAGTCACCCTTTATTTACACATACATGATACTGACCCAGCTAGCACAGAGCTGGCTGTCCATGTGAACAGAACACCTACCACTCCTGCTTATATCTGTATGTCAACTGGGGCTCCCTGATGAGACCAGATTAACGGTGCTAATTAGGGAACTCACATTCTATGAGGTCTACCTAGCTGGCCTCATTACAATCACTACAGCAACCTCCAGCATGAATAGGGCAAGGGTAGCACAGGGGTTTGGTTAGCTCAGTTGGCTGGTTGGCTGATCTACAATACAGAATGGCACCATGTAGTGATTGGAACCAGGTAGATCTCATTGACAATGAAATCCTCGATTGGGGTTATTAACCAGGACCAATCAGAGAACCGTGCCTAACAGATTCAGAGTCTCCTCACTTCAGGGACTGACTGAGCTGGCTGGTCACAGCCAGTGTACTGTGCTCATGTAAATAAAGGGTGACCTGGTGATGGGATATCAGCCTCTGTGCAGTTATTTCATAACCGTGGCACAGTTGTGTCAACAAAGAGGACATAATGTTAAGATCAGAGCTTGGTTGGACATCTAGATGGAATTCAGGTAGTGTCATTTCACATCAAGGATAATCAGAATCCAAAATTCTCTTTCCTAAAGATGACTGAGATAATCAAAAGTTGCAGAAAGATAACTGATGTAATTTTTTTAGGTTAGGCTGTTAAGGGATAGGAAGCTGAAACAGGCAAATGGAGTTGAAATACAAATCAACCATGATCTAATTCTGGATGAAGGGGTTTGAATATGCCACTACTGATCCAATATAACTTAGCCTTTTTGCTTTATGGAGGCAAATGAACATTGTTGACCTGGGAGTCATTTTATGCTTTTGTCAGCTTTCTTTGACTCATTCATGAGACGTGAGTGTCATTGGCAAGCCCATCCTTAATTGCATTTGAGCAGACGATGGCAACATAAATGTGAAAGAAATGCTTGCTTTTAGATAAAAGCAATGCTGAAATATCTCCAGCTACCTCATGTAATGGCTGCAGAGATGAAACCAGAGGCCAATGTGCCCACAACGCTTGCTCCCAGCTGGGCTGTCATTTTGATCCCATGGCCCCATGTCCAGACAATTATTTTGTGTGATATACCCTGGACTGTTTTAGTGGGTCAATGTTAACATCTAAGCAGAACAACAAATGCCACTAAGTATCAGAGAGATACACAATGTGGATCAGTAACGCTGACTTGATTAATTTAGAAATTGAACTCAGACAGCTGTGCTTAGACAAGGAGAGTCAATACTGTTCAAAAATAAAACTGCTTTAAATATTTAATTACAACATTTTATTTCTTTATTTTTATCGATCTGTAGAAGGAAAATAATGTTGTCTAATCAGTGGCCGATGGAGTGTTTTATAGTTTGAGGAAGATGAATTTCAAACATGTCAACTTGAAATTATGTTGCTTGCAGAAAATCTGAGCAAAGGATTTCAGTTAGGTTTGAACATATAATTTTAGGAAAATGGGGAACGGACTGAAACAATGAACAGAAATTTAGCCCTATTATTAAAGATTTGATATCCGCTCTATGTCTAAATATTGTTGTATGCTTCAGTTAGTATGCAACATAATTATAACAGACTGACTAATTGACATTGCAATATAGTAGCATGTGACCTGACAGTATAAAGATCTCAATGTCTATCTTTCTGGGGCTACTTGCAGCAAGACTTGCTGAGGGAAGCATGCTACAGCTTCATAGAATCCTTACAGCATGGAAGCAGGCCATTCAGCCCATCAAGTCCACACTGATCCTCTAAAGACCATCTCACCCAGACCAACACACCCCTGCCCTATTCCTGTAACATTGCTAACCCACCTCAATCTGCACATTCCTGGACAATTTAACATGGCCAATCCACCAAATCCACATGCCTTTGGTCTGTGGGAGAAAACCCATGGAGACACAGAGAGAATGTACAAACTCCACACGGTCACCCAAGGCTGGAATTGAACTTGGATCCCTGGTGCAGTGAGGCAGCAGTGCTAACCACTGAGCCACTGTGCCACCCCAAATCAGTTTGACTGAATTGCTCAGTACTAGCTCAGAAACAGTAGTACCTATGTAATACATGTAAACACCAAGAACTGGAACAAACGTCTATTAAATCTGTCAGTAGTATGTTGCCCGTGTTTAGATCAGTTGACTGGAAAGCTGTCTTGTGATTTAGAGTAATAACGATGGCATGGGCTCAATTCCTAGTATTGGCTGAGGTTGCAATGCAGATCCACCTTCTCAACCTTGCCTGACATTCAGGTTAAAATCATCACCAGTTGCTTCTCTCCGAAGAGAGAACAGCTGTAGGGACCATAGTGACTTTGTCCTACCCATTTTTAGTCCCTATGTTACGGGAACTCTGTTTCTCTCTCTGCAGATGCTGCCAAACCTGTTGACACTACGGAGTATTGGGTGCAATTCTGATCTCCGTCCTATAGGAAGGATGTTGTCAAACTTGAAAGGATTCAGAAAAGATTCATAAAGATGTTGCTAGGGCTGGGGGTTTTGAGCTTTGGGAAGGCAGAGTAGGTTTGGGACTATTTTCCTCGCAGCATCAGAGGCTGAGGGGTGACCTTTCAGAGGTTTATAAACTTATGAGGGGCATGGATAGGGTGAATAGGTAAGGTCGTTTCCCTGGGGCGGAGGTGTGCAAAACTAGAGGGCATAGGTTGAAGATGAGAGAGGAAAGATATAAAAGGGATCTAAGGGGCAACTTTTTCATGCAGAGGGTGGTGCGTATATGAAATGAGCTCTAGAGGAAGTAATGGATGTTGGTACAATCACAACATTTAAAAGACATGTGGATGGGTGTATGAGAGATAGTGGGAACTGCAGATGCTGGAGAATCCAAGAATACAAAGTGTGGAGCTGGATGAACACAGCAGGCCAAGCAGCATCTCAGGAGCACAAAAGCTGACGTTTCGGGACTAGACCCTTCATCAGAGGATGAAGGGTCTGATGAAGGATCTAGGCCCGAAACGTCAGCTTTTGTGCTCCTGAGATGCTGCTTGGCCTGCTGTGTTCATCCAGCTCCACACTATGTTATCTTGGATGGGTATATGAACGGGAAGGGTTTAGAGGAATATGGGCCAAATGTTGGCAAATAGGACTAACTTTATATAACATACCTAGTTATCATGGACAAGTTAGGTTGAAGGGCCTGTTGCCATGCTGTGCAGCTCAATGACTCTGAACCTGATGTTCTCTGTGTTTGTTTCCGATTTCCAGCACTTGCAGTATTTTCCTTTAAATTAATTACTTTGGTCTATGCCAATGTTTTTCCTCTAGCTAAAGCAATAGCAATCCTGCTTTACTTAGACAAATAAGAATAAATTTCTACTCCTTTGCCCGTCATATGTTTATCTAAAATTCCATTAAATTTATCTAAACTGTTTACCTCACTTCCTATGTCTGCAGTCTGTTACACATTCTCAACACTGTCTCAGTAAAGAAATTGCTCCTGAATTCACCATTAGACGTTTTATTTACTATTGTATCTTTATCACCTCTAGATATTCAGACACAGGGTCTACAAATTCCTATGCAGAGCCATTAACAGTCTATCCTAGCCTGAGAGCTGGTGCTCCTTATTGACACAGCCGTTCTGTGATCAGATTGCACCTCGAACTAGCCGGCACCAAATTAAGGATAATCTTGAATGAATCTTTCCAATAAGAAGAATTTTATTAAAAACATTACAGTGATATATATGAGGCACAGAAAAAGAACAGAAAGGAGACATTATTTCTATATGTTAATACAGTGTCAAGGCATCTCATTATGCTGACAGTATTGCTCTCTATAAACGAGATTTGCAATGGAAATATAATGAGCACAATATAATCCCCATTCAAGTTTCAAGGGGCTTTTCAATAGAATAAGGAGAACATTACACTACTAATCCTGATAAAGGCACATTTGAACAAGATAATTGTATAATTTTGTATTTTGTGGAGGTGTGTGCTACAAATGTGTAAAATGCATCTATACAGTCATAGCTGGGGTAATTTTAAAGGTACGGGATAGCTTTGGAAGCTTTATTCACATTGCTTTACCATGAGATTGAGAGTAAATGAGGCCAATACACTTCAGATATTTGGATATGCCAATGAGCAAGGAATCATCCTACTCCTTCACTACCACTGAATATCTCCCTTCACTACTATTATTGCCAACCCCTATACACCTTCATTACCCATTTCAGCATGACTAGTCCTCCTTCACTACTACTGAAACCCTCCCTTCATCACTACCATGATTGACCCCTTCAGACCTCCACCACTCACTTCACCTTGACTAGCCACTTCACTACCGCTGACAATCCCCAAATCAACCCCAGCATGACCATCTCATTACTCCCTTCACCACCAACATTAGCATCACCACACACCTCTTTCATTGCCACCAATACCCCCTTTGCCACCACCACCCCCTTCTCTATGTCTAGCTTTTTCAGGTGATCATCTGTGTGGAGTTTGAACATTTTCCCTGTGTCTGCATGGGCTTCATCTGGGTGCTCCAGTTTCCTCCCACAGTCCAAAGCAGGTGGATTGATCATACTAAATTGCCCATCGTATCCAAGAATGTGCAGGTTGGGTGGATTAGCCAGTGCAATTGCAGTGTTACAGCAATAGGGTAGGATGATCTATGTGGGATGTTCTTGGGAGTGCTGTGTGGACTCAATGGGCCGAATAGCCTGCTTCTATGCTTCAGGGATTTTGTTTCCATGATTCTATTTCCATCTAGAAGGACTAGGGCAGCAG
This sequence comes from Stegostoma tigrinum, assembly GCF_030684315.1. NCBI lineage: Eukaryota > Metazoa > Chordata > Chondrichthyes > Orectolobiformes > Stegostomatidae > Stegostoma > Stegostoma tigrinum. The sequence goes on along the minus strand of NC_081383.1, from coordinate 9,893,069 downwards.
ATACATGGAAACACCACCCCCTGCAATTTCCCCTCCAAGCCATCCACCATCTTGACTTGGAAATACATTGCTATTCCTTCACAGTTGCCGGATCAAATTCCCAAAATTTCCTCCTCCCTTAGGGCACTCTAGGTCAACCAACAGTAGGTGGACTGCAACGGTTTAAGAAGGCAGCTCACTACCCCCATCTCAATGACAGCTAGGGATGGGCAATAAATGCTGGCCAGCTAGTGATGCCCACATCTCACAAATGAATAAAACAAAATCCATCACCATCACAACTCCATTAATTCCTTCACAGCAAACAGTTCATGGCTCTCAGCGTGGACTCAGAAACACAACTCTGCATGTCTTAAATAGCCTGCGTAAGACAAGAGCAGAGAAGAGCTTTAATTTGCATTTTATTTCACACCTCTCACATCTTCAAGCCACCCCAGAATGATTTATAGCTAGTAAATTACTTTTGAGGTGAAGTCATTGTTATTTTGTATGTAAACAAGGCAAATTAATTAATTCACAGCAAGAGCAATCAGTGATGTGTATGACCGGTTATCTGGCTTCGTTGGTGTCAGTTGAAAGATAAATGTTTGTCAGAGTTATAGGAAGGATATTATTAAGTTGGAGAGAGCTCAAAAGAGATTTACCGGGATGTTGCCAGGTATGGAAAGTTTGAGTTACCAAAAAAATGGCTGGATAGGCTGGAATTGTTTTTCTCTGGAGCACAGGCGTTTGAGAGATACCTTATACAAGGATATAAAATGATGAGCAGTATAGATAGAGTTAATGATAATTGTCTTTTCCCGAGGATCGGGGATTTCAAGACTAGGGGGCACATTTTTAAGGTGAGAGGAGAGAGATTTTTTAAAAAATGACATTGAGGGGCAATTTTTTTACACAGGAAGTGGTTTGTGTTTGGAATGAACTTCCTGAGGAGGTGGAGGGATGTGGGTAAAATTACAACATTTAAAAGACGTTTGGATAAGTACATGACTAGGAAAGGTTTGGAGAGATTAGGGCCAGGAGCAGGCAGGTGGGACCAGTTTAGTCTGGAATTATGTTTGACATGGACTGGTGGGACCAAAACGCCTGTTTCCATGCTGTATGACTCGATGACAATGACTATAAATACACGACATGTTTTAAAATTGATGCTTTCGGTTTTGGCCCTGGCTCTGAGATGACATTCTCACCTCTGATTCATCAGGGTAAAGGTTCAGGCAAATCCTTCTCCAGAGGCTTTGGCATGATTGCTAGGCAGACAGTATGAAGGGAATGCCGCACTCCCAGAGGTGCAGCCTAATTCCAGATTGGATGTTTAACTATGTCTGCCTTCACAGCTCAACAACAAAGACCTCATGGCAAATAAAAACCAAAAGAACTGCGGATGCAGTAAATCAGGAACAAAAACAGAAGTTGCTGGAAAAGCTCAGCAGGTCTGTTAAGAAAAAAATTAGAGTTAACGTTTTGGGTTCGGTGACCCTTGCTTAGAGTTCAGGGGGGAACGGTCATCGCACCAAAAACATTAGCTCTGTGATTTTTTCTTTACAGATGCTGCCAGACCTGCTGAGCTTTCCCAGCAACTTCTGTTTTATACCCATTATGTCCTATCTATTTTATCTTCAGTTTCAGAGGAGCGAGTTTGGCTGTACCAGTCTGACACTTTTCAATTTCTGGCATATGCAGTTTGTGGAATGAGATTGCCAAAATGCTGATTGCTTATCCTTACTTAGGCACTGGGTGGACAACAGCCTCGAATTAAGTATACACCCTGGGAGTAGTTGATTGTGAAATATTTGACTAGACATGACTTTGGGGCTGGAAGATTAACACTTGCGAATGACTACATGGTCCTCCACTAGAGATTATCTTGATACCTGTGAAACTACTGTAGGGAGGTAATGGCATCATGGTAATATCGCTGGGCTAGTAATCCAAAACCCTAAACTAACATTCAGGGGGTAATATTCAGGTGCTGATGGTGAAATCTGAATTCATTAAAATCCAGAATTAAAAGCTGGTTTGTTGGTGACAATGACAATTATCACTGATTGCTATAAAAACCTACCTGGTTCACTGATGCACTTTAGGGAAGGAAATATGTCACCTTTACCTGATCTGGCCTATTTTAGCTCCAGACCCACAGTAATGTGGTTGAATCTTAACTGTCCTATGAAATGGCTTTGCGAGTTGATCAATTTACAACAACTCGGGATGGGCAACAATGCCAAGATCCCAAAGAAGAGGTAAAAATTATCTTTCAGTCAATTTATGCAACATCCTGCTGTCATCTTCTGAGGAGATCTTGTTTGACCTACTCAGTAGCCTCTTTGCCTCTAAGCCAGCAGCTCCGGGTTCAAGTCCCACTCCAGGACCTAATGACTAAAGAAGGCCTGGTTATAACACAGCCAAACAGATTGAGTGTCAATTTCCTCCATGATACAGGAGATGGTAAGAGTTGGAGAGGTTCCTGTTCAGTCAATCAATGAAAAGTAAACTAGAGTTTCCAGCATCACTACATATCTAAACTACATATCTAAAATGCTCATGTAAACGTCCATGTTTCTAATAACAAGTCAGATTCCCTTGAGGCCAGTAGTTTTGGCTCAGATTGGTGGCAACTGTATGGGATTAGATCACTGATCCAGCTGAATTTTGGAGTCCACCCTTGACCCAAAGGTAGGGTTGTCATAGTCTTACCAGACCATGGAGTTTCTGTCTCATTGGAGAGAGGTGACTCATAGTGGTTTGACCTAAGGGTCACGACATCTCAGGCAAGGGGAGAGATTGAAAAAGGAGAATCACTGCCAGCAGCCTCAGCCAGTGTGGGGATTGGGATCATTCATTACAGGGAACCTTACCCTCATTTATTAAGTTACCAAGAATTCATCATCCTCTTCCCTATCAGTATCCTAGAGCACAAAGCCTGATACCTCTGTTTTTCCCTAAGTATTTCTCTAAGTACAGCTAAGTATTTTGATGTGACATTTTTAGATACTTTCAATTTCTAAATTACCAAAGCTGATCCCAGGAAGAAAAAGTCCATCACCTCGAACCTAACCAGAAGAATTTGATCAAATATTTGCTTCTGAGCAGTAACATTATTGTAGCTGAGTATAAACCAGACATATGATGTAATTATGTACCTGTAACTGACATCAATGGTATATTTAACTGACCAGCCATGTTACAGTGCTGTGGACGTGGAGCTGATAAAGTCCAGTACTGTAATTAATTAAATCTAATTACCTACTGTACACTTGTAATTAACAAAGGCAGTTTTCTTACTGCATAATTAGAATTAATTATAGGCAATTTCTTGCTGTGAAATCTTAATGGATGGAAGTTGGTTTCTACGAGATTGCAACTGATAAAACTCAATCTCTTACTGTGCAATTATAATCAATCCATTTGTCCACAGTGTTCTCTCTCAGCCAGGATCCTAACCCAGATCTCACCTATCAGATTCTTGAGCCACTTACTTGGGAAGAATAGCTGAGGTGGTTTTCCTATTCCTTCTTCACTGTTTTTGTCTTTAGATTGTCTTCTTCTGGTGGGCTCCAAACAAGGCTAAGGAGTCCTTTGCAGTGAGGGAAGTGTCTATCAATTCAAGGGATTGAAGTCTTGCTGCTTGGAATCAAGTCAGATTTTGGAGCCTGTGCTGCATTCCCAACTAATATTCTCTAGAATATAGTTTGAAGACAAAAAGTCTGACTTATGAGGTAGGGAGATGATCAATGGGTTCGGAATCAATCTGCTTCAAAGCAAATAGCCTGCTGGATGTGTTTGGAGTTCTGCTAGATTGTAGGTATCTGATGGTTCCCTCCTCAGTGGGACATATGCCAATTGTACCCCTTATGGATGCAATGATTACAGGAACTGCAGATGCTGGAGTCTGAGATGACTAGGTGTAGAGCTGGATGAACACAGCAGGCCAAGCAGCGTCAGAGGAGCAGGAAAGCTGACTTTTCCTTGGCCTGCCCGAAACGTCAGCTTTCCTGCTCCTAAGATGCTGCTTGGCCCGCTGTGTTCATCCAGCTCTACACCTTGTTATCTCTGTACCCCACTCATTGCCCATCTGACTGATATCATATTATTAACAACCTTCCCAGGAATTGCTAATACATTTGAGCGCGATATGAAGTAATGTGGGAGGGAAACATTTTCCGCTGATTCATAACCAGCAAGTCTTTGGCTGAGGCAGTCTGGCTGAATGATCATATTTCAATGTTAATGGTTGCTATTTATAGGTTCTGCAAAAATTGAAACCAATTTGAATACTATTTGCCAAGGTTGTTCTTGTATTTTAAAAAAAAACCCCAGCAGCTTAATACCACACCCAAATCAAATTAATGGGTGGAATCTTTGGGGCTCACTCAAAGCTTTTCAAAGGGCACGCAGTAGCCAGGGAGTGGAAAGACCTTAAGCAGGCAGGAGGCAAAAAAATCAGTTTTCTGACAATGGATTAAATTTTGTTATTAAGTTCTCAGAATCTTTCAGATGAATCGGCTTTCCTACCAAGAACCACCTCTTGCATTTATAAATGTAGAAACATAGAAAATAGGAGCAGAAGTAGACATTTGGCCCATCAAGCCTGCTTTGCTATTCAATCTGATTATGGCTAATTGGTTAACTCAATGCCCTGTTCCTGCTTTCTCCCTATACTCTTTGATCCTTTCATTCCTAACAACTATATATAACTCCTTCTTGAAAACATTCATAGTTTTGGCCTCAACAGTTTTCTGCAGCAAATAATTCCGCAGGCTCATCAGTCTCTGGGTGAAGACATTTCTTCTCATCTCAGTCCAAATTGGCCTAATTTAGAACCTTAGTCTGTGACGCCTGATTCTGAACTCCGTGGTCATTGGGATGATCCTCACTGCATTTACCATGTCTCGTTCTAGGAGATCTCCACTCAGTCCGTTGACATGCCAGCCTCTTACAATGATGTTAATGAGTTCAAACATTTGAATTACAAAAGGGAAATATGTGTCTTTGCAAAGTTGATTATTTGTGTGGAGGGCATACCTTGCAGGATAGACAGAAGGTGTTATATAAATATAAATAGTTGTCGTTCTTTTTAAAGGAATGACCCTATTGTGGCTATTATCTCACACTACTTGGTGTTCCATTTCAATTTATTCAAGTGGTCATTCTTTTAGTGTGACCCTGTCTAGATGTGGTGACGTTGAGGCTAAGCCAGAGCTGAAGAGTGACCTGAGATCCGTGTGGCTGAGGAAAATTGTGGTGGGTTAGTATCAACCTGAGAGAAGCTGGAATTCATAAATTGAGTTCCAGAACTTTATTGCATTACATCATTACAAAAATACACTTCCAAGATGCTTTATTCACTTTGCTCGTCCAAGTCAATAGCATTTATTTACAATATACATCAAAGACTTGGTTGAGGAAAATGAATGTGTGATAGCCAAGTTTGCAGATGACATAAATATAGGTTAAAAAAGCAAATGGTGAGAATCACACATACAGTTGGACGAGGAATATAGACAGGTTAAAGCAAGTGGGCAAAATCTTAGCAGGTGAGACATGATGTGGGAAAATGTGAGGTTGTGTAGTTTGGCAGGAAGAATAGAGGAGCAATTTAAAAGGAAGAGATTGAAGGATACTCCAGAACAGAGGAATTGTCCATGAATCACAAAAAGCTGGCATTCAAGTTCAGTTGCTAATAGAGAGGACAAATGGAATGTTGGATTTTATTTCAAGGAAATGGAGTATAAAAGTGGGGAGGTTTTCAAAAACTATACAAAACAGTTGTCAGACCACAGATGGAATACTGCGAGCAATTTTGGGGCCCCTCACCCATGGAAAGATATACTGACATTGGAGGTAGTCCAAAGATGGTTCATGAGGCTGATACCTTATGGTGGATTTATTTTATGAGAAGAGGTTGACTAGGTTGGGCTTGGGAGTGTTATCAAACAGAGAGATCTAGGGGTTCAGGTACATTGTTCCTTGAAAGTGGCATCTGCGTGGTGAAGAAAGAGTTTGGCACACATTTGCCTTCATCGGTCAGAGCATTGAGTACACGAGTTGGGATGTCTTGTTACAGCAGTACAACACATTAGTAAGGTCGCATTTGGGGTACTGCATCCAATTCTGGTCGCTCTGCTATAGGAAGGATGTAATCAAACTAGAAAGGTGCAAAAAAAGATGTACAGGAATGTTATCAAGACTGGAAGGTTTGAGTTAAAACGAGAGGTAGGACAGACTGGGATTTTCCTCCCTTGGAGCATGGGAGGCTGAGCGGTGACTTTATAGATGTTTATAAAATCATGAGGGGCATGGATAGACAAAGTCTCTTCCCCAGGCTAGGGGAGTTCAAGTATATTTTTAAGGTGAGAACATAAAGATTTAAAAGGGGCTTGGGGACATCTTTTTCACACAGAATGTAATATGTATGTGGAACAAGCTGCCAGAGGAAGTGGGAAGAGGCTGGTACAATTAAATCCTTTAAAAGACATTTGGACAAGTAGATGAATAGGAAAGGTTTAGAAGGATATGGGCCAAATGCCGGGAAATGGGAGTAGCTCAGTTTAGGAAAGCTTATTGGCATGGATGAGTTGTAGTAAAGGGCTTAATGTCTCTATGGCTATATGTACTCAGTAGAATATAGGAAAATGAGAGGTGACCTTATTGTAACATGTAAGATTCTAAGTGGGTTTGTCAAGATAGATACACCTGCATTCCGCATGGAGATGGCCTCAAGGCCCTCCGCTTCTTCCTGTCCCGCAGGCCCGACCAGGTCCCCTCCACCGACACTCTCATCCGCCTAGCGGAACTCGTCCTCACCCGCAACAACTTCTCTTTTGACTCCTCCCACTTCCTACAGACTAAGGGGGTGGCCATGGTCACCCGCATGGGCCCCAGCTATGCCTGCCTCTTTGTAGGTTACGTGGAACAGTCCATCTTCCGCACCTACACAGGCCCCAAACCCCACCTCTTCCTCCGGTACATTGATGACTGTATCGGCGCCGCCTCTTGCTCCCCAGAGGAGCTCGAACAGTTCATCCACTTCACCAACACCTTCCACCCCAACCTTCAGTTCACCTGGGCCATCTCCAGCACATCCCTCACCTTCCTGGACCTCTCAGTCTCCATCTCAGGCAACCAGCTTGTAACTGATGTCCATTTCAAGCCCACCGACTCCCACAGCTACCTAGAATACACCTCCTCCCACCCACCCTCCTGCAAAAATTCCATCCCCTATTCCCAATTCCTCCGCCTCTGCCGCATCTGCTCCCACGATAAGACATTCCACTCCCGCACATCCCAGATGTCCAAGTTCTTTAAGGACCGCAACTTCCCCCCCACGGTGATTGAGAACGCCCTTGACCGCGTCTCCCGCATTTCCCGCGACACATCCCTCACACCCCGCCCCCGCCACAACCGCCCCAAGAGGATCCCCCTCGTTCTCACACACCACCCTACCAACCTCCGGATACAACGCATTATCCTCCGACACTTCCGCCATTTACAATCCGACCCCACCACCCAAGACATTTTTCCATCCCCACCCCTGTCTGCTTTCCGGAGAGACCACTCTCTCCGTGACTCCCTTGTTCGCTCCACACTGCCCTCCAACCCCACCACACCCGGCACCTTCCCCTGCAACCGCAGGAAATGCTACACTTGTCCCCACACCTCCTCCCTCACCCCCATCCCAGGCCCCAAGATGACATTCCACATTAAGCAGAGGTTCACCTGCACATCTGCCAATGTGGTATACTGCATCCACTGTACCCGGTGCGGCTTTCTCTACATTGGGGAAACCAAGCGGAGGCTTGGGGACCGCTTTGCAGAACACCTCCGCTCAGTTCGCAACAAACAACTGCACCTCCCAGTCGCGAACCATTTCCACTCCCCCTCCCATTCTCTTGATGACATGTCCATCATGGGCCTCCTGCACTGCCACAATGATGCCACCCGAAGGTTGCAGGAACAGCAACTCATATTCCGCCTGGGAACCCTGCAGCCATATGGTATCAATGTGGACTTCACCAGTTTCAAAATCTCCCCTTCCCCCACTGCATCCCTAAACCAGCCCAGTTCATCCCCTCCCCCCACTGCACCACACAACCAGCCCAGCTCTTCCCCCCCACCCACTGCATCCCAAAACCAGTCCAACCTGTCTCTGCCTCCCTAACCGGTTCTTCCTCTCACCCATCCCTTCCTCCCACCCCAAGCCGCACCCCCATCTACCTACTAACCTCATCCCACCTCCTTGACCTGTCCGTCTTCCCTGGACTGACCTATCCCCTCCCTACCTCCCCACCTACACCCTCTCCACCTATCTTCTTTACTCTCCATCTTCGGTCCGCCTCCCCCTCTCTCCCTATTTATTCCAGTTCCCTCCCCCCATCCCCCTCTCTGATGAAGGGTCTAGGCCCGAAACGTCAGCTTTTGTGCTCCTGAGATGCTGCTTGGCCTGCTGTGTTCATCCAGCCTCACATTTTGTCGTCTTGGAATCTCCAGCATCTGCAGTTCCCATTATCTCTCATAGATACAGAAAGGTCATTTCCCCTTGTGGGAGAGCCGAGGACCAGAGGGCACAAACTCAGAATCAGGGGTTACATATTTAAGACAGAGATAAGAAGGAATTTCCTCTCTCAGAGGGTAGTGAAGTTGGTTATAAATTATATTAAAGGTTGAGGTGGACAGATTTTTAATCAACAAGGGAATCAAGGGTTTTGGAGAGGAGGCAGGAAAGTGGATTTGAGGATTATCAGATCAGTCATGTTTTAATTGACTGGTAGAGGAGACTTGATGGGCTGAACACCCTAACTATGCTTCTATGTCTTTTTATTATTGGCTACAACCCACTTTGGGACATCCTGAGGGTCTAAAGGGTGTTATAGAAATTAAGTTGTATTGACTTCTCTCTTAAGAGCAAGTTGTACTCAGAATCTGTGGCCCTTGGGATATCAGATATTTTCCATACACAACATTCTTAAAGCATATTCCTAGCCTTCAGTATGATGCCTACCATTGTGATAATACAATATCTAATCCTACACATACAGTCATGAGTCATATAGTGCGTAAACAGCCCCTGTTGCCCTGTACAGTCCATGCTGAACATAATCCCAAACTAAACTAGTCCCACCTGCCTGTGCTTGGGCCACATACCTCCAAACATTTCTTATTCATGTACTTATCTAAATGTCTTTTAAGCTTTGTAACCATGCCTGCATCCACCTCTTCCTCTAGAAATTCATTCCACACGACGAACCACTCCCTATGTAAATAATTTGCCCCTCATGTCTTTTTAAATCTTTCTTCTCTCACCTGAAAAATATATCCCTTAGTCTTGAAATCCCCCATCATAAGGAAGAGATACTTGCTATGCTCCTTATCTATTATGCCTCTCAAGATTTTAAAAACCTCTATAAGGCCACCCCTCAACCTCCTACGCTCCAGTGAAAAAAGTCCCAGCCTGTCCAGCCTCTCCTTATAACTCAAACCCTCCATTCACAATAAAATCCTGATAAATCCTTTCTGAACGATCTGCAACTTGATGTGCTTCCGATAACAGGACAACCAGAAGTGGACACAGTAATCCAGAAGAGGCCTCACCAACGCCCTGTACAACTTCAACATGATTTTCCAATTCCTGTACTCAAAGATCAGTGCATTGAAGGCAAGTGTACTAAATGCCTTTTTACCCACCTTGTCTACATAAGGCTCAAACTTCAAAGAGTTATGTACCTGGACCCCTAGGTCTCTCTGTACTACAACGCTGCCCAAGGCCCTACTTTTAATTGTATAAGTAATGCCCTTCCTGGACAGTATTTCAAACCCATGCATTTTATGCTTTCCTTGTTTCTAAAAGTATTTCATTAATGCAGAAATGAAATTGATTTCTTTCTCTTTTAACATCTTGTTTTTTTTTTGATGACTCTTCCTTTCTCCCTATTCCTGTGATCTGTGGGCTTGGGTTACATTTAAACCTCACATCACATTACAGATGTTGCTGCTCCCTTTGCTACTAATGTGCACAATTTGGAATAACATCTCCTAACTAACTTTGGAATTACTGAAAGCAGCCAAAATCAATACCAAATGTTCTTTTGTCTTAAGATCACTGGAGTAAAATTTCCCCAGCAGTTTCTCAACTCATACACTACTTCAAACCACTCTCAAGCTTTCTGACAGACAAATAGATGAAGAGGCCAGCTCATCAGTGAGTCTTTTCACTGAAGAACTGAATCAATGCTGGCTTCTTCAGCTCTCTTTGATAACAGATGTGCATTCTGATTATGTGTTTCACCTTTTGTTTTTAAATTGAAAAACCCAATGGTAGGATTATAGTTCAGGAGACCAAGAAAGATGTAAAGAAGAGAAGTAAAGATATGATACATCCTAATGCAGTGATTGGGCATCGCAGAGTTGCATTTCAAAAGCCTGTAGGCTCCATAGAAAGAAGGAAGCTGCATTTAATAAAGCACATTTCACCTCAGGCCTGTTGCAGAGTACTTTATATCCAGTAGAGTAATTTTGCTGAAAAAGTAATCATGGTTATAGGAAGAGAGATAACAAGGTGTACAGCTGGATGAACACAGCAGGCCAAGCAGCATCTTAGGAGCTGGAAAGCTGACATTTCGGGCCTAGACCCTTCTGATGAAACATCAGCTTTCCTGCTCCTCTGATGCTGCTTGGCCTGCTGTGTTCATTCAGCTGTACACCTTGTTATTTTGGATTCTCCAGCATCTGCAGTTCATATTATCTCATCATGGTTATAGTAAGCACAGCAGCTGATATGCATACAGCAAATTCCCACAAACAGTGATACAACATTGGCCAGATACTCTGTTTAAGTGACTTTGGTTGAGGGACACAGTCGAGCTGCCAGATCTGAATTTAATCAGCTAACAATTCCTGCTGCGTGCCTGTAGCAATCCACACCGTCTTCCCATGCGGTGTAAATTGTCGCTACCTTTCCACTCTTTTTAATAAGTAAACAGTAATGGATGCAGAAGTCATGCTACATTTATGCAACACCCTCTTAGAGCCTACTTGGATTACCCTGGGCAGATCTAGGCCCCATATCTTTGGAAGGATATATTGGCCTTGGAGGGAGTAAAATGTAGGTTTACAAGAATGATAACTGGACTTCAAGTTCAAGTGGAAGGCAACTGCCGAGCAATGTTAGCATTAGATTATTAATCCAGAGAGCCCAGTAATAATCTGGTTTCAAATCCTACTGTAGCAGATGATAGAATTTCAATTCAATTAAAAATCTGGAATTAAGAGTCTGGTGGTGACCATGAAACCGATGTTGATTGTTTTGGAAAAAAACCCATCTGCTTCACTAATGTCCTTCAGGGAAGGAAACTGCTGCCCTTACCTGGGTCTGGCCTACATGTGACTCCAGACCCACAGCAACGTGGTAAACTCTTCAATTAGGGATGGGCAATAAATACTGGCCTAGCCAGCAATGCCCACATCCCATGAATTGACAAAAAGAAGCTACAAGGACTGATTATATAAATTAGGCCTGTTTCCTCTGGAATTTAGAAGTTTAAGGGGTGATCTGTTCAAAGCCAGGATATATAAAGATACACTGTTTTCACTAGTTGGCGACTCTAGAACTAGGTGACCACGTCAGAGAACGAGGCCTAGACAGTTCGGGAGAGATGTTAGGGAGCATTTCTACATACAAAGGGTGATAGATGTTTGCAATTTTCTTCCACAAATAGCAGTGGATGCTGGATCAGTTGTTAATTTTGAAGCTGATGTAGGTGGAATTTTGTTAAACAAAGGCATGAAGGGATATGGGCCAAAGGCAATTGTATGAAGTAAGGCCACAGATCAGCCATGGTCTCATTAAATAGCAGAACAGATTCAAAGGGGCTGAGTGGCCTACTGCTGTTCCTCTATTTCTAAGTTCCTTGACAGACCCTAGTGGGGCAGGGGAGCAAAAAATAGATCAAAAAGTCAATGGCCAGTTGTCAAAATGAAAACTTTTAAAAACAGACGTCTTTTTAGGAATGATTTTTGTTTGAGGGTTAAGCATTGACCAGGATACCTGCCTTACTCTTCTTCAAAGACAGAATTTGCATTCATGTTTCTGGAGTAAGAGCTATACCCACAACCTTTGCACTCAAAGGTACATGTAGCAGCAACTGAAAGAGATGCAACTGTTCTGAGGTTGTGTAAGTGTCAGTGTGGCAGGATAGTTTTTCAGTTTCCTACCTGAATACCAAATGATGGACTCTGAATGTAAGATTGTCAGAGATAAATCCAATAGAGAATTCAGGAGAAATGTCTTTATCAAGAGAGTGGTTTGAATGTAGAACTCATTATTAGAGGGAATGTTGTATTGAATAATGTCGATGCAGTTATGTGGATGATAACAACAAGGAAGAACAGATTAAGAGGGTATACCGATCTGGTTAGATCAGGAAGACGTGCTGTGCTGCAAAATCACTAGCATAGACCTGTTGGGTCCAATGGCCTGTTTCTGCACTATAAATTCAATCTGTTGATCATTTTGACATGTAGGTACTGCTGTAATGTATGAAGTTCAGCAGTCAAACAATTGACTGCAAACTCCCACAACAACAATGCTTTAATGATCAGATAATCAGGCTTTGCATTATCGTTTGAATAATAAATAATCATTGTGTATGTAAACAGAACATATATGCTTTCTTATAGTACATAATCAGTTTTTTATGTTTTGGAATGCAGTCTATAGCTTTTCTTACACTTGAAATGTGAATTTCAATTAAATTATTTCACAGCAAGCTTTTGTGAGTTTAAATAAAGGTTATTTATTCTCATACATTCCAAATGTAGTGCAATAAATAATACACAGTCGCAATCATGTGTTCTCACACAAACACACACACATGCATACACTCACACACAAATATATACACACAGACACACAGACACACACACACACGCACAAACACACAGGTACATACACACATATATACTCTCACACATATACATACTCACGTACCCACAGTCATACATACGCACTCGCACTCACACACATATACATTCATACATATATACACACACTCACGCTCTCACACACACTCCCACATACTCACAAGGTACACACGCATACACCCATGCACAGACGCGCGCGTGCACGCACACACACACACACACACACACACACACACACACGCACGCACGCACACACACACACACACACACACACACACACACACACACACACACACACACACACACACAGACACAGACACATAGAAACGGTGTTTGGATATAAATAAAAATCAAGCTTCTGAAGCTTACAGTTAATTTGGTGCATAATTTACAATTTCTGGTTTCCCTGTGGCATGCCTGTGTTTTAGGGACAGATTTGATGATGTAAAGTTGAAATGAGGGCCTTGCAAAGCAAATGGTCCAAGCAGATTGTGAGATTTCTTGCAGTTAAATAAATATCTAAGAGATTGATTCTCTGATGAATTTTGAAATAGTAGGAAGTTAATTACTTGGTTCCTTGATTTCTCGCAGCTCATTTCAGAGTCTGGTTCTCAGATGTGCATGACAAATGATGGTTATGCTGGATCTACTCGGTCCTATGTTAATCAGGGTGAGCCTGGATTAGCTGAACCTGGTTTCAATCATATGGTTACTGAGTTAATATTTCTAATGGCCACCGACTAATTTGGATAGGGTAATCCATTGTGATGCAGTGGAAAATTGGTGGGAGCTGTTGAATTTATATCTTTGCTTTTGCCCAGGATGAAGCAAGGAGACAGGCAAGTTGGAAACACCATAAGCCTTTTGTGTTAACCCATCTTTAAGGAATGAGATATGCAACTTTCACAGATGGCTACAAGGCACCCTGACATTCCTTATTAGGTAAGCCAGTGGAACACCACTAAGGGAGGAGGAGAGAGCATGTGTAGAGCGGCACAGGTACTCAGTGGTTAGCACAGCTGCCTCACAGTTCCAGGGACCCAAGTTTGATTGTATCCTCAGGTGGCTGCCTGAGTGGAGTTTGCACATTCTCCACATTTCTGCTGTATGCTCCAGTTTCCTCCTAATGTCCAAAGATGTACAAATTAGGTGGATTGGCCATGCTAAATTACCCATTGTGTTCAGGGATGTGTAGGTTACGTGCGTTAGCCATAGGAAATGAAAGGTTACTGGGGTAGGGTAGGGGGATGGGTCTGGGTGGGATGCTCTTCAGAGGATTGGTGTGGATTCATTGGGTGAAATGGCCAGTTTCTACATTGTAAGGATTCTAAATAATATATTTGGTGCTCAGGTGGAACAGTACAGGAGCATGGCCATACTTATGGCAAAAAAATGAAGATTTCTGATAGGACTGAGAAGTTGGAAGCAAGCTGTGTTTTTAATATATAATTACAGTAGAATTGGACATAACAAATCTGAATGTAAAGATGATATTCTACGTCTTATCTGTAAATCTGTGTCTTTTCATCTAAATATTTCTTCACCTGCTGTTGCTCTATTCATGCCAAACAACTATTCATTTTGAAAGCACATTTGCAATAATTGGTGAAAGTGCAGTTAACTTAAATCAGTCACAGTAGTCCTCAATTGATTTACTGAAGCTATGTGGATGAATTATAATCCCAGGCATTCAGACTTTAACAGAAAATCTTTGTTTGAACTTGGGGAAGCTTAGATTCTTTTACAGACTTGTGCTTAACCCCGTGAATACTGGTGCAATGAATTGGTTTTCTCCCCACCCCTCAACTCATTAATGAGTCGAGTAAAATGCAAACTTGAAATATTTCTGGCTTGTCAGATGGCCTATGTCACGGTTTGCTCTTTGCATGTTTCAGTAATAAATCTGAAAGGGAATTCAGAAGCAACCTCTTTGCTCAGAGAACAGCTAAAGTGTGTAATTTGCTACCACAGGGAGTGGTTGAGGTGAACAGCATAGATGCATTTGAGGTGAGGTTAGATAAGTGTATTGGGGAGATAGGAAATGATGCACTGCAGTAAATCACCAAGTCTCCTCCAACAGCACCTTCCAACCCCACGGCCTCTACTACCTTGGAAGGCAAGGGTATGAATTGCAAGGGAACACCACCACCTGCAAGCCCCTCTTCAGTCACACACCATCCTTATTCGGAACTATCTCATCATTTTTTCACTGTTACTGGCTCAAAGTCCTGGAACACCATCCTTGACAGCACTGTGGCTCAAGAATGGCAGCAAGTCAACAAAGTAGCTCGCCATCATATTCTCCTGGGCTGTTAGAAATTGGCACGAACTGCCTATAAAAAGGGAGGATGGTTATGCTAGTTGTATTAGATGAAGAGGAATTCCAAGGGGAGCACAACACTGGCATGGACCACTTCAGCTCAATGGTCCATTTCTTTGCTAGGTAACTCAATGTTCTGTATGGGGTATGTCATATGGAAAAACTTATATGTTTCTGAATCCAAAAAGATATAAGACTGGCTTTCTGATACTTATGGTTAAATCCTTTGTCCCTGAAATAATACTGTGTAATACTGGTAATCAGTGTTTGCTTGGTTTCTAGATGTTCTGGCTATGTGTGGAATGTGACGAAGATTTACCAAATTGATTTCTGTGGTAGCAGGACTGGCATATAAAGAGATGCTGGATTGATTAAGGACAATATTCACTGAAATTTCAAGGATGAGAAAGGATCTCATAGAAACCTGCAAACCTTTAAGAGGACTAGAGAGGGCAAACACAAGAAGAATGTTCCTGGTAACTAGGGGAGGGTTTCATAGAATCCCTTCAGTGTGGAAGCAGGCCATTCAGCCCATCAAGTCCACACTGACCTTCAGAACAGCAGCCCATCCAGACATATGTCCCTACCATATAACCTAGCATTTGCTTATGGCTAATCCACCTACACATCTTTAGACCATGGGAAGAAAACAGAGCAAACCCTGCACAGGCACAGGAGAATGTGCAAACTCTATACAGACAGTTCCCAAGGCTGGAGTTGAACTCACGTTGCTGGTACTGTGAGGCAGCAGTGCTAACCACTGAGCCAGTTGGGCATTTAGGATGGAGACAAGGAAAAATTTACTCACTCAGAGAGTAGTGAACCTGTGAAATTCTCCACCACAGAACGTGGTTGAGGCCAAAAGCATTGAACATTTTCAAGAAGGAGGTAAATATATTTCTTAGGGGTAAAGGGATCAAAGGGAATATGGAGAAAGTGGGAACATGGTACTGAGTTGGATGATCAGCCATAATCATATTAAATGGCACAGCAGGCTCAGACAGCCAAATGGCCTACATCTGTTCCTATTTTCTTTATTTCTGTGTTTCCCTTCCCTGATAATCCAGAAGAACATTTAACACATTTACTCATTAGGTTACACTGCTGTTAAAGGAACAATTATTTGTCACAATAGCCTCAAACTGTATGCAGTCATACCCAGTCACTAAAATACCAGACCAAGTGATGGTAACCAAGCTACCTTCACTTGTCACGGTAGCATGGTAGGCACATTGACTGCTGGTTGTATTACAAAGGCACATCACAAGCTCTGATTTCAAACTGTGCTGGACAATCAAGTCCACTTGTATAGTAAAGCTAGCCAAAGTACTGGGGATCTGGGAGCAAAATGCTAAAGGTCTCCACTTGTTATTGCTGAAGGGAAGCATATGGGTCAGGTACACAAAAACGTACACTTGCTTCCACGGGGTAGGAAGGAAGGATTTCAAACAAAACGATAACAGAAGACCACAGCAGCTATCGAAATATGTCTCAACCTGGTCCTAGGAGAAATGGAAGGGAAATATTGGAGGAAGAGGTGAGATCACACTGTTTAAAATCCAAGACTGAAAGAACCATTTCACAGGAATAGAAATGCATTAGTTTGCTATGGGTTTTTAACATTTGCGAAGGTGAACTGCACTGTCCCACTTCAGAAGCTTGAGCCTAAAGATGTAGGCTGATGTTCTAGGAGTGTATCAGGATTGGAGGGTCAGTGCTGAGAGAGTGCCTAACTTTTGGAGGTCATTACAGGGAGAGTGTCTTGATGTTGGAGAGTCAGTACTAAGTGAATGGTTCACTGCTGGAGAGTCAGTACTAAGTGAATGGTTCACTGTTGGAGGATCAGTACTGAGTGAATGGTGCACTGTTGGAGGGTCAGTACTGAGGGAGTACTGCATTGTTGGAGGGTCAGTACTGAGACAGTATGCACAGTTGGAGGGTCAGTACTGAGGTAATATACACTGTTAGAAGGTCAGTATCGTGGGAACATCCTAATGTTGAAGGGTTACAGAGGGAGTGCGGCTCTGTCACAGCTTCAGCATCAGTACTGAGGGAGCATTGTACTGTTGGAAGGACGATGCTAAGGAAGCACTGCGCTAACGGATGATCAGTACTGGGGAAACTTTCATCATCAGAGATGCAATATTTCAAATGCAATGCTAAACCAGGGCCCAATTTGATCTTTTAGGAGTTGCAGAAAAGATCTAATGGCTCAACTTGAATCGTTTGTTATTACCTGTTTCTTATTTGTTAGAGTCATAGAGCTGTGGAGCACAGAAACAGTCCCTTCTGTTCAAATCATCCATGCCGTGCAGATATCTTAAATTAATTTTTCCCCATTTGCCTTTTAAATGTTTTAATTATACCAGCCTCCCACCATTTCCCCTGGAGAACCATTTCATACATGCATCATACCCCATGTGAAAAAGTTGACCCTTAGGTCCCTTTTATATCTTTCCCCTCTCACCTTAAACCTAAGCCCTCTAGTTTTGGACTCCCTACCCTGGGAAAAAGACCTCGGCTATTCACTGTATCTATGCCCCTCATGATTTTATAAACCTCTGTAAGGTCGCCCCTCAGCCTCTGATGCTCCAGGGGAAATAGCCCCAGGATAACTTTGCCTTTTGCATTATGCGAATGTCATCAGCACTTGGCTGCTGTGTTTGCACTGTGATTGGTTGTGTGGGTTTTGTAATTTCAGAGTTTTACTTGGCCAATGTACCCAGTATCCCTTGTTCCTTGCTTCCTGTTTGTTCCTGCCCTTCCACTATTAGCCGGAGTGGAATCACTTTAACTTGGGCTGGGGCATGTTGTTTCTATGTCAACTCAGGGACTGTAACACTGTGTGCAGACAACAGTCAGCAAAAATATTCTCAGGACAAGGTAGTCATTGTTAGTTTCTCACTGTCCTGTCCGGAAATAAAGCATTTCCTCAGGGGGGCTGACCGTTGTGATCAGGCCAGGAACTGACAAAGCTCATCAAATCTGCAGCTGGCAGGGTCAAATGTCAGCTAACACTGGACTCAATCTCAAGACCATAGGGACATAAACGAAACAACTTCACTGTCGTCCTACCATTCATGGCACAAGTAGATTAATGGAATTTAATTAACCTCTGCAGTCTGATAGATAACCATAAACTCGTGCTGCCCACTCATACACTGAGGTTGATATCGGCACACACTTTTACACACAAAATGGAGTGGAGGTCTGAAATTCTGTCCCCCAAAAGACTGAATGGTGGGGCAACTGGAGCTTTCAAACTGAGATCGACTGACCTTTGTTGGGGAAAGATACCCATATGGATCATGAGCGGGCAAATGAAGTTACGGTGAGAGGTCGGCTTGGAGCTAATTCAATGGTGGTACAGACCCTGAAGCTTGCATTGTCTAGTCACGTGAATGCAACTCAACAATCTTAGGCTGCACAGAATAGAACTCTATCGAGTTAAAGCGATAAAACTGAGACAGTCAAAGTTGTGGATTTTAAAGAATTTCTTTACCGTTAAAATCTTTTTGTTAAAGACCCCACAACAGCTGCTTACAGAAGGACTGCCTACGTCTTGACTTATGTCACTCAATACCGTACTAAATTCAAGACTGACTGTGTGGATAGTTTTCCAGCTGATATAGATAATAGAATCCTTTCCCACAGCCCTCACGTTTTCTAAGGAAGGGTCTCTGGACCCAAAATGTTAACTCTGATTTTTTCCTTCACAGACGCTGTCAGACCTGCTGAGTTTTTCCAGCAACTTTGTTTTTGTTCAAGAAATGACTCTTTCTTCTTCTGGAACCTTGCTGTGCACAAAATGGCTTGCCACATTTATTTTTCTTAATGACTGTTATTGTATGACAAAGTAATTCATTCTGTACATTTTGACTGGCCTCCCATATCAGCTGCTCATAAACCAGCAGTTGCCGAAAAACTTCTGTTGCCTGTGTCCTTCCTCGTGTTAAGTCCCATTCCCGCAAAATATTTGTTACTGACCTATTTTGGCTCCCAGTCAAGCACTGCCTTGATTTCAAAATTTCCAGCCATGATTCCAAGGCCTTTTATAGCCTCAGCCCCCTCCCCACCTGTGTCGCTTCCTCCTGCCCTACAATCTTCAGTTCTACAAAACCATTCAGCTCTACAACCCTTCATGAAGCTTAAGTGTTTTCTGCATCACCAACTCCATTTGTTTAACAAAGAAACATTTATTATTAAGGCATCATATCACCTTCATCAGCTCTGCTAAAGGGCAGCAGCAGTTGTCTAGAGTCTTGTCACTTCATCCAGCTCCTCAATGCAAACTTAAATTCCCAACATCTAAGCCGACCACAGATCGATTGCGACTAACCACAGATTCGCCATTTGTTCTATTTTAAAGTTTCCACTTCGCCTCCACCACTATCTTTGTCTTATCCCTCACCATGACATCCATTCTTGTCTGTCAACTTCTCCCTTGATCATAGGAGACACAGACAGACAGCGAGTCAGGACCATATAGTGTGTAGTCAGGTGGCCTTTCAGGCCTCATTAAAAAAATGTCATATTGAGACCAGAGCCAGACCATGCCGATCCGTTCCGTTACAATTACAGCTGCATGACACATTATGTGACAGCTAAGGCCAGCAATGGTAAGCAGTGATTGACAGAAGATACAATGATGAAGCAGGGCTGAGTCCCAGAGGCAAACATTTATCTGATGTGTCAGGAAAGGTCAAAATGAAAGATGTATTATAAGCACGTGGAAAATAGCAGCGAGGTTTTACAAAGGTTTTTTAGGGGATTTTGTTTCCAATAAGGCTTTTATGCGATGAGCTTTAAATGACCTTTATAGAACGGAACAGATTCTGATTTAACTTGCTTTCTTTGACTAGAAGTGAGGTCAGGTAGAAAGTCGATAGGACTACTGGAGTACAACTACAATGAGTAACATTTCTGAATACATGGATAGAACTTTGTTTTGAAGGAAGGCATTTAAGATTAGGGCAGGAACATGGCAGCAATAACTAGCCTAAGGGCAGTTAATGCAATGACGTACATGTGGCACCACTGACTTTATTCCTTCATATGAAAGTACAAATATTCAATGGCTTTCTCATCAATTTTTTTCAAATTCCTTCCACTTCTGATCCTATTGGTCTGCACATTACATTCACAAATCTGGTGCAGCACACGCCCCACTGTCCCACCAACGTCACCTTAGTAAAAGCCCTACACCCCACTTGACTCTGCACAAACATAAAATAAGACAGAACAATATCTGTTAGATAATATAAAGTCATCCTGCTCATCTCTCAAATTAAAGAAGGTGAGGGGAGCTTGACAGCTGCTGGCTGTTTTGAAATTACTAGTTAACACAAGGATCCTGTCAGGAGATCTGGGCTCAAGCGCCAACTGCCCCGTAGGTGTGGCATGTACGTCCAAACACGTTGGTTGAAAATAAAAACAAACTCTTGCAACTTTTTGTTGACTGCTGCATTTCATGGGTGTCAGGTTTGGGAGCCTTTTACTGCAGCTATGAAGTGGCAGTACAAAGGTGGAAGTAAAGACCTCCAATGGAATTCTTTGAATTTTTATTTTTAAGTCAGCTTTCCCCCTCATTTTTGAGTCTTCATTAAAACAATCTGATTCTGAGAGTAGGAGGTGATTCAACATGGAGCCGTGTCTGTTTGCCGGCTCCCAGCATTACCTCTTTGTCACATGGCCAGAGCGCTCACAGTCCCAATTGGGCTCAAAACTCCCTCACCCTTAACATGCCCCTATTTCTGTAATCGTTTCCAGTCCAAAACCCTCTCTGAGATACATGTACTCATCTGATTTTGGTCATTTAAATATGCTGA
Organism: Stegostoma tigrinum; assembly: GCF_030684315.1. NCBI lineage: Eukaryota > Metazoa > Chordata > Chondrichthyes > Orectolobiformes > Stegostomatidae > Stegostoma > Stegostoma tigrinum. The sequence continues at coordinate 9,872,003 of NC_081383.1, read as the reverse complement.
TTTTAATTGTTCTACACTGGGTTGCCATGCATTTAACTGCCAAAGGCCTAATCTCATGTGTGAACATTGTTGACGTTCTCGTCTTCTTGATGGGTTTGTGGCCAAGGTATTCACATTGAAGACAACAGATCTTGACACTGCATGCTCATAATTATCAGGTTGACATTCCTCATCTTAATAAGGACAGAAAGGAAAATGAAAGCACAAACTATTATTTACTGTCAGTGCCACAGTGACAATAGGCAGAGCAGGGTTGAAACTGTATGCACAATAACATGCCCATCTAAAAGTAACAAGAACTGGAGAAAGATGTCATAAAACAAACATTGTAGTAAATGCCATTCAGCCGTAGGTAATCAGTAGATTCATCTCTAATGCAGCTGGCTTTTCACACGCATTGAAAAACAAATCTCACATAAAACCATTGTAGGCCTTCGACTCAACCGATTGCATAACGTTTTTACAGACTCTGTGTTATTTACAGATTTTTTTTTAATGGGTGTCTGTGAGCCGTAAAATCATTGGGCGAGAATAGGAATTATAACACCATACTGCTTCTGGTTCTGGACTTAATTGCAAGTCAACTGGCTTCACATCAGCAGGCTGTCCAGCTCTTGGAGTCAGTGAGAAAATGGCAGAGAGTTACAATGGTGCAAACAAAGCACCAGCAAGACCACATGTGTAAGTTTGACTCCAGATAGGGAGGTGTAAGTACCTGGGGGATATTTTAACCTTTGGAAATTCCATTCCTTTTCCCACTTTAACAATGCTCTCTTCAGCTGAGTAGAAGCCAGGCATAACTAATTCCATTAACAGTGAAGGGCCTGGGCTGAATATAACCGATGTGGAAGCAGAGCGAAACCTGGAGATTTTCCGTTGACACAAAAGAAAAACTCACATTTATGGTGTCTTTCACGACCACAGGACTCCCCAAAGCACTTTACAGCCAATGAAACACAGTCACTGCTGTAATGTAGGAAAATTACAACACTTGCACATTCACACATTGAGTCCTCTTGTAAAACATTGCATTTATGGGCCCAGTATTGTGGTCGGGCTGTGAAGCTGATGGATGTGGAAACACAAGCCGCAAATTGGATTGGGATTAATTTTACAAATATAAAGTCTTGAGAACTGACAAAAAAACGTGAAGCCTAATGTTTGGGTATTGTAGGCGTATGCTACCTGAGAACTCTCAAACAAAGCGCAAACATTAAATCCAGGTTATCAGTAAACTATCTGCAATAAAGGATTTTTGGATGGTGTAAGGCAGATTTTATTAAAATAAGGCAGGCCAAAATAGACTGGGAACAGCTACTTGAGGATGAAATAACTCCAAAAATATCCCACCTTTTATTTACATGAGCATGGTACATGACTCTGTCCCAGCTGGCATAGAGCCAGCTCCTAGAGTGAGCAGAGCCCCTGACACTCCTGTTTCTATCTGTCAGCCAGGGCTCCCTGATTAGACCAGGGTTAACAACCCCAATCAGGGAATCCATGTTCTATGTGATCCACCTGGCTGGCATCATTCCAATCATTACAGAGGGTAAATCTAGAGCAGAAAAGTGGAGTGAAAAATGGGAGTAACAAGTCTAGAGAACCCTGGATGTCAAGAAATTTATGGACTGCATTAAAAAGGAAAAGAGAAACATGCAACAGGAATAAAGACAACAAAGCAATGGAGGTCCTAGAAGAACATAGGAAGAGCAGGGGAGAGGGGAGTCTCAAGAAAACAATTAGGAGAGTAAAGAGAGGCCCATGAGAAAAAATATGATGGGCAGGATTAGGGAGAATCCCATGATATTCTACAGGTATATCACGGTGAAGGGAATAACTAGGGAAAGAGTAGAGCCCATTAGGGAGCAAAAGGAAAATCTGTGTGTGAAGCCAGAGGACACTGGTAGAGTGTTAATTGAATACTTCCCATCTCTTCTTACTCAGGTGAAGGACAGTACAAGTACAGAACTCCAGAAGCTGGACTGTTGAAGCTCTTGAGCAGGTAAACACTAGAAGTGAGGAGGTATTTGAGGTTTTGGCAGATTTAAAAGTAGACAAATCCTTACGTCTGGATGAGTTGTATCCCAGACTGTAGTGAGAGATGAGATGAGAGATGAAATTAGAGGGGCCATGGCTCAAATGTTTAAGCCATATCTGGCTACATGGGAGGTTCCAGAAGACTGGAGGACATCTGATGTGGCTCCACTTTACAAGAGGGCAATACAGATAGACTAGGGAACTATAGACGTGGAGTCTAACCTCACTGGTAGGGAAACCTTTGGAGAAAATAGTGATATAGAAAATTAATCTCCATTTAGAGAGGTAAGGTTTGATAAGGGATAGCCAGTATGGCTTTGTTAGAGGGAATTCACATCTGAAAGATCAGGCAGAATTTTTTGAGGAGGTGACCAAGTGTTTGCATGATGGCAAGGTAGTTTTGTAGTTTATATGGATTGCAGCAAGGGCCTTGACAATGTCTCTATATGAATGAAATTGTCACCCCTCTGATCCCTTTTAAATCTCTCGCCCCTCGCCCCAAAAATAGGCTCCCTCATTTTGAACTCTCCCACCCTAGGGAAAAGACCTTTGTGATACAGCTTAGTTGTACCCCTCATAATTTTATAAACCTCTATATGGTCACCCCTCAGCCTCCTAGATTACAATGAAAGAAGTCCCAGCCTATCCGACATTTACTTAAAACTCCTTGTATATCTTTTCTGAATCCTCTCCAATTTTTAATAACATCTTCCTATAACTGGGATACCAGATCTGGACACAGTACTCCAGAAAAGGCCTCACCAATGTCCTGTACACCCTCAACATAATGTCCCAACTCCTAAACTCAAAGGTCTAAGCAATGAAGGCAAGCGTGCTAAACACCTTCTTAACCATGTTCAAAGAACTATGTACCTGAACCGCCTAGGTCTCTCTGTTCAAAAGTACTGCCAAGTCTCTACTCTTAATTGTATAAGTCTTGTCTTTGTTTGTTCTTCCAAGATGTAATACCATACATTTAACTAAATTAAATTCCAACCGCCACTCCTCAGTCCTTTAACCCAATCAATCAACATCCCTTTGTAATCTTAAGATAACCTCTTCATTGTCCACTGTCCCACCAATTTTAGTGTCATCTGCAAACTTACTAACCATGTCTCCTAAATTCCCATCCAAATTATTTACATAAATTAGAAACAAAAGTGGACCCAGCACTGATCCCTGTAAGCACCACTGGTCACAAGCCTCCAGTACAAGAAACAACCCTACACCACCACCATCTGTCTCTTACTGTGAAGCCAATTTTATATCCAATTGGCAAGCTTTCCCTGAATCCCATGTGATCTAACTTTATACAGGAAATTGATGAAGAAGATAAAAGCTCAAACAATGAAGGGAAACTTGGGAAGATGGGTGCAAAATTGGCTTAGTGGTAGGAGACAGCATGTGGTATTCACAGATGATGTGACTGCGAGTGTGGGAGGAATAATAATTAAGTTTGAGGATGATGCCAAAGATTGATCAGGTGGTTGACAGTGAGGAGGAAGGTGTTAGGTTACAGGAAGAGTGGTCAGATGGACAGAACTGTGGTAGATAGAATTTAACCCCGATAAATGTAAGGTGATGCAGTTTGGAAGAAGGAACATATCAAAAGAATACATAATGAATAACAAGATACTAGGAAGCTCAGAGGAACAGAGGGATCTTAGGATATTTGTCCACAGGTCGCTGAAGATGGCACAACAAGGTTAATAGGGTATTTAAGAAGGCGTACAGGATGCTTGCTTTATTAAATCATGGCATAGATTATACAAGCAGGGAGGTTATGTTGGAGCTCTACAGTACTTTGGGTAGACCACAGTCAGAATACTCTGTATAGTTCTGGTCACTAATGATAGAAAGGATGTGATTGCACCTGGTGGGGTTGCAAAGGAGATTCACCAGGACATTGCCCTCATTGGAGCATTTTGGCTATGAAGAGAGGCTGGATAATCTCAGATTGTTTTCTTTGGAACATGGAAGATTGAAGGACGACCTGATATAGGTATATGAGGGTCATGAACAGGGTGAATAGAAAGCAGCTGTTCCCCTTAGTTGAATGATCAATAACAAGATGGTATAATTTTAAAGTGATAAGCAGGAGGTTTAGAGTGGCTTTGAGGAAAGCCTTTTGTCACCTGGCAGGTGGTGGAGGTCTGAAATGCGCTGCCCGGGAGAGTAGTTGAATTGGGAAACCTCACAACCTTTTAAAAAAATTCTTGGATGACCACTTGAAGAATCATAACATTGAAGGCTATGGCCCAGAGTGGGAAAGTGGGACAAGTGTGGGTAATAGCATGATGGGCTGAAGCGTCTCTTCTGTACTCTATAATTCAATGATTCCATCGGTTTAAATATATGACTTTGAACCTATTGTTCTCCATAATGTAAGCTCAAAATCTCATCCTTGCCATTGAATGAAGGCCAGATTCCTCTGAAAGAAGAGACAGAATACTGAAAGGAGAGCAGCTTTACCCCTTTCTATGTCATGAAGTAGGAAGCCACCAGTCTGCCTTTGGAAGATATTGAGAAAAAGCAATTATTAGATAATAAAACACATTAATACAAGACAAAACTATTTTCCTCTAATTATTATTTTATTTGTGTTAACTGTGAAGAATTAGATATTAAGACTTGAAGATACAAGTAGAGAACATTTTGTAGGGAGTCACACAATAGGAATCATATCGCAGAGGTTACAGTAGAAGACCGTGTATTACTGGAAGGTCTGTAAGTTAGTTAGCTAAACTGTAGCAGAGCATCTCAAGTTATGAGGTGTGGCCCTTTTTGGGGTCAAAAGCTTCTAAGAAGCAATGTTTCTCATGGAGCTCTGACTGAATGGTAACAGCTGAAGCTACCCCTTCCCTCCCCTGTGCCTGGCTCTCATCTTCCCCTCTCCCTACACACACACAAACAAAGTCTGAGGCATTAAAATGGGAACGCAGCAGGAAAAGGTTTGGGAGGCACTGGACTGCAGTATAAGCAAGATACAAAGGGAGGGAAGAAAAGGAAGATAACTTTCAAATGTTAAACAGCAGCTGAGCAGTAAGCAGTTCTAGTGAATAAAAATATGGCCAGGACATCCGCCAATGGAGGATCACCAACGTTAAAAGTCGATTGTATAGTTTAGTCAAGCCAAAGCTCGATGTAAGGGAGGAAGAGCTAGAAGGACATCTTTATAGAAAACAAAGACTTGCATTTACATAGTATTTTCCATTGGTGTATTTGTGGCCGCTACTTCAAGATGGAGTACAAAATCAAAGTGTTGCATTTTAATACACATCTTCGATGAGTCTGTCTAATTTAATTGTTACTCACGTACATCGTTGTATGATTTGTCTTCTAATTTAGAACTGTTTGAAATGTGGCTGTGATTATTACTTCAGGAGCAACTTACACATTGGATGCCAACCGGTCTGGTATTGTAGTCCTCCCAAAGCAATGACACCACATTCTTAAACATTAATCATTTATGTGGCACAAACTTATCACACAATGCTTAGCCTTCCACTTCTCTTTTCAAACAGGCTCTCCTCATAAGAGGAGCCCTAGGAATCCAAAATTCGTACACTATTTAACTATTAAAAGTGCAATTAAGCTCACACGTGCCATTTATACACATACCTTTGGGAGCACGCAGTCTGTTTTTAATGACCACTGGACCTCTCAAAGTGCTCACAGTCAATGAAGTACAATTGAAATGTAGTTACTGCTGTGATGTAGAAATACAGCAGCTATTTTGTGCACTCCAACAATTTGATAATGCCCAGACAACCAATTTCTTTGCGTGATGTTGCTTGAGCAGGACACTTCTGTTCCTCTTTGATGCCTACCTGAGATCTCATCAGAAAGACAGTACTTTTGACAGTCCAACACATCCTCAATGAAGTGTCAACTTGATTCTTTTTTATGTTGAAGCCCTGGAGTAGATTCTAACCCATATTTTTATGACTCAAAGGGAAGGGTGTTACTATCTAAGCCATGGCTGTGAGATGGAGGATCTTGTGGAACAAAATCACTGACTTGGGTTTGTTGAAACAGTCTAGTTGACATAACTGCTGAAGAATGTGGCAGCCCAGGCTATTACAGATTTTTAGTGGCACCTGTTGCATCTGTTGTAGTTTGGCAAGCAGAAGGTCACTCCAAGTCAATAATGAGGACCCCTTCTCATTTCTGACTAATTCCTTTGATCACTGTTTCCCTGGCCTCAATATTATTGCAATAATTGATTTTCTAAACTTGCATATTTTCTTCCCTACATTTTAGACACAGGGACAGGGATTTATTTCTTCCTGACAGAGGCAGCAATTCATTATTATCACAAATAGAGATATGATGGACTAAACAGCTTGCTTTGATGTGCAAATCCTTATGATTCTAAGACTCATTGGACCTGCTCCTATTGAACCTCTAAGTTGTAGGACTCTTTATCCCTTTCGTTCTTTCCTTTCTCATACAATCTTCCAGTTTCTTAAAACTCAAAGATAGAGCCATGGAAAAGTGTTAATTTATTTCCCATCCTCACTGCCCTTATTGGCATCCTGTACCATAGGCCTCAGCCCCTTACCAAGCCTTCACAGCAATAATTTTTATCAGTTTAGAAGCAAACACAGTGTGAGACAACAAGGAATGACAAATCCACTTTAGTGCTAAAGCGCTTGATACCTCACTTAAAAGAAAAAGTAAATTGTTTATCATGTCGTTTACATTATTGCTATAATTGGGTTTCTGTGACTCTGATAGCTTTGACTGTGATACGAATTTCTAATTACAAGCCCAATATCTCTTTGTATTCATTTAGCTTCAGTAATGAATAGAAATTATTTACTAAATATAATCATATCACAAGCTAGTGTAAATGTGACAGATTTAATTAGACTAATGCATTTTATATTACCCCCAAGCCTTTCACGTGTCATAGGTCTTCTTGTGTGGATAATAAAAATGTTTAATTACTTTATTTACCAGAAGAGGTGTTTTTGCAAGCTTGTTTATATTGCAAAGTACCAAAGATGAAAGAGGATCACATCTCTAATATCTGTCTGTGTGGCAGCTAACTCAACAATTCAAAGCAGAATGTTTTAATAGGCTGAGGCATGCAAGGGCATTGTGCAAGGACAGGGGTTATGTGCAAGATCACATTTTCCCTTTGGAATGGTCTACAAATGCAGTTCCATTGAATACAACTATTCCCAAGTTCACTTCCTACTCAGTCAGGTTCAACAAGGTCGGGGCTTACAGTAGCTAGAGGTCTTTGTTTTCGACAAATCAGGAAGTGCCTACTTCTGATCTCTGAATGAACCTAAGGTGGAAAAAACTGCACTGCCATTAAAATTAGACAGCTCTGGGCTAATAAGAGGTCAAATTAAGCAAGGTTATCAGTCCCGATTGTTATCAGAAGAAAATAATCAGCTGTGTCTGTCACAAACCTTCAAATCAAATGGCTTGTTGACTATTCATTGTCTAGGCTTTCAGGTGATGATCTCCTTCACCTTAATAGCTAAACCCTATAAATGAACAGTTCTAATCTCAGGTGAGTGAACATTAGCAGGTTTTATTGGACGTAACTTAGGAGAATGGATGATAAGAGAAGAATCTCAATGACCCTACAGACTCTGATTCCAGTTCCAGTTCCAGTTCCAGTTCCAGTTCCAGCTGGTCTTGGAGTAAATATATGGTTAATCTTTTTTTTACATCTCCCACCAGGTTTTCTCTTCACTCAAAATGTTAACCTCACAAGCTATTTATTCAAGATAACAAAGTGTGGAGCTGGATGAACACAGCAGGCCAAGCGGCATCTTAGGAGCACGAGCTATTTATTCATACTTCTTCCACACTTCTCAAAAGCTCTCTCCACCCAAAGTCTCTGTGTTTTACAGGGACGGTCTGCAGGGTGGTTTCATCAATCTCACTGAATGTATGAGCGGCAGCAACAGCATTGCATAGTGTGAAAGTTCAGTTCATGTCAAAATGCATCCCCGAGGGTTTTCAGTCCTTGCATCCGTCATTAGTGACTGTGTTGTCATTGTTTTCTCCTGGTGTTCAGTTTCTGCAAGTATCTGGCTATTGGCTCGTTTCTTTATAGCAAGCTAAAGGCACACCTGCTTTGTAGGATGCCATTTGGTGCTTGGATAAAGTACAATTTCAGTAGTTGTAACTTTGAAATCACGGTACACTTTCACTGCAAATCCCTGAACTATACTTGCATTCACTGGTTCAATATGGGCAGGTTTGAGAAACATATATTTCTGCTTTAAGGTGCACTATAAACTTCTCTTTTCTGTCATAGCTGCCTGTGGCCCTGTGCTGTGACACTTGGTCCTGGAGCATGGTAATGAGAGGGAAGTTGGGTTCACAGTCTGTTTTCATCAAAAGCTGGGATAGGAAGTAGCCATTTTGCAATGGTGCAAAGCATTAGCTAAGCTGGGCTAAACAAAAATGTTACAAAAACAAAGTTGCTGGAGAAGCTCAGCAGGTCTGGCTGCATCTGTGAAAGAAAAAAACAGAGTTAATGCTTTGGGTCCAGTGACCCTTCCTCAGAACTGTTCTGCCAGACCTGCTGAGCTTTTCCAGCAGCTTTGTTTTTGATCCTGATTCACAGCATCCGTGGGTCTTTTGGTTTTTAAATAAAAATGTTCATTCTTTCTTGGAGGTGTTTTTTTAATTGTATGTAGCCCTTCCTTGGCTTTGATATTGGTTTGTGGGTACCCCATAGAGATCAATCAGCAAAAGCTGGTCTAAAAAGTATACCTGGTAATAGGGAAGGCAAACAGAATGTTTATTTCAAAGGAATAGAGTATAAAAATAGGGAATACTTATTAAAATCATACAAGAGACTGGACTGACTGCTGCTGGAATTCTAGGAACCATTTGGACATTTTATCCAAGGAAAGAGAAACTAGAATTGGAGGCATTCAGAGAAGGTTTGCTAGCCCAATAGTTGGTATAGAGGGACTGTCCTATAAGCAGTGTTTGAATAGGTTAGATTTATACCTAGTGGTATCGGTGAATATTACAGGATATACTTCTACTGAACGACAGAACGGTGCAGTAATGACTCCAGCCCCTGAGCTGAATTTCAAGTATGTGTGCCGGAGCCATTGATGTCAATGTTAATGCACCATTATTGACTATCCTGGTCAATTTCCCCAAGAGAAATGATTAGCCATGCAGGTTTGTCCTGAAAACTGGTTACCTTATGATTTCTTAATCCGAGCTTTTATAACGAGCAGAAGTCACTGTGACTGCTTTTTGTGGCATGGATGAGCCCAGCTTCCTGCCTGTGCTTCTTCACATGAAGCATGCAAAATGATGTTTGACATTGTTTCTGTACACAACCTCTGCTGTTGCCATGGTGCGCTTTCAATTCTACATCCTCCATAGTGACTCCACCCTTGTCCAACCTGTTGGAGCCCTGTATTGTACGTAAGGTTTTAGGGAGGTTTAGGGAAGAATTCATGGATCACCTTACTGACCAGCTATGTCCTGTGGTGCTGCCTGTGATGACCAGTGGATTTGGTGATCAGTTTGACCCTAAACTCTTTCAGCTGCTGCACTATACAGCTGCTGGGCTGATTGTCAAGCTTGTCTCCCTTTGTTCATGGTCAGGTCATTGGGCTGATCTCATCCTTCACCTGTAGCACAGTACAGCTATTGGGCTTCACCAGCTTGCTGCATGACTCAAGTTTTGTGGTTCTGGTCCCTGCTACACTCAGGTGAGCAGAGATTAATATGCTTTACTGAACATAGCTATATGCAATGGCTGAGAAGACAAGACATCTCTGGAACCTTATGCACACTTAAGCTTCAATTCGATGGGATCTCACATCACCACCAACTCTGAGAATCTCAGAATTATTGCCATGCACAAGGAGGCCATTTTGCCACTCCCCTGCCTCTTTTCCTGTACACCACTACTATCTAAATGACCACCCAATGTCCTCTGGAATTCCTCACTTGAACCTGCCCCCATCCCATTTCCAGGCAATGCATTCCAGAACCTAACTACTTGCTGTGTGAAAATGTTTTTTTCTCACATCACTATTGCTTCGTTTGCACATCATCATATGCACATGTTCAGTAGCTATTCTTAAAAGACAGGTTAACCCTCTACTCCAGTAACACAGCCTAAATAAGATCGAACCACCGATACTCTGTGAAAAGTTTTGTTTTCCTCATTCTTGCTTTCAGTGTCTTCATTCCCTCTCATTGTACCTTGCTTGCTACTTCATGTTTTCAGATATTCTCCCGGTCATAGAGTCAGAGAGTCATACATCATGGAAACAAACCCTCTGATCCAAATCATCCATGCCGACCAGTCATCCCAATCTGACTTAGTCTATTTGCCATTGTTTGGCTCATATCGCTCTCAACCCTTCCTAATCATATACCCATTGACATGCCATTTAACCGTTGTAATTGTACCTGCCTCTGCCACTTCCTCTGGTTCCATACAAGTACCACCCTTTGTGTGAAAAAGTTACCCCTCAGATTCTTCTAAATCTTTCTTTTGTCATCTTAAACCTATGTCCTCCAGTTTTGGACTCCCCTACCGTCCGAAAAAGACATTGTCTATTCACCCTATCCATGCCCCTCATTAATTTATAAACCTCCTTAAGGTCATCCTTCAGTCCTTAATGCTGCAGGGAAATAAGCCCTAGCCTATTCAGCCTCTCCCTATAATTCAGGCACTTCATTCCCAGCAACATCCTTGTAAATCTTTGCTGCACCCTCACACTGTTCTCTAACGACATCCTTTGTATAGATGGGTGACCAGAATTGAGTTGAGTATTTCAAAAGTGGCCTCAGCAATGCCCTGTACAGCCACAACTTGACATCCCAATTCCTGTACTCAGGGCTTACTGCTAAATATCAGATAAAAAAGTAGACTCAAGTTCTTTTCTGCCTAACCCAAAAAACACTGACTCTCTTTCAAAAGAGCTTGTAATGTCCCAAAAAGCCAGCCCCAGAGTCACTTCAGCAACCTGTCAGAGCTACAACTGAGACGAATGTTACCAAAGGTCTTCACTCGTTCTTCGCAAGTGGCACACTTAGCTTAATTTTATGTAAGTTGTTCCAGGGATATCTCAAAAGGCAATTACACTCAGACTGTTTTTGTCGACTCTGATTGAATGAGCAAACGTCTGAGCATTTCCATTAAATAAACACCATTTGAGCTTCTATACCAACACTGACCTCATGCTGATGATTGATTTCCAAGGAATCACCCCCTGCTATGAGACGTGCCAAATGGAGGCCCATGCTGTTTGATCATGTTCTAACGTGGGTTCTTCAGGTCTTCATAAAAACTGAGGGTAGAGCCCTTTCTACAAGCACCGATCAATACACTTTGCAAGATGGTAAGGCCACAGAGCAGCATGCTCTGAGTTGTACAGGCTCCAGCTTGTTAGCAGAACACCAACACATGACGATTGAGTCAGAGTGACATTACAGTATACCTCAGTGACTGACCTATATATCCATTTAACCATAAGGCCAGAAAATATAGGAACAGAATTGGGCCATGCAGTCCATTGAGACTGCTCCACCATTCAATCAGCCCCATCCTCCTGCCTGCTCCTCATGACCCTTGATCCCTTTACTAATGGAGAACCTATCTATCTTTGTCTTAAATACACACAATGATTTGGCCTTCACAGTCCTCTGCTGCAATGAGTTCCATATATTGACCCTCTGACTGAAGAAATTCCTCCTCATCTCGGTTCAAAATGTTCGCCCTTTCACTCTGAGGCTGTGGCCTTGGGCCTCGTCTCTCTTACTAGTGGGAACACCTTCTCCACCAACACTGTATCAAAGCAACTCGGTATGCTACAACTTTCAATCTGAACCTCACTCATCCTTCTAAACTCCACTGAGTGCAGACCCAAAGTCCTCAGCCACACCTCAGATGACAAACCCTTCATTCCTGGGATCATTCTTGTCAACTTCTTCTGGATTTCCTCCAATGCCAGCATACCCTTCCTTAGATATGGGGCTCAAAACTGCCCACAATGTTCCAAATGCAGTCTGACCAGAAACATATTGTGACGTGCTTGCTCACATAGGAAGGATACAAATCGGAGTGGAATCAGTAATTGAGTAAATTCAGGTCAATCCTTTGCACTCCAAGTGCCTCATAAGTTGTCACCAGCTAACTTACCAAACCTGCAATTGTCCTTTGAATGGAAAGAGACAATATATATAAAACAGCAATTGTTTATTAATCCTGTTCAATTGTATGGAGGTAATACACTTGTGGTTCTACACAGAACGCACCACCTGATTTGCCTGCCATAAACAGCCCCCGTGCCTCGCTCCGCATGAACAATTTCTGGTACAAACTGCGTTTGTGCACCATCCATTTCCTCATTGTTATTGGCAACCCAGGTGCGTAATGGTGGCCCATTGTACCATATGGGGAGCCAGAGGGACACTTTAAGGTCTGACATGATTGGTGTTGTTTACCCAAAGAAATAAATGGTTAATATAGACAACCGAATCATCTGCGATTTTTACCGCCTGGTGAATGACAAATCACCATACTCTCATTAGCAAGACAAAACTGTTGGTGGTTTAGCCTCAGGGTCACCACACTTCAGGTGAAGAGAGATGCTGAGTCCTTCATGGTAACTTCAGCCAGAGTGGTAATTGAACCCAACTGTTGGCATCATTCAGTATCACCAACCAGCCACCCAAGCTAACCGACACTTTAGCCTGGGCAGACCAATTGTTTCGCGTTTACAAAGAGAGCAAGAGGTTGCAGCCCATTTTCTCTCACATGACTGAAGCTGTTCCTTAATTTTTCATTCTACTTTTGTCACAAATTCCGGATTTTTGACCACCCATTGCACAAGTTGTAGGGGGCAGATCAGAGGACCTCCTCATTGAACTTCTCCTGGATTTTTCCCACATTGCCATTAACAGTCCCAGGCAGTCAGTATTTGACGGGTTTGCTTGGTCTGACTATCTGAGTCCCTTCTGTGAGTAAGTATATGCATGCATATTCCTGGAATTGGAGACAATGGTGACCAGGGGGTACCTGAGGTGGGGATACTTCACTGGAAGTTTTTTTTTATTTTCTCCTTGGATTTGAGCATCCCTGGCTGGCCAATATTTATTGTCTATCCCAAACTGCCCTTGAGAAGATGGTGGTGAGTTTCTCAAACCACCACAGTCCATGTGCTGCAAATAGTCCCGTAATGTCATGAGGAAGAGAGTTGCAGGATTTTGACCCAGTGATAGTGAAGGAACAGCGATATATTTCCAACTCAGGATGGTCAGTAGCTTTGAGGGGAATTTGCAAGTGGGGTGTTCTCATGTATCTGCTGTCCTTGTACCCTTCGATGGAAGTGGTTATCAGTTTGTGGGAATGGCCCTGGGAAATGTTGTTTAATTTAAGTTATTAAGTTTCATTCAAAGTTTGGATACTTTTGTTACAATGGACTATTAGTGTCCCTTTCAAATAGGGTGTTTGATCATTTATGAGACTTTTCGATAGAGGGGGAAAATAAATCGGAACGAACTGAAACTCTGATTGCTGGGTCAGGGGATACATGTTTATCATGTGTATTACTGTAACTAACAGCCAATAAAACCATGTATGCATTGTCCCCAGTTCTGTCCTCCACCACCGGGCTTCAGTCTGGAATTGAAAATGATAGAGAGAAAGAACATTATAAAGTTGACACAAAAAAAGTCGATAATTTATCAAAAGAAGATGCTTAAACAAATGTTCTTTCTAAGCAAAAACTCCTTATTAACAGGCTGCCCATCAGAAAGGAAAGACCTTAACAGTATGTCTTTTGTTGACCTGGGTTATTCCTTGATCCCTGGTTTAGGCTAGCTGAAGTTTCACTCAACAGACTGCTTTGAGTGAAGCTGACAGATTTGCTAATTGCTAATGTTCCAATAGATGCATGCACTCACCAAGGCTAATTGGTCATTGTTTGAAATCAGTTTGTTGAAATTCGTTGACACATTTCCCCCTTAAACATATTCTCGTGGGCTTTGTAGCTAGTAATAGCACGTACAGGAAGATTAATGATAATTAGTCTGGAAGTTATTTGTTCCATATGGAGTGCAATGATTGGGTAATTCATTTTGTGCTTTTGCAGATACAACACAACAATATGTATCTCTGGGCATCTCCACTGCAGGCCTCGTGGCATTTTTTCTGTTTGGGGAGTGGTTTGTCTCATCAATTGAGGATACACTGAGAGGGCTGTTCTCTTCAGCAGACTGCTAAACAGGGTCTCATCATTGGTACTGTTTGAGCAATCTGTTACAGAGGCTCATGTCTAGTCTTCAACATTTTTACTGCAGATCTTTTTCGCATGTGTCAAAAAAAATTAAATGTGTAAATAAGCTGCTCAGTGATATCGCTGCTCAGGGGTGTTGTGGTGTCAGACATCAATAAACCCAGATGTAGTGTTGTAAAAACTAATATCATGTGGGAAGTAATGTACCTGAATACCCTCACACCACCCTCCCCCTTCATTTGTTGAAGACTGATATTCAGTTTCTGGTTATTTCAATGGTTAGGAGTTGGTTATTCAGTTGGCTGGACAGCTGATTTGGGATGCTAACAGCATGGGCTCAATTTCTATGCTATTTGAGGTTACCATGAAGAACTCTCCTTCTCAACCTCAGGTTAAATTGCCATCAGTTATCTCTCAGTAAAAACTGAAAAAAAAAACTGTGGATGCTGTAAATCAGAACAAAAACAGAAGTTGCTGGAATGGTAGGTATGGCAACATCTGTGGGGAGAAATCAGAGTTAATGTTTCAGGTCGAGTGAAGCCCGTCCTCAGAACCTATCAGTCATCTCTCTCTCTAGTGAGGGAGCAGCCCTCCAGGACTATGCCACTTAACTTTACTTCAATGGTTGTTACAATGTATAGGAATCAAAGACAAGTAGTTTCAGAGATAGTAGGAACTGCAGATGCTGGAGAATCTGAGGTAACAAGGTATAGAGCTGGATGAACACAGCAGTCCAAGCAGCATCAGAGGAGCAGAAAAGCTGAAGTTTCGGGCCTAGACGCCCTAATCTTTTCTGAAGAAGGGTCTTGGCCCGAAACGTCAGCCTTCTTGGACCTCTGATGCTGCTTGGCCTGCTGTGTTCATCCAGCTCTATACCTTGTTATCTAAGACAAGTAATTTGCTGGTTTTGCACTCGAGTCCGAATTGATTCACTACCCTGATTAACATACATCTTTGTGGGCAATCGGGCACTTGGGTTGAGGGGGATCCAGGCACATGCTTTGCAACCTTGCAATATGTTAGATTCTGAGAAGTCTTAAGAGATATTACATCACTCTTTTCCCTGACCTGGAGAGTCTGTAGCTAAGTCGAGCGACTGAGCATCCAAATAATGATGTAGCCAACTTAAACTGTGACATTTCACCCAAAACATTATGAATCCTTGGAATTCTGTGCCCCAGAGGACTGTGAATGCTTAGTTAATGAGTATATTCAAGGCCAAGATTGGAAGGTTATTTGGATCTGAGGGAATAAAGGAATCTGGTGATTAGGTGAGAGAGTGGAGATCAATTATGATTGTCCCGAATGGTGAAACATGCTCAAGGGATTCTAAGGCCTACTTTTGCTCCAATTTCTTATATGTTAATAATCTAATTACTTTGGTACCACAGGATGCTTAATGCTTTCCATCTTAATTATGGAGAGTGCAGTGGTATGAAGTAGTTGATCTGAAAGGATTACTATGAAGCCTTTATACAGCTCTGTACACTTGGATATACAGGGCACTCTCTGGCAAAATCTAGTCATTGCATCATAAAGGTCTGATAGTCTCTTTTTTTGTTATTCCCTCACAGGATGAGAGTATGTCTGGTTAGACCAGCATACAACCACATTATTGTGGGCCTGGATTCACATGAAGGCCGGACCAGGTAAGGACGACAGATTTTAATCCCTAAAGGACAGTAGTGAACCACATGGGTTTTCCCAACAGTTGGCAATGGATTCACGGTTGTCATTACGCTTTTAATTCCAGATTCTTTTGAACCATGATTTAGTTTAGACATTGTTTTATCTCTTAGGAGACATCCATAATTCTTAATAAATGTAGTTAACCAATTTAGATGTTACTGTAACCATATTTACTCTATAATCAGCTATTTCTTGTTGATCAATCATATACCTTTCTACCAAAGGTTAATCCTTCATCACTTGATATGAGTACAGCCCTGTAAGCTGCTATTAGAAGAAGGGCTAGTAGCAGTACACCTACCCAAAGACAAACAGATCGCAGCCAAGTGCCAGCTGCAGGCACCTCTTACAAGAAGCACCATTTGGCACATTGTTATTTTAGCAGCAAAATCTACACTAATGAATGTCAGACAAAGGTCAGTGGCAAGGAGCAATAGATATACATAACTTTACTATTTGCCATGCTGTTTCGGAGTGGGGTTGTTGGGTCAAACTCAGTGAGAAATTCCCACTCCTCCACCAAGGAGTGAATCATAGAATCCCTACAGTGTGGAAGCAGGCCACTCAGCTCATCAAGTCCACAACGACCCTCTGAAGAGTATCCCACACAGATCCCCCTCTGTCCCTGCAATACTGTATTTCCCATGGCTAATCCACCTAACCTACACATCTTTGAACTGTGGGAGGAAACAGGAGCACCCAGAGGAAACCCACGCAGACACGAAGAGAATGTGCAAACTCCAGACAGACTGTCACCCAAGAGTAGAACCAAACCCAGGTTCCTGGTACTGTGAGACAGCAGTGTTAACCACTGAGTAACCATGCTACCCATAAATTAGCATATGCATATGCTAGTCCTTTCCTGATGGTTCAACGGAGTTTTGATTACTTGCACGTAGGCTGCAGCACACAGAATGAGTCTCCAGAGCCCAGGATGGCAGAAGTGAAAAGAAAGAAATGACTTTCCTCCTTTCCCAGTCAGTGTTGTCTGCACATAGAGTCATAGATTCATTGAGATGTACAGCATTGAAACAGACCTTTCAGCCCAACTCATCCTTGCCAACTGGATAACTAGATAAATCTAATCCCATTTGCCAGCATTTGGTCCAAATCCCTCTTAAACCTTCCTATTCATGTACCCATCCAGATGCTTTATAAATGTTGTAATTGTACCAGCCCCCATCACTTCCTCAGGCAGCTCATTCCATACATGCACCACCCTCTGCATGAAAATGTTGCCCCTTAGGTCCCTTTTAAATCTTTCCCCTCTCACCTTAAACCTATGTCCTTTAGATTTGGACTCCTCTACCCTGGGAAAAAGACTGTGGCTGTTCAGCCTATCCATGCCCCTCATGATTTTATAAACTCTGTAAGGCCACCCTTCAGCCTCTGATACTCCAGGAAGGTAACCCCAGTCTTTTCAGCCTCTCCCTATAGCTCAAGCCCTCCAGTCCTGGCAACATTCTTATAAATCTTTCACGTTTCACAACGTCCTTCCTATAGCAGAGACACTGCACACGGTATTCCAAAATTGGCCTGGCCAATGTCCTGTACAGTAACAACATAACTTCCCCACTCTCAACTCCTATACTTAATGCACTGACCATTTACTGCCCACTAATACTTCCAATTGGAGAGTCTGGGACCAGAGGGCATTGTCTCAAGGTTGAGATTGGGGAATCAAAGTCTACAGCAAAAAGGCAGGAAAGTGGACATGAGGAACGTCAGATCATCCGTGATCCTATTGAATGACTGAGCAAGCTCAATGGGCTGAATGGTCTACTCCTGTTCCTATTCCTTATGGTCTTTATGGTTTTACTCGTGAAACACAATACATCCTGCAATGCAATCTTGTTGATGACAACCAGGGCCACAATGAGACTAGTATGATGAGCTAAATCCATGCACCACATGAAATCACAACCAGTTCTCTTGTGTGCTGGGCATTTCATGTTCAATATCTGGAAGGAGTTCAGAATAATGAGGAGTCTCCACGCATTCTACTGGACAGAGGTGATAAACTGCGGCGTGCAGTTGCAATTAAAATGTAGCCATGCATACTTAAAAGTCTGGCTTGGGGATTCAATATAAACGTTATTGTTTTGTAAGTTGAAGGACAAACTGGCATTAATTTATGATCAAAGGACCTTTGCATGTCATTAAAACCAATGTGGTTTTAATTCCAAGGAAGTGCCTTTTTCGGTGGCATGGAGCTACTTGAGTGAAGTTCATGAGTTGAATCAAACCGAGAAGCAACAGCACAAATCCACAAGGGTTTTTTTTTATATCTCACTTCTCCTTCGTAATGTCTTGCAGATGTGAAGAGTTGTATTTAGTACAAGGGCAAGCAGGAACAAAATGAAGCCGAGGAAATCGACCGATCTTAAGATCTGTCTTCTCTCATCACAAATTATTTTCCTGCATGACAGATGAAAAGGCCAATTAAGCTTTGATGCTGTGATTAAATGCCAAAGGGGAAAATACAAGATGAATTCATCCCTTTAATAGCAAAACGAAAAAAAATCTCGTGCCCATTTTCATTTGGCAAGATATAGACATGAAGCCAAGAGCTCTGTCTCTTGCTATGTCTCTCCTAATTGTGTGAGCTGTGGTTTGACTCTTTCAAAGTTAGTGTGCCAAAGGATAGAACAACAAGATATTGCCCATCTCTAATTGATGCTTCTATCTACTTAATGTCACATTAGTTTAATTTCCCACTTACAAGTAGGGATGTCATTCAAATGATCTCATAATATCTTAAAGTAACTCTGGTCAAATAACAGAGGGGGAGAAGCATCCTATTTTGAGTTGGTCTGTGTGTCTAACTGCGTATGTGTGTGTGAGTCTGAATGTGTCTGTGTATGTATGAGTGTATGTGTGTGTGAGACTGTGTATGTGTGAGTGCATGTGTGCATGAGTCTGTATGTGTCTATGTGTCTGTGCCCAAGTGTGTGTCTGTGCACGGATGTAGTTGTGTGTGTGTGTGTGTGTGTGTGTGTGTGTGTGTGTGTGTGTGTTTGTGTGTGTGTGTGTGTGTGTGTGTGTGTGTGAGAGTGAAGGTGGGTTTGTTTGTGTGTGTGTGTGTGTGTGTGTGCGTGTACATGTGTGTGTTTGTGTGAGTGAAGGTCTGTTTGTGTGTGTGTGTGTGTGTGTGTGTGTGTGTGTGTGTGTGTGTGTGTGTGTGTGTGTGTGTGTGTGTGTGTGTGTGTTTGTGTGTGAGTGAGAGTGTGTGTGTAGACATGTGGAGTCAGCAGTGGGACTGGGGCAGAATCTAATCTAGGCCATGATGTCAGTTCATTCACGTTTGATGTTGTCAACTTTCCCCCTTCAGATCCAACGTGCGTTATAGTTTGACATAATTCAGCAGCTTCATCCCCGACTCAATCCCCACCTTTCACTTCATCTCAGCAGATTGAAAGCTATTAAGTGAGGTTCCCAGCCTGAAGCCTTGTCTGAAGTTAGCAATTATCTGGCTGCTTTCTTCTCCTTGGTTTCCATCCTTAGCTGGTGAAACTCTCAATTCAGAGTGTGACCTCTTACATGTATTTGGCTTATACAACCAAGGGGAGTCTCAATCTTGTCTTTACACAGTAGAATTTCTAGTAAGGTAGTAATTACCAGCATGTTTGCTTTTCTCTAGTTCTGGAAGTTGAAGGATACTTGTGGACATCCTACCATCCTCTGCTGCACTAATAGGAATTTTGTTCCTAATTCTCACATGTAATGACTTTGCTGTCAATATTAATTGGAACGATCAGAAATTGGACTTAGACTATGCAAATGAAATCATTCCTCTGTACCTGTGAAATCAGATTTTGCCAATTCACTGAACCGCACCAAAAATTTATGTAACCAGTTAATCAACATCTGCAAGCAAAAATCGTGTATCCACCATCATTTTCATGGCGACCCATAATAATTTTAAATGGTACGTGGTGGGCCGCCACACTGTCTCACGGGAAGCGAAAGTCAACGTGGGTATCCGCTCACACACCCTCTCCTCATCAACCCAAATACTCATCATCTCCCTCCCCTCTCTCTTCTCTTGCTGTGCTTCACTGAAGGATTGTGTGCATCTCTTTCTTGCCCTTGTGCACTTTGTGATGACCCCGCAAACAAAGTAGTAGTGCTATTGTGCCTGAGCACAAGAAGGTGGTGATGGAACTTAGAGAAAAGGTGAAAGTGTTGGCTAAGTTGCAAAATGGTAAATTGGCTAGTCCTGCAGGCAATGAGTTTGGCCTCAATGAGCATACTGTATTGTATAAATATTTTACTTAAGTATTGACATAATGTCACTTACATTTGTTATATTAACCCAAAATAATAGGTGAAAAGTCACAATCTTGGAGTCTGGGAACTTTACCCTATTTTTAGTAAATAGGTTTTTTATTTTTAATAAAATAATTTTTTTAAATTATAACCCATTAAACTCTGCACTCACAATTTCATCATTTGCGGGGGTTTTCAGGATCAGAACCCTCGTGGATACAGAGGAATGACTGTGCTGTTTTTAAATGTAGAAGTCCATTTTCCCCCACTGCAATTGTTCCAGCTGGTGCTCTATTTTCTGTGCTGATGGATCTTCTGCCAGCTTGGTGTCGAGCTTCTTTCCAAGATATTTTCCCACACCTTAGGGTGACACATATAGACTGTAAGTGGCTCCCACGGGTATGAAATTCAGAAGACTTTGATAAATGTTGCCTCATCTGTGGGAGAGCTGTGATAATAATGTGCTTAGGAGGTATCTCACACTTAAAAATGATTACAGCTTTACCAACATGAAGTGACTGCATTTCAAATGTAGGTCATTGGTTATGATGTGCAATTGAACATCTGGAGTTTAGGGAAGGTGCTATGAAAATGCAAGATAATCCTACAACGTAATTTATTTTTAAAATGATTTTACGTACTATGTATTTTATGAAATGTAATTCCAATCCATTTTTTGTGTTTGTTTGTCACTCGGAGGTACTTGTACCCAATGAACTTTCTTGAGGACAACTTGTGATATCCATTTTAATCTCTAAATTTTTGTCTTAGCCCTTGGGTTTAAATACTGAGTCTCTTATTGATGGACATTGCTATTCAGCAGGTGGCATTTTATATCCTAGACTTTGTAATACAATTAATTAGATACAGACATCTCAAGTCTTTAGCCTGAGATCTATGAAATGTATAATTAGCATTTTGAAAACAGTCATTTGATCTAAAATGTGTTCTATTCAGAACTCAATAATCCTCGTTACAGTAGAGTAAACTGAAATGTGACTGAGCTCAGCGACTTGGAAAATATGTGACTAAGGTCATAAATTCACCACGTAGTATTTATTGCAGATGCTGTGTGTAGTGTGTTATAGTTTATTAAGTTTGATTCAGTTTTGCCTGAATTATTTTAATGTTGTCAGCTGTTAGCATGGAGGATGAAGCCTCATGTACAAGCTGAGAATGGACAGAGTTGAACAGAGTGGGAAGTCCTAACAATGGTCAGATTACACACATTAGGTGCAAGAGATTAATATTTATTACATTGGCTGCTGACCTTTGCTTGGAAAGGTGAAATTCAATCTAACATAGAATAATAGAATGATTAGGAAGATCATGGCAACATCCATGGACTATTAATCCAGAAGCCCAAGGATATTCCAAGGAATGTGTCCAAATATCTACCAGTGGTCAATGCATGCAGAAAAGGAATGTATGGATACTATAGATTATCTTGCATTGGCATTGCACATTTGCTAATTCCTTGGTTACATTGATTCAAAACTCCGCAAGGCAGCCAACGAAAATTGAATTCTATGAATGAATCTGGAATCGAAAGCCGATCTCAGCGACAGTGACCATGAAACTATCATTGAAACTCACTTGCTTCATTAGTGCACCTTAGTGAAAAACATCTGCCATCCTTACCTGTCCTGGCCAACATG
The DNA here is from genome assembly GCF_030684315.1 of Stegostoma tigrinum. Classification (NCBI taxonomy): domain Eukaryota; kingdom Metazoa; phylum Chordata; class Chondrichthyes; order Orectolobiformes; family Stegostomatidae; genus Stegostoma; species Stegostoma tigrinum. Next base: position 9,850,096 of record NC_081383.1, on the reverse strand, counting down.
TGGCTACAGACCTACAGCAATGTGATTTAGTCTTAACTGCCCTGAGAAATGGCCTGGTGAGCCCCTCATTTCAAGGGCGACTAGGGATAGGCAACAATTTCTGGCCTTGCCAATGACAGCTGCCTCTCATGAAAGAATAAAGAAAAAAAATGTAGCACTGAGGCAGACAGTCAGTCCATCATTGCCTGTGCTAGCATTTTGTCAGAGCAATCTGTATCATTTTCTCTCCTCTTCCCCTGTAGCCAAACCAAATGTTTCCCTTTCAATTTGTTTCAAATTCCCTGTGGAAAGACTTGTTGTACCTCAATCAAACATCATTTCAGGCAGTGTATGAGGCAAGGTTGTCTTTACCTAGTCAAATACTATGTTTTCTTCTCTTTTTGCTGGCTCTGCTGCCAAACATCTTAGATTTGTGTCCTCTGGTTACTGTTCCTTCCTGCTAGAAATAGCCTCTCCTTCTTTACTCTGAGGCAATCATTCCAAATTTTTACCACCTCGATTAAATCCTTCCTTCCCTGCTTTCAGGAAAGAAATGGATCAAAATTGCAAGACTGGCATTGATGTGACATGTCTCAAAATGGTACACTGGTTGTTGCCATTGTAAGAGTGATGTACGTCAGAATGTATTATAAACATGCTAGGATTACATGGGCAAACTTTACCAATTAAAAGCACTATTCCTTTCACAGTAAATGCATTTTTCAAAGAGTCAGGATAAGGCTCAATTGACAGAATGATTACTTTCTGTACTGTATCATTCTATGTTCCCATGTTAAGGCAACAGCCCCGCCACAAACTTACTAAGAACTGCTTTATACAAGTTGAGTGACAGAACTGGAGGCTTAACATTGCAAGATGAAACTTCTGGCCAAGTCACAAGATCCATAGTGCATTCCATGTATAAAGTTTCCTGAAAGAAGTAATATTCCATAGTATGTATAAAATAAAGGCAGAGAACGGAATATAAATATATAAATACCTCAGAGGAACCAACGTTTATGCTGTGTAAATATTATTAATAGTGGTAGACATCAAAAGAAAGACAAAACCTCCCAGGAGATGGAAAGATCCCATTTTTCACCATCAAGTAAAACAATTTCTCTGTCATTGAGGAATGTCAGAGCATGAGGCCAAAACACAGCCTTAATTGACAGAAGCGGTCTTTCGAAGTAAAGCTGTCTGTCACTGTTGGTTATTAAGTCTCAGATTTACAAGAAATAATTTGTTAGCTTTCTTACCTTGTGGCTTGGAGCTGCATCATTCTCCTGAGGAAGAGGAAGGAGATGGGTTGGTGGGGGTGGAGGGGGTGTTGCGGGAGCAGCTGTGGGGGTGGGGATCATAACGAGGATTAATGATTGTTTCTTACCCACAAATACTGTAAACTCACTCAACCACAATATCCATACAATAAGCACAAGCAGCTTTGTGCAGCAATGTGGACTATCAAACTAAGGCAGAAATGCAGGTCATTGAAGTGGCCCCATTAGTTCTGCTTCTAGTCCGCAGGCCTGTCTGAGACATCACCATTACCCGTCAGTAACTGAAGAGTGGTGGGATAAACGTAAGAGGTTAGTGAATGCTAACTCATGGCTTCAATCGAAAATGCATTTAAACCAAAACCATAGCCATTAACTGGAAGGGTCAATCATCTTATCAAAGCTCTAGACTGCTCTGGGTACTTAGGAAAACCAATTTGATGCCATAGCAATGGCAGGAGAGACATAAAACACACTCATGGTGTTTCCAGTCCTAACATGCTCAGTGAAAATTATCAGCTTAATGTGTGAGCATAGAGAGAGAAAAAGTGTTCTCACATTTTCTAAACTGTTCATCATCGTCATCATCTTCTTCATCTATTAAAAGCCTACAGTGAGCGTGCAATGACTGGGAGGATGTGCAAAGAACTAACTGGAAGCATTATGTACCCCGTTCCGATCATTTTCACCTTATTTTCTCTGTCTTTTCTCGAGTTTCTATTCCTATCATCACTGGGCTCTGGGCTCAATGGACAATGGGCAATCTGTGCTCAATCTGACTTTCTCAACCGGTGCAATGAAGTGACATCACATGCTGCCCACTGATGGTTGTGATCTAATCGACCTTCTTTGAATAAGACAAACAAGGGAGGCTGAATGAATAATTCATTTGAAAACGAGGGGCTGCAAGGTTTAGGTCAAAAACGCCTTTCAGTCCATGTGTCGCTCCTCATGGAGTGGCAAGCTGATGGCTGAGCTACAGAAATCTTTAACATTCTGGAAGATTTTGAAAGACACAATCGAAGCATTTCTCTTTGTGATGACCTGCAAAAATAGAAGCCTTCAAAATAAAGACCAATAGTCACCAAGAAATACAATCAGGAGTTCAGGAGCAAACACAAGTACTGCTGGAGAAGCCGAGCAGACATGACAGCATCTGAGCTAAAGTTTCAACTCTAAAGTCTCTGAACGAGATTCATACCAAACTCGAAACATTGAACTCTGTTTCTCTTCCCACAGATGCTGCTAGATGTGTTGAGTTTCAAGGGTCAAGGCCTGAAATGTCAGCTTTCCTGCTCCTATGATGCTGCTTGGCCTGCTGTGTTCATCCAATTTGTTTCCCTGAGTTTCACTCTGATTGTTTCAGATTTCCAGCATCTGCAGGGTTTTGCTTTTACTATAAGGAATTCAGAGCAAACTGATTTTTGCTCAAGAATAGGAAACAAGTGGAACTCTATATCACAGGGAGTGTCTGAGATGAGTAACATTGATATGTTTAAGAGCAGACTAGGATTTAAGTATGTGAGGCAGATGGAATTAGAAGATTACCATGCCTGGGTTGCACGTGGAATGATGGGATGAGAAACCCAGATACAGGCATGGACAGGCTTGTGTGCAATGGCTTTTTCCTGCATTGATTCTTCTGTTTAACATAGAGCCATGCCAAAACAAAGTGGTGAGGTATTTGGCAGCTGGACTGGGGTTGTACGTAGGATTGTGTACGGCCTTTGGGGAATACAGTGGCAGCAACGAAAGGAGAGAGATGCAAGATGGAATCTTCATACTGATGTCCCTTCAAGGTTAGATAATTGTTGAAAACTCAACATCATTGAATCTACAAACCAATCCTTAGGTCTTAATTAGATGGTCATTGAAATAACTCCACAGAGGCCAGTATCCTGTCACCAAGTTACCCTTTATTTACACATGGAGAGTCCTTGGCACTGATCCAGCTCCCTCAGAATGAGCAGATTCTTTGCTCCTCCTGTTTTTATCTGTCAGGCAGGGCTCCCTGATTGGGCCAAATTAACAACCCCAATCAGGGAATTCATCTTCTCAGAGATCTAACCTGCTGACCTCTTTGCAATCACCACAGCAATGTTGACTACAATTGTCCTCACTTCATCACTTCTCTGCATAAAATAAGTGTCAGATTCCCTGATTGCTATAGCATTACACCATGCAACAACAGAAAACCACTGATCCTATGGGCCAAGGTCCTGAAGTGGTGTTACTCTGATTATTGGAGTCCCAAGCACTATCTGCCCACAAAATTGATACTGATTACCATTCTTGTCAAATATTGTTATTTCAATGTACAAGATACATAGCGTAAGATTTAACTGGGAGCAAACTAAAGGTATGTCTGAAGTGTATCGAATATTATCACGCTGATGGTCCAAATATTTAATATAAACAGATGATTAAATACCTGGACGTTGGGGTATCCTGCAAGTAGTTCAATAATGGGAGTAAGAGTATGGGTATGGCAGGTAGTAAAGTTTACCTTGGAATCACGCTGGTTTTGCAAAAGCAAGCATCTTTGAAGCGATGTATGATCATCATAAAGCCAAAGCTTGTAAGAAGAGTGCAAAGAAATGAAAATATTTCAATTTTTTAAACTCGTTCATGGGATGATCGCATTGCTAGCTAGGCTGCATTTATTGCCCATCCCCAATTGCCCAGAGGGCAGTTAAGGGCCAACCACATTGCTGTGGGTCTGAAGTCACATGCAGGCCAGACCAGGTAAGGATGGCAGTTTCCTTCCCTAGAGGACATTAGTGAACCAGATGGGTTTTTCCCCAACAATTGACGATGGATTCATAATCATCATTAAACTGTTAATTCCAGATATTAATTGAATTCAAATTCCACCATATGCCATGGTGGGATTCAAACCCAGGTCGCCAGAACATTACCTGGGTCTCTGGATTAACAGACTATGGATAATACCACTAGGTCAGCAGCCCCCCCCAATTTGTGTTGTTTTGGCTAAGAGAGCACATTATTTGTGTGGGATTAGCTTGTATAGGCATGCCTTTTGGGTGCACAAGAATATAGTTTGGTTCACTCACAAAAAAAAGAAAAAGACCAAAATGTAAAGGAGGAGAGGGGACATGACACAGTGGGCAGGTACACAGTCTGTAGTTGAACTTAACTATAAAGACTAGGGAGTTCAACCCCTTGCCTGTGACCAATCTACCAATCTCATAACTAGGGGCAAAATGCTTGGCATTTTAGGATGAAGGATAGGGTTGAGGTGACATACCATCCAGGATTCCCACTCATGATGGGATACCAGCAACAGTTTGTTCCTCTGGCACATCTCCTTTTACTCTGCCTTGATAGGGCTAATTGACTGATCCCACACTTCCAGGACAAATGGGTTAAGCATCATGTGTTAAGAATCACTTTAGAGACCTCTGGCTTGAAGTACAAGCCAATTTATTGCCACTACTTGAACCAGACATGGCAAAAAATATTGAAACACTGCACCTTTGCAGAAATTGAAGTGTTGGCCACTCTCAGCCTATCTGAACTTTTATTATTCCGATCATCTTGAATAAAACAAGACTCTTCCGCTGGTTTCAAATGATCAAGCAAACTGACTGGTCATGACAAAATAAACTGTAACAGATGTTGATGTTCCAGCAGATGGAACAAGCTCTTGGATCTAAATATTATACCAAAGGGCCTCAAGACATTTAGCACGAGGTACACTCGATACACCAAGCGATTAGGATGACAAATGGAATGTTGGCATTTATTGCAAGGAGAATGGAATTTGAAAGTAGAGAGATTTTACAGCAGCTGTACACAGTCCTGGTGAAACCTCATCTAGAGTACTGTGTACTATTTTTGTCTGCTAATTTGAAATAAAAACACTATTGCATTTGAGCGAGTTCAGAGAAAGTTCGTTCAGTTAAATCCTGAGATGATGAGCTTATCTTATGAAGAAAGATTGAACAGGTTGGCTCAACGCCCAGTGTAGGTTAGAAGAATGACAGGCGACTGCGTTGAAACATTACAGATCCTGCGGGGACTTGACAGGCAGCAAGCTTCCTCTTGTGGGAGATATTAGAATAAAGGGACATGGTTTAAGAATAAGAGCTCTCCCTTTTAGGACAGACGTGCGGAGACTCTTTTCTCTGAGAGTGCCATTAACGTGGAGTTCTCTTGCCCAGAAAACACTGAAAGCAGGACAACTGAATTCATTCAAGGCAAAGGTTAATATGTTTTTGATGGAAAAAGGAGTCAAGGGTTATGGATGGGGGTGTGAGCTGTTGGAGACAGGAATGGGAAATTAAGGCCAAAACCATATTGGTCATAATCTTATTAAATGATAAAGCAGATTTGAAAGGCTGAATGGTCTTCACCATTTCCTAAGGTCTATGTTCATTTAGAACCATATCTGAAGATGTTTTCCATTGTGTCATTGGTAAAGGAATGATGCGTTCTTTCTTTCTGTACATTTCTTTACCACTCCTTTTTGCATCTACTTCAACCTCAGTAACATCAGCCCCCCAGTAACATCTACTTAGGTACCTGGAATGTGCTTCCAGAAGTAGTAGTGGGTCAGGTACATTAGATACATTTAAGCAACACTTGGATAGGCACATGGATGACAGTAAAATGTAGGGTTTGCAGCGTAGAGTAGGATAATAGGTTGGCACAAGATCATGGGCCGAAGGGCCTGTACTGTGTTGCACTGTTCCATGTTCTATGTTCTATTTAAGCCAGGCCATCTACCAGGCCACCTGCTGAAACTCTCTTGTAAGCCTGTGCCTTCTCCAGACTCAACTATTGCTATCCTTTTCTGGCTGGTTCCTTGTCATCCCTGCTTCGTCAACTTCACCTTCCCCACCATTTTGCAATGTCACACAAAGCCTGATTGCCCCCATCCCCCCATGCTTACCAAGCTTCCTCTTAAATACAAAGACGCTTTGAGCCTCTACTGTTCCCTGAGGTCAGGATCTGCCTACTAACTGGTTAGCTAGAATGTGGCATTTCTAACTGCTGTGATTCACAGTATCTTCTTTTCCACATTCCTGATACAATCAAAAGAGATGTCAGACAAAGTGATCATGGGAACTGCAGATGCTGGAGAATCCACGATAATAAAATGTGAGGCTGGATGAACACAGCAGGCCCAGCAGCATCTCAGGAGCACAAAAGCTGACGTTTCGGGCCTAGACCTTTCTAGGCCCGAAACGTCAGCTTTTGTGCTCCTGAGATGGTGCTGGGCCTGCTGTGTTCATCCAGTCTCACATTTTATTATCTTAGATGTCAGACAAACTCTGAATTTGAGAAGGCGACTGGAATTCTATTTTATCATTAGCTTATTGGAACAACACCATGAATTGCTTCAGAGATAGTAAGAACTGCCGATGCTGGAGTCAGAGATAACACAGTGTGGAACTGGAGGAACACCCCAGGCCAAGCAGCATCAGGGGAGCAAGAAAGTTGATGTTTCGGGTTGGGACCCTTCTTTTAAGGGTCTGCTAACCCTGCTGTGTTCCTCTGGCTCCACACTGTTACCACGAATCCTTATTTTGCTATTAGGTGTATTAGTTTCTTTCTATAATAAGTTGGTGCAACCTTCCCAGGCATGAGTGAGAAAGTTGGGAAAAATTACATGAGATTAGCAGTGAGGAGCTTTTTAAAATCAGGAGCAAAGCGTTCCATTTTCCATCAAAGTGTTGAATGGCAAGACAGCATTCGCAGTAGTGAACAGCTGAAGCCTATTTGTATGCATCAAGGTGTTAATCTTGCCTCATTCATGCGCAGTTTCCCATTCCCCCACCCTTCGTATAAAAACTAGAGGGTGACAATTCCTGATAAGAAAATCAGCGAAAACCTGATAATTCCAGCTCACCAAAGTCTCCTCTGGTCTTCCATCTTATACACCAGTTACCATCATCTCAGGGCAACACCACATGGATGACAACCACCTCCAATCTCATCTGTAGACTTTGACATCTGACTTGTACGAACCCCAGAATATGCCTATGGCAAATCTCTGACCTACTTACAATGTGGTCCTGCATTTCTATGCTGAATGTTAAAGTGCATTATCACCTATCATTGTACTGTTACTACAAGGACACATTGCATGCAGGGACAGGCACCCATCGCATGGATTTGGCCAAGTTGTATATCAGGGAGCCTTTTAGTGCAGACACACAGCCAGGCAGCTGGTCATTGTTTGCATCATTCATCAATCGAAGGGGTTGCTATAAGTAATTGGGCTGTGTCAATCTCACCGAGGTGCCAAGGTTTGCAGCAATCACACTGTATCAAACCAAATGGCCAGGCCACAAAGCCTAAAGGCAGTAGTTCTCAGTCAGTTCAAAATGGACACAGTTCAGTCAGGAGTCCTTGCACAGTAAATCATGGGCATTGTGCACAATCAGTCAAGGGGCTAGGACATAGCCAATGAACCCCTTAAGACAGTCAGGGTATGGGCTTCATAGGTAAAGAGGCAAGTTCAAAATGATAGCACGGAAAACTCATTTCAGCTTGTGGAGAGAAACATTCTGTGAAACTTTCCAAAATTAACAAAACTGATTTCTGGTCAAATACAGCTCATGATCTAAGTCATTCTGGCTTTTGCATTGATCAGTAAGACAGTAGTTAAACCTCATCCTGGGGGATTTGACTGACGTGGTGGTTCTAGATGGTTGACTAGTCAACGTCCCGATTAATCTATGGAGAGTCGAACAATCAACTTTACAAAAACAAATGATTTGCTCAGAGCTATGTATAGGACAATACAAAATGATGTCATGTGTCTCAAATCCAGCAACTGTAGAACTGAGGCTATGCCAGGTTTTGAATTGGGCACTTCAGGTCAAGCCAGGTCAGGTGTAGTCAAGGGTCAATTGGACAATGGGATAAAGCAGCGAGTGAAGTGGAAAAGTCACAAACTGGTTTCGAGCCACATTGTGACAGTGCAGGACCTAACCAAATCATCCAGGTAAGTTAAAATTCAAAACTTTTACTGGATTGAAATTGAAAGTTCCAGTATTTGGACACTCCAGTTATTGGACAGTTGTGTTTAAGGCACCCTGTACCTCTGTGATGACAGTGATTATATTGAAAAACCATTCTGATGCCTGTGAAGGTGCTTTCAGATGATACGGTGATGAAGGGAGCTCTATAGATGCAAGTCTTTATTTTCACTTTCCTCAATGTTTGTGTTCTATATGTAATAGCATCGGAAATGATACTAGCGCTGGATAATGTGTTACCTTTCCAAGCTTTAGCATTGCGCACTTATCTCAATTATTGTTGTGTAGATATTGCTGTGCGAGTAAATAGTTGACAGAACAGAATAGCTGCCAGGTCCAAAACCTGTCTGGATTCTCTTTCCATTGATGTTCGGAAGAACACTACTATTTGGCACATTAATGACCTTACTCAAGAAGCCAGAGATGCACACACATCTGTCAATGCACAGACTAGTCCCCCTATAATTAGCTTTCAATTGATTAGGGATTTGCCTTTCAAATAACAGCACTGATGGAGGCCTTTCAGTCCTCATTTCTGTGATGGTGGTTCTTTGAAAGTTCTAGCCACTGATCTCACTTCCCCTGTTTCTACACTGTAACACTGCAAGTCTTTCCTTTCAAGCTAAAGGTCTAATTTCCCTTTAGAGAACTGTGATTGAATCTGCTTCCAGCACACTTTCAGGCAGTGCATTCTAAATCAAAGCTCACTGTGTAAAAACTGTGCCTCCTCATCTCCCCTCTGGTTCCTTTGACAATTACTTTGCTACTTCTGTTCCAGGAAACAGTTTCCATTTATTGACTCTTTTAAATGTACTTCCATGCAGACAGCATGTGAGCAGTTGCCTTGTGCTCCTGAGATGCTGCTTGGCCTGCTGTGTTCATCCAGCCTCACATTTTATTATCTTGGAATTCTCCAGCATCTGCAGTTCCCATTATCTCTGATACTGCCTTAAGGGAGTAGCCAGCTTCATTGTTGTCAATAGTGCAGCCAATGCAAGTGTAACATAAGACATAGGAGCAGAAGTAAGCCATTCAGCCATTTGAGTGTGCTCTGCTAGTCAATGAAATCATGGCTGATCTGGTAACCCTTAACTTCACTTTCCTGCCTTTTCCCCATAGTCGTTGATTCCCTTACTGATTGAAAATCTCAGTCTTGAATATTCTTAATGACCCAACCTCAGCATCGGTTAGAATATAAATGAAGGTTGTCCATCATATATCTAGTTAATGCATTGAAAATTGAGAAAAATGTGTCATCTTTCATTTTACTAATCATAGATTTACTTATTCGATACCACACAAAACTCCATTGTTTCAATTGCTTACTCAGTGAAACTCTCTACCTAGTCTGGTGGGAATGCCTTTGGGCATTTAACAAGAAGATATTGAGTTTGCAACTACATCATACTTGACATGTAGGAATGTCTGTATTATTATAACCCACCTAGAGTTTCACACACCCAAAGCCTTCATTCTGTCTCCCATGTAGAACAACCGTTCAAAGGTAGGTTCTGTTGGCCAACATCCCAAAGCAACGGAATGAAACACCACACCCGTCCTCGGTTTTCCATCATTTGGGCTTCATGCTGACTCAGAAAGTTGTTGGCATGAGTCCCTCCCAGAGATATGTGTAGAAAATCGAGGCTAACACCTCAATGCAACACTTAGAGGTGCTGTCCTCCAGACAAGGTGACATAGCAAGGACACTGTCTACACTTTTAGAGGTGATGTAAAAGATACCAAATGGCTGTCTTTCAAAGAAGAGCTTTATCTTGTTTCCTGGCCAATATTTATCCCTCAAGCAGCATCACTGAAACAGATTATCTGGTCATTATTACACAACAATTTCTGAGGGTTTTCTGGCTGCTGAATTTCCCAAGTTACAATGGTGACTACACTCCAAAAAATATTTCATTGGCTCTGAAACATTTTGAGACACCCAGTAGTTGTAAGACGTGTAACATGAATCTAAATCTTTCTTTACATTTCTTTTGTTTATGTAAATAAGGCATTTGTCAGAAGTTGCAAATTCTACGGTGAGTAACCTGTATTTTGACTTCCCAAAACCTGCTTGCTAACTCTAAACAGGCATCTTGGAATACGTTTCTCTTGCCGAGATGGGTGAAGTTCCGACAAAATTCAGGAAGCTCAACATCAAACATGGCTAATTTATTTGAGTGGCACCCAACTACCATTTTCAACATTCACTCTCTTTGCCATTGATACACACTGGTAACAGTACATACGTTCTGCAAGACGCAATATAACAACTCACCAAGGCTACTTCAACAGCACCTTCCTAGTACACAACATCCCAAATTTAGAAAGGTAAGAGCAGTGGACAGATGGGAATACCATCACCTCCAAGTTCGCCTCCAAGTACACCATCCTGACTTGGAAGGCTATCACTTTTTGTTCATTTACCTTAACGTGGGAATCATGCAGGAAAAGAGCATTGAGGTACAGGGTCAGCCATTATTTAGTTGAGTAGCAGAGCAGACTTGAAGGGCTGAATGGCCTACTCTGCTCCTATTTTCCATATTTACTTTTTTCTTTCACTGTCATTGGGTCACTTGCACATTCTCCTCCAGACCACATACCATCCTGATGTGGAACTACATCATCATTTCTTCAGTGTTGCTTGATCAAGATCCTTGAACACTTTCCGTAACCACTCATAGACTACAGAGGTTCAAGACTGCAACTGACCACTACCTTCTCAAGGGCAACTAGGGATGGATAATAAATGCTGGCCCAGTCAATGACTCACACATTCTGTGAATTAATCAAAAATAATTCTGAAGCTCCCCCCTTAATGGCACTGTGAGTCTACCTACACCATATTGTGCTGTGGTTCAAGAAGAATGGCACACCACTACTGTATCAAAGTCAATTAGGGATTGCCATTAATGTTGGCTTATATTCTGTAATGACATCATCCCATGAATAAGTTTGCTTTTAGATAATGTAATTTATCATATTAAATTGAAAAATCCTCTTATTAGAATCCTTATAGTGCAGTAAGAGGTCATTCAAGAACAAACAAACAACAAAGAAACCTACAGCACAGGAACGGGCCCTTCGGTCCTCCAAGCCTGCGCTGATCGAGATCCTCTGTCTAACCTGTCATCTATTTTCTAACGGTCTGTGTCCATTTGCTCTCTGGCCATCCATGTGCCTGCCCAAATATATCTTAAAAGCCGCTAACGTGTCTGCGTCTACCACCTCCGCTGGCAACGCATTCCAGGCACCCACGACCCTCTGTGTAAAGAACTTTCCACATATATCTCCCTTAAACTTTCCTTCTCTCACTTTGAACTCATGATCCTTAGTAATTGAGTCCCCCACTCTGGGAAAAAGCTTTTTGCTATCCACCCTGTCTATACCCCTCATGATTTTGTAGACCTCATTCGGGTCCCCCCTCAATCTCCGTCTTTCTAATGAAAATAATCCTAATCTATTCAACCTCTCTTCATAGCTAGCATCCTCCATACCAGGCAACATCCTGGTGAACCTCCTCTGCACCCTCTCCAAAGCATCAACATCCTTTTGGTAATGTGATGACCAGAACTGCACACAGTACTCCAAATGTGGCCGAACCAAAGTCCTATACAACTGCAACATGACCTGCCAACTCTTGTACTCAATACCCCGTCCAATGAAGGAAATCATTCCATATGCCTTCTTGACCACCCTATTGACCTGTATTGTCACCTTCAGGGAACAATGGACCTGAACACCCAGATCGCTCTGTTCATCAATTTTCCCTTGGACTTTTCCATTTACTGTATAGTTCGCCCTTAAATTTGATCTTCCAAAATGCATCACCTCGCATTTGCCCGGATTGAACTCCATCTGCCATTTATCTACGCAACTCTCCAGTCTATCTATATTCTGCTGTAATCTCTGACAGTCCCCTTCACTATCAGCTACTCCACCAATCTTAGTGTCATCAGCAAACTTGCTGATCAGACCACATACACCTTCTTCCAGATCATTTACATATATCACAAACAACAGTGGTCCCAGCACAGATCCCTGTGGAACACCACTGGTCACAGGTCTCCAATTTGAGAAACCCCCTTCCACTACTACCCTCTGTCTCCTGTTGCCCAGCCAGTTTTTTTATCCATCTAGCTAGCATACCCTGGACCCCATATGACTTCACTTTTTTTCATCAGCCTGCCATGGGGAACCTTATCAAAACGCCTTACTGAAGCCCATGTATATGACATCTACAGCCTTTCCCTCATTAATCAACTTTGTCACGTCCTCAAAGAATTCTATTAAGTTTGTAAGACATGACCTTCCTGGCACAAAACCATGTTGCCTATGACTGATAAGCCCAGTTTCTTCCAAATGGGAATAGATCCTATCCCTCAGTATCTTCTCCAGTAGCTTCCCTACCACTGATGTCAGGCTCACCAATCGATAATTATCTAGATTATCCTTGCTGCCCTTCTTAAACAAGGGGACAACATTAGCAAGTCTCCAGTCCTCTGGGACCTCACCCGTGTCTAAGGACGCTGCAAAGATATCTGTTAAGGCCCTGGCTATTTCCTCTCTCACTTCCCTCAATAACCTGGTATAGATCCCATCCGGACCTGGGGACTTGTCCACCTTAACGTCTTTTAGACCTAGCCCCCCACCACCCCATTTACCATCAGTAATCTACTGAGTCTTCATATTGTTGGGAGGAAACCAGAACACCTGGCAGAACCCCACACAGACAATGTGCAAACTCAACTCAGTCACCCAAGACTGGAATCGAACCCAGATTCCTAGCATTATGGGGCAGCAGTGATGAGAACTGAGCCATCGTGCCTCCCAATTTTATTGGATTCCAACCGTGCAAATGTTGGAAACGATGATCCACTCACCTTGTAGGAATTGAAGTATGTTTGCAACAGTTTACAAACGCAATACTCAGCTTTTATTGTATCCTAATTTTAAAATATTGCAAGCGGGATTATCATTGATACATCCAAATTGGGCTCTTTGATTCAGTGAGTCGGTTCATTTGTGGGGTAGTACTTGATAAAAAGATGAGAATTGTTTGTAACAGCCCAATTAATTTTCCAACATCCTTCAGGGACGAGAGCATGGGCCAATTCTTTCTCTGGGGAGCAGAGGGCTCCTATTTCCACACTATATCGTTTACTCTTAATCCCATCGAAGTGTTCTCACAAGTCACCCCGGTGTAGAAAAACATCCTGCATGGAATAAAAAGGACATGCCTTCTTCCATGGAACAGAGAAAATCTTGTTAAAATCACCATATCTGCCATTAGGTCCATAATTGCACATTTACTGCTCTTATAAATGCAATTGCCCACAGCAATTTCAAAGCTCTAAAAGCTTATAATTTTTTGACAATGTTTTGGGAGAAAAACCTCACTTTTCAATTAAAATTTTAATTGGAAACGGCACCAAAAATCCATCTCTGTCTCAAAGCCCAAGTGGATTCTGAATGGTTACTCAAAATTTAGTATCTAATTATCCATCACATTCTACAGATTGAGACATTATCTGCACCAAGTTCATTATTGCAGTTTTTCTCACTTGTTTATTCTAACTGAAAAATTGAAATGTTTTCATGTGGAAGATCCTCAATGCATTTCCCCTGAAAGTTGGAATCAGCTCCTCAGTACTAAAGCAATGGAAAATTTGGCATTTGTAAAACACATGTCTCAGGATACCCCGAAGTCCTTGGTAGCAATGAAGTCTTTTCAAAAGTGTAAATGCCACTGGAAATGTAATAGCCAGTTGCCTCACAGAAAGCTCTCACAAGCAAAAATAGAGTAATGCCTCAACAATTTTTTTTGTCGGTGGTCCTGGCTGAGGAACAAATATTAGTCATAAGGTAAACACAACAGCTCTCCTGTTAAAATAGAACATTTACATTCATCTAAAAGGGCAGATAGGGCCTGGGCTTAATGCTTCATCTGAAACAATTGTGCTCTCCAACAGTGTAGCACTCCTCCAGTTAGGCACTGAAATTAAGATAAACGGCATGACCATTTCAGAAAATCTTTTTGTCGAAAGCAACAAACAAAATACAGAGTTGATATAATTATCAAAGATAATGACATTTTGTAGATGTGGTGTGAGGAGCATATGCTGTGAGATACATTGTCATTGAATCCATTTCTGACCGTCAGTCTGAGAACCCGAAATTGTAGAGCATCCACTTAAAGAAGACATCTCACTTTTTTCATCCCACTTGCACCTAATTTGCATTGCGGCAGCTCCATCTGAGAGAATATGTGAAGCTAGGTTGCTAATTAATGTGACCATTGCTTGTCAGCCTATGGAGGGATTACCAAGATTGATAATCCTGTCATCTGATGGACTGCTAATCTTTTCCGAACCGCCCTGTTAACCTTGAGTGAATAACCCCTGTTTAGCAATCACTGTATTCCATATTTGGAGATGTTTGTCTGCAGATTGCAGCTACAGATGTTTAACTGTTAGGATGTCCTTTCCACCCAACAATAGAACAACAGAGCTGCTGAATTTTAATGTATGGCATTGGAAAAGCTTGAGGAAAGCTGAGTTCAGGTGGTTTTGATCATATAATATCCGAGGAGCTCCAGTTCTGAGGAAGGGTCACTAGATACGAAACATTGACTCTGTTTCTCTCTGCACAGATCCTACTAGATTTGCTGAGCTTCTGTTCTGTTTTTGTTTGATTACAGAAGGAGGCCTTTTCTAATAAAAAAAACTGTAGATGCTGGAAAACAGAAACAAAAACAGAAATTGCTGGAAAAACTCAGCAGATCTGGTCACATCTGTCGATGGAAATCAGAGTTAACTTTTCGGGTCTAGTGACCCTTCTCAGGCTTTTTTAAAATTACATTGTGAAACCTGGTTATCACTGGTGAGACAAGCATTTCTATTCCCTTTGAAAAACCACGATCTTGAACTGCTGACGTCCACCTGACCTAAGGACACCAATGGAGCAGTTAGGCCAGGAGTTCCAGGATATGGACTATAGAATGGCGATTTAGTTCCGAGTCAAGATAGCATGAGCCTGAAGGGGAGCTTGCTCCCAAGTGTGTTGTACTCTGTTTTTTTTAATCAGTGGTAGAGCTCATGGGTTTGAAAGGTGCTATCAAAGGAAGCTTGGTCACTTGCTGCAGAGCATTTTGTACAGATTATGCTCCACAACCAGAGTACAATTGTAATTTATAAAAGGGTTATCCAACAGCCCCAGTGCCTTGTCTCTTTCCTCAGAGCCATTGTAAATGTGCTTCAAAATAGGCATGGAGAAAGAACTTGTTAAGCCAGAGCTGTTTATCAAACTATATAAATTGTGTACTGAAATCTCTGCATGACTGTATCTAGACCATGACTTTTTACACAATGTATTATTTGGCCTGACGTCACTTCATGTGATCATTGTATTACTACCTCTTTAGGAGTCAATAAGCTCAGTAGGCTGGATGGCTGGTTTGCAATGCAGACTGATACCAACAGCACATGTTCAATTTAAGCACCATTTGAGGTTACCATGAAGGCTCTGCTTTCTCAAAGCCTTCCTTTACCCAAGGCATGGTGACCCTCAGGTCAAATTCATCAAAGCTCTCTTCTTTGTATCTCTTTGTCACTCTCTCTCTCTCTCTCTCTCTCTCTCTCTCTCTCTCTCTCTCCCATGAGATAGGACTACAGCAACTTTACCTTACTATCTTATCTACCTGAAAATAAAACTGCTGAAAATCACAGCAGATCAGGCAACATCCATGAAAAGCTAACATTTTGAGTCTAGGTGACTGTTCATCAGACAAAGAGTCATCTAAGCTCAAAGCAATACCTTGTTCTCTCTCCATGGATGCTATCTGACCCGCTGTGATTTCTAGTATTTTTTGTTTCAGTTCAGATTCCAGCACCTTCAGTAATTTGCTCCTATCTTTTCCATTTACTTACTTATCAATTTGCTTTGGTGATGGGTGTGCTCTCGCATTTTTCAAGCAGGGCATTCCAGTTCAGAGGAATACACTTTTTAAAAAGTATTTCAAAGATAGTAGGAACTGCAAATGCTGGAGAATCTGAGATAACAAGGTGTAGAGCTGGATGAACACAGCAGGCCAAGCAGCAAAGGAGGAGCAGTCATTTCTGAAGAAGGGTCTAGGCCCGAAACGTCAGCTTTCCTGCTCCTACGATGCTGCTTGGCCCGCTGTGTTCATCCAGCTTGTTATCTCACACTTTTTAAAAACCTCCCTTTCTATCACTGGCACTTTAACAACATTCTGCATGTCAAATTGTGTGACCGAGACATTTGATTGCAATTCGTGGAGGATGCCATCGGAAGCTAACATTGGCTACCATCTCCCAGTGGTCCCATTCGTACCACTGTTCAGTGGTGAGCATTGCTGGGACTGCAGGAAGGAGCACAAATAGGATCATGTCTGTCTCAGAAAGCCATCCTTGGGTTAGGATGCGGAGCTATCTGAAAGCCAAGGGGATGCAGGTTTGGCAGGGTGGGTGATACAGGAGGAAGTAGATTAATTATTTTGGATGGGGTGGCCCAATGAAAGCAGGGCGAACTCTGGGATGAGGTGACCCATTTCTTCCTTCCTTTTTCATCGAGATCATTTAAAAAAAACTTCTCAGTCCCATCAGTGTGTACAACCTACGCTACACACTGCAGTAACTTATCTAAGGTTTCTTTGGCAATACCTTCCAAATCCATGACATCTGCCACCTGGAAGGACAAGGGAGTACTACCGCTTACGAGATCCCCTCTGAGCCACTCAACATCTTGACTTTGAAAAATATCGTTTTGCCTTCAGTTTCTCTGGGTCAAAATCCTGAAGCTCCTTCTTTAATAGCACTGAGGGTGCCCCCGACATGCAGTTCAAGAAGCACATCCCTCACCTTCCTGGGCCTCTCAGTCTCCATCTCAGGCAACCAGCTTGTAACTGATGTCCATTTCAAGCCCACCGACTCCCACAGCTACCTAGAATACACCTCCTCCCACCCACCCTCCTGCAAAAATTCCATCCCCTATTCCCAATTCCTCCGCCTCCGGTGCATCTGCTCCCACGATCAGACATTCCACTCCCGCACATCCCAGATGTCCAAGTTCTTCCAGGACCGCAACTTTCCCCCCCACAGTGATCGAGAACGCCCTTGACCGCATCTCCCGTATTTCCCGCAACATTTCCCTCAGACGCCGCCCCCGCCACAACCGCCCAAAGAGGATCCCCCTCGTTCTCACACACCACCCCACCAACCTCCGGATACAACGCATCATCCTCCGACACTTCCGCCATTTACAATCCGACCCCACCACCCAAGACATTTTTCCATCCCCACCCTTGTCTGCTTTCCGGAGAGACCACTCTCTCCGTGACTCCCTTGTTCACTCCACACTGCTCTCCAACCCCACCACACCCGGCACCTTCCCCTGCAACCGCAGGAAATGCTACACTTGCCCCCACACCTCCCCCCTCACCCCTATCCCAGGCCCCAAGATGACATTCCACATTAAGCAGAGGTTCACCTGCACATCTGCCAATGTGGTATACTGCATCCACTGTACCCGGTGTGGCTTCCTCTAATTGGTGAAACCAAGCGGAGGCTTGGAGACCGCTTTGCAGAACACCTCTGCTCAGTTCACAACAAACTACTGCAGCTCCCAGTCGCAAACCATTTCCACTCCCCCTCCCATTCTTTAGATGACATGTCCATCATGGGCCTCCTGCAGTGCCACAATGATGCCACCCGAAGGTTGCAGGAACAGCAACTCCTATTCCGCCTGGGAACCCTGCAGCCTAATGGTATCAATGTGGACTTCACCAGTTTCAAAATCTCCCCTTCCCCAACTGCATCCCTAAACCAGCCCAGTTCGTCCCCTCCCCCCACTGCACCACACAACCAGCCCAGCTCTTCCCCTCCACCCACTGCATCCCAAAACCAGTCCAACCTGTCTCTGCCTCCCTAACCTGTTCTTCCTCTCACCCATCCCTTCCTCCCACCCCAAGCCGCACCCCCATCTACCTACTAACCTCATCCCACCTCCTTGACCTGTCCGTCTTCCCTGGACTGACCTATCCCCTCCCTACCTCCCCACCTATACTCTCTCCACCTATCTTCTTTACTCTCCATCTTCGGTCCGCCTCCCCCTCTCTCCCTATTTATTCCAGTTCCCTCTCCCCATCCCCCTCTCTGATGAAGGGTCTAGGCCCGAAACGTCAGCTTTTGTGCTCCTGAGATGCCGCTTGGCCTGCTGTGTTCATCCAGCCTCACACTTTGTTGTCATGCAGTTCAAGAAGATGGCTTACCACCACCACCTTCTCAGGGGCAGTTAGGGATTGGGAATCAGCGTTGGTCCAATAGTGTCCACATCCTGAAAATCTTTAAAGAAAAGAAACGTGATCATCACACCAAGTAATGAATCATCCAAGAACAGGAAGGGCCATTCCACCTTTACATCTTGCAACATCCTGGTTGCAAAAAAAAGTGACAAACTTTCTGGATGGGAGAAGTTATCAGCAGCACTGTCAATGTTACTGCATGTTCATCTGGCAGCAAGCTCGCTTGAGCTCTCTCTCTTCACCTGAGATTCAAAGCCACGCTTCAGTACGAAGCAGTGAAAGCCTGACTGAGAACTGCTGAAACTCCATCAACCATGTCCATCTGTGTTTGACTGACAAGCAGGCTGGGACTTCAGCTTGTAACCTTCAATCTCTCTGCTCTCCTTTCTACTCGCTGCTCTATTTTAACCCTTTGAGGACCTAAAGCTGCTTATCAGGGTTTTTGAGCAGTAGCCCCATTCCAGCTTTGGGTGACTGTCTGTGTGGAGTTTGTACATTCTCTCTGTGTCTGCATGGGTTTCTGCCGAGTGCTCCGGTTTCCTTCCACAGTCCAAAGATGTGCAGGTTAGATAGATCGGTCATGCTAAATTGCCCCATACGGTCCAGGGATGTGCAGTATAGGTGGATTATCCATGGTAATTGCAAGGTTATGGAGATAGGATGGGTCTGGGTCTGGGTGGAATGCTGTTCTGATGTTCGGTGCAGAACCAATGGGCCAAATGAACTCTTTCTGCATTATACAGATTCTAAGACTTGTCCCATAATTAATGCAACCTCAGCCTAGATCAGTGATAGTTCTATCAGGACATGGTTGTGATGTTATTCCCTAAATCTGGGTTTGAACTAACTATACCACCCGCCAATCAGCTCATTAGAGCCTAAAATAAAACAAAGAACTATGGATACTGGAAATTCAAAACAATAACAGAAATGTTGGGGAAACTCAGCAGGCCTGGAGCTCTGAAGAAGGATCACTGGACTTGAAATGTTAACTCTGTTTCACTCTCCACAGACACTGCCAGATCTGGCGAGTTTCTCCAGCAATTTCTGTTTCTGTAGTGCATTGACCCTAAAATCCTAATACTGGGTTTCTTGCCCTATCAAACGCCTCGATACTGGCACGCTGGCCTGCCAGGATCTGCCATTCAATCATAGGGTGGTATCTTCTGGGTCGTAAAGACCATCCATTGGCCTTGCTGGAGAGGGGGTTCAGAAGTGAGAAGGTAAGTCTTTGTTTTTAATTGTTCCGTCACAGGGGTAATTGGAGTCAGATGCTAGAGCACAGGGACGGCCACCACCTTGCATTTCCCCCCCTCCTCCCCCCCCCCCCCACACCCCAACACCAACCCCAACCCCATCCATGACTCTGAGTGCCCCAGATTAGGGCAATTGTTGGCCCCTTCCTCAAACAGGTTACCATGGTTTCCCATCAGGAAACTGGCCACTCTTCTCACCCACTGAGGGAGGCAGGTGATTGAGGCAGTGAACTGAGGCCCTTCATACACCATTCCAGGGCCTGAATTGCTGATGATTCAAGAAAGTCTGCCATTGGTCTCCCTGCTCAACAGTAAATTACTGAATTGGCCAGAAGGGGGTGACTTTCTCTCCTGTGCAAACTTAACCAATTATTTCCCCTCCTTGCCACCTCTATGAAGGGGAAAGATCCACCCTCTAGTGGAAGGTGCAGCGAATACATTGCCATTTCAGTTAGGTCGCAAACATCAGAGGGGATTTGTAACCAAAAACAGACACTGGTTTATTGTATTACAGTTGTGGGTGCCACATTATGGGAAGGATGTGAATCCATTGAAGGGAGTGCAAACGGGGTTTATAAGAATGGCTCCAGGGCTGAAGATCTTTTGATACAAGGATAAATTAAAGAAGTTTGGACTCATTTCTCTTTGGAGAAGAATGATGGAAGGAGATTTGATAGAAGTTTTTGAAAACCGCAGGTGGCAGAGTGGTTAGGGGTGGGCTGTGCTGAACAGGATAGATAGCAAGAAACTGTTCCTGCTCACAAAAAAAAGTCAGAGAGGGCATAGATTTAAAGTGTTTTGTAAAAGAAACAACATGATGTGAAAACAAACATTTCTACTCAGCTAGTAGTTAGGGTCTGGAAATCACAGCCTGGAAGTATGCTGGAAGCAGGTTCATGAGGGTATTGGAACATTATTACAACAAAATAACATGTGAGGTTATGGAGAAAATGTGGGAGAGTTGTGCACGGTAATGATGCTTATTTAACCAGTTAGCACAAACACAATGGGCTGTCTAAGCTCTTTCCGTATCCAAACACTTCCGTGATTCAGAGATGTCATAGAATCTCTACAGTGTGGAGGCAGTCATTTGGCCCATTGAGTATACACTGATCCCCAAAGAGCATCCCAACCAGACCAAACATCCCCACAACCCTGTATTTCACATGGCTAATCCACCTAACCTACACATCCCTGGACACTATAGGCAATTTAGCATGGCCAATCCATCTAACCTGTACATCTTTGGACTGTGGGAGAAAACCAAGCACCCAGAGGAACATTTAAACATCACACAGACAGTTGCCTGAAGCTGGAATCAAACACAGGTCCCTGGCACAGTGAGGCAGCAGCACTAACCACAGAGCCACTGTGGCTAGTAAGCTTAATAGGCATCACTGTAGAGCACGATGCAACCTACAGGATCAAGCATTGGACAGGGTGCTTGTTACTGATTGACCATCGATTTGGCCACTCACCAAGTTCAATAAAATCACAGTGTACTGGCCTGGAATTCCACTTGTGTATTGAAGCAGGGAGGGTCATTTCTGTCATCAGCCGGAGACCAAATAGGCAAGAGTGTTGGCGAAGATCGCCAATTCAATGAGGGATACAGATACGGTGGGACAGTTGGGGCAAGCGGGGAGTTGGGGAGACCGGAAAATCAATGAAAGCCTATGGGCTCTGGCCCATAGCAACCTCAGATACAGTGTGGTACTGGCCTGTGCTTAGCACCATATTGTTTCTCCAACCACAGGAAGCCCCCGATTCGGCATAGCGTTCATGATTTCATTTGTTTGCGCTTTGTTGCAGTTTAAAATCAGCCGTGCAATGTGATTGAGAATTGGACTTCCAAAAACTGAAGCTTAAATATGTTTATTTTTCATTAGGGATGAATTGCAGGAGCATTTGGCACAACGTAGTCATGGTTTTAGAGATAGTAGAAACTGCAGATGCTGGAGAATCTGAGATAACAAGGTGTAGAGCTGGATGAACACAGCAGGCCAAGCAGCATTGCAGGAGCAGGAAAGCGATGTTTCGGGCCCAGACTCTTCTTCAGAAATGGGGGAGGGGAAAGGGATTCTGAAATAAATAGGGAGAGCGGGGAGGCGAATAGCCATGGTTTTAGTAGGGAAGAAGACACTTTTGTTGCTGGGTGTATGAAGTGAATTGTTTTCTTTCTAAAAATGGGAAGGAGCAATGTAATTTTTCTTTCTTCTTTATAGACCTAGGAGTATGATTTCAATGAATGAAAATAATAATATTTAATATTCTGTTTGATTTAGACTCAAGTAATTGTGATCTGGATATAATTCAGATTTGAACTGAGTGTTTTTTAAGAGCTAAACTGTTGCTGCAAATTTGAGAGACAATATACAGAGAAACACAAACACAGCAAATGTGAAAGAGACAGAGGAACATGCAGAGAAAGAATTTATTAAAGTCCAAAATTATGAAAGAAAATATAATACTTTTGTTGCTGTGTTAGATCTGTTAGGATCAACCTTATAAAAACTCATTCCCTTTACTGGAAGGTGTCGTTGAGTTGTGTGACTTCTCTCCAATTTCTTTCTCCTTTTTCCTTCAGGATTCACCTCTTCCTTTTACTCTCTCTTGCTCAGATTTGACAGTACATCAAAATCACACACACAACAGAGAGGACTAACTGGGGCACGTGAGGGTCAGGCGGCTGGGAGGTGGGCATGAGGAAAGGAAGCAGCAATACTGCATCAACATGACTCCACACTATCCCCTCGCCCTCCTGACCTTGATCCTGGGACTCCGATGTTTACTTATCTAACAGAGTAGACACAACCAGACAGCCATTGTTTAATTAAGGAAAACTGCACATTCCACAGAAAGTCGAGTTGGATACATAAGTAAGTTAAGATGTAGGAACAGAAGTGATCCATTCAGTCCATTTAGTCTGCTTTACTAACATAGCTAATCTGATAATCCTAATGTCCATTTGTGCTGATTAAAACCCTGTCTATCTCAGCTTTAAATATTAATAAATGGCTCTTCACCATGGGGGATTTGAGCCCCATTTGATAGATATGAATATTAAATACAATTGTGCTGAAGCAAATTAAGCAGGAGAAAAACTGTACAAGCTGTAACACAAAGGGGCACAGAAAGCTAGCACATGAGCAGCAGGTAATCAACAAGACTGCTGGAATGTTAGCCCTTATTTCAAGGAGTTTGGAGAATAAGAGTAAGGAAGCCTTACTGCAACTGGAGAAGGTGTTTGTGTGACCACATCTGGAATACTGAGAGCAATTTTAGTCCCATTATTTAAGAAAGGATATCATTTCAATGGCGGTAGTTCAAAGGACATTTGCAAGGATGATTCCTGGTATGGAGGGGTTGTCTTGTGAGCAAAGGCTAAACAGATTGGAATCTACTCATTGGAGTTTAGAAGATTGAGAGGTTTGACAGGGTAAATGCTGAGAAGATGTTTTCCCCTCATGGGAGAGTCGAGGTCCAGAGGGCATAGCCTCAGAATAAAGGGGATCAAAATTAAGACTGAGATAAGGAGGAATTTTTTCTCTCAGAGGGCTGTGAGTCTTTGGAACTCGTTGCCACAGAGGAATGTGAGGGCAGAGTCTTTGTGTACATTTAAGGCTGAGATAAATAGATTTTTGATCAGTTGGGGAATCAAAACATATGAGGAAAGTGATCATGGGGAATGTTGGATCTTCCATGATCCTACTGAATGGTGGCGCAAGCTCGAAGGAACTGAATGACACTTGTTTCTACTTCTCATGATCTTGTAGTCAGATATCAGCTTATTCCTGAAATAGTGAACAGTAAATGGAGTGAAAATTAAACTATAGTGAAGTGATGGTCATTCCATTTACAGAGTGAGAACACCAAGGGAATAGGGCTCAACTCACTAGATAATGAATAACTATCATCTAGATTATTAACATAGGTGAGGATTTGACAAAAAGTTACACAAAGTAAATATTAATTACTTCAAAATGTTACATCTCAATATTATTCCCTTATCACTCAAGATACTGTTCAAATCAAATTTTACAACATCAATATCCATTTCTCTGTCCAGACGTCCTTCATTTTTGCAGCTATTGTTGCCCAATCCCTCAGCAAGAGTCCTAGTTTGTTTTGATCCTGGGTGAGGAGGGAGAATCTGGATCCCTTTCTTTATTAATCTCCCTTCCTCTTTCAAAAAATCTAGTAGTTGGGATCTTTCGATGGTAAGAACCATGTCTGTTTATTTTTATGCCTTTAACGGCCATGAACCAAGGAGTTGTTTACAGGCAGAGCCGATAGTTTCCCAGCTAGCTAAGCAGTTTGGAACTGGAAACCAATATCAGAGATACACAGAGAGAGAGACAGACGGACAGACGGACAGATGTACAGACGGACAGACGGACCTGTGTGCTATAGTTGTCTCCCACAGAGACTGCCTGTTCTCTACAGTAAAAAGTCAATTTTGTAAGGTTTTAGAGCAGATCTGTAGCTCGGGTTGTGGGTGTCGAGGTTGGTTGTCTCGCTGAGCTGGTTTGTTGTTCCGAAGATGCTTCGTTACTGTACTTGGTAACATCCTCAGTGCAGCCTCTGATGAAGCATCAGTGCATGTTCCCACCTGGTTTTTTAAACTCTGGGGACCATTGTGATGGATTGCCTCACTTCCGGGTTTCCCTTGTAGTGGAATGTATATGGGGTCAAGTTCAATGTGTTTATCAATAGCCTGCTTTGTGGAGTGCCATGCTTCCAGAAATTCTCATGCTTGTCTCTGCCTGGCCTGTCCTAGGATCTTGGTGTTGTCCCAGTCAAAGTCATGGTTCTCCTTGTCCGTGTGGATTGAGATGAGTGAGTATTGATCGTGTCTTTTTGGTCTTCATGTATTCTTGTTGTCAGTTTCCTTCCTGTTTGTCCGATGTAGTGTTTCTCACAGTCTCTGCAGGGGATGTTGTAGATTACATTGGTCCTGTCCATGGTGGGGAGTGGTCTTTAGTTTGGGTAAGAACTTGTCATAGGGTTGATTACAGGTAGTTACAACACTACTTGAACAAGAACATGACCCCAGTGAAACCATCTCCAAGGTCAACATGCTTAAACTACTGGACCTATATCTGAGCACCCACTTCACCTTCAACGGTCAAACATACCAGCAAATCAACTGGACACCCATTGGATCACTTATCTCCAGACTCATAGCAGAAGGAGTAATGCAAAGACTGGAAAGGACTGCCCTTCCGCAAATCCAAACTAACCAATGGATACACTATGTGGGCTAGACCTTTGCCATCATCAAACTGACCAAATTAGAAGAGATGCACAAAAGCACAAACAACACCCTTACCAGAATGAATTTCACCAGAGAGGAGGAGAAGAACGAACAACTCCCATCCCTGGACGTCATGGTAGAGTGCAAGACAAATGGAAAACTGCAAACAAAAGTATACCAAAAAGACCCACACATAGACTAGGTATTGAACTTCAATAGTAACCATCCCAGCACACACAAACGAAGCCGTGCGCGAACGCTATTTAAAAGAGCAACAACACACTGCAGCAACATAGAACTATGCCAAGAGGAGGAGGAATACTTCCTCCAAGTGTTCAAGGATAGTGGATATCCAAAGAACTAGGTCAGGAGATGCCTACAGGAATAGCATCAGAAAGATTCTACACGCCCCGACACAGTCATCACACCACCCTACATCCGAACACACCACAAGACTTCTACAACCACTGGGCATCAGAGTGGCACACAAGCCCACATCAACCCTATGACAAGTGCTCACCCGAACTAAAGACCTACTCCCCGCCGTGGACAGGACCAATGTCATCTACAACATCCCCTGCAGAGACTGTGAGAAACACTACATCGGACAAACAAGAAGGAAACTAACAACAAGAGTAATTGAACACAAACTGGCTACAAAAAGACACGAACAATACTCACTCATCTCAATCTACATGGACCGGGAGAACTACGGCTTCAACTGGGACAACACCAAGATCCTGTTAAATCTGAAGAAGGGTCTTGACCCGAAATGTCAGCTTTCCTTCTCCTGTGATGCTACTTGGCCTGCTATGTTCATCCAGCTCTACACTGTGTTATCTCAGATTCTCCAGGATTGGCAGCTTCTACCTCTTTAATCTCTTTTAACCCCATTGTGAAGTCATTTTCTGAAGAAGGCTCTCGACCCAAAACATCAGCTTTCCTTCTCCTCTGATGCTGCTTGGCCTGCTGTGTTCATCCAGATCTACGCCGTGTTAACCAAGACTCTGGGACAGCTTAGGCAGAGACAAGCACGAGAATTTGTGGAAGCATGGCACTCCACGAAGCAGGCCATTAATAAACGCATTGAACTCCACCCCATATACATTCCATTATGGAGGAAACCCACAAGTGAGGCAATCTATCACAATAGGCTCCAGAGATTAAAAAGTCAGGCAGGAAAACACACTGATGCTTCATCAGAGGCTACACAGAGGATGTTACCAAGCACAGTCACGAAACATCTGCAGAATAACAAACTAGCTCGGCGAGACAACCAACCTCAACAGTCAGTTTAATCTTGAAGGAAAACAAGTGCTTTGCTGTAAGATACATCAGAGACATTTTCCATGTGAATCAGTTACTCTAAACTTCTTCCCAACCCTTGGACACCTCCAGAGAAAGACAACTGAACATTAGGGGCTTGGCTAGCTGAAGATGGATCATCCCAACATTAGAAACATAGAATCATAGAGTCATACAGCATGGAAACAGACCCTTGGGCCTAACCAGTCCATGCCAACCATGTTCCCAGCGTGAACTAGTCCTACCTGCCTGTGCTTGGCCCATATCCCTCCAAACCTTCCCCATTCATGAACTTATCCAAATGTCTTTAAATGTTGTAATGTACTTCCATCCATCACTTCTTCTGACAGGTCATTCCACACACGACCTACTCTCTGTATAAAAAAAGTTGCCCCTCATGTCCTTTTTTAAATCTTTCTCCTCTCACTTTTAAAAATATGCCACCTCATTTTGAACTCACCTAACTTAGGGCAAAAGACCCTTGGCATTCACCTTATCTCAGCCCCTCAAGATTTTATAAACCTCCATAATGCCACGCCCCAACCTCTTGCACTCAAGTGGAAAAGTTTTAGTCTTTCAGGAAGCAGAGGCCACTGAACTGACTTTATAGTTATTTTCTACCTCCACCAATAACGTATTTTCCCTATTGGTTAGTCTATGTTTGTGTGCATGTGTGCACATGTGGGCACATGAGTGTGTGTGTGTGTGTGTGTGTGTGTGTGTGTGTGTGTGTGTGTGTGTGTGTGTGTGTGTGTGTGTATGTGTGATTGCAAGGGGGGAGTTTACAAAGGGCCAATGTTTTATCACTGAATCACAGAATTGTTATGCTGCAGAGAGGGGCCATTCAGCCCATCATGCCTATATTGGCTGTTCAAAAGTCCAATTATTATCCTATTTCAGTGCAGAAACCTGTTCTGTGCTTTCTATAAGCTTTGGTGTGAGAGTCAGATAAATTGGGATATATTACATATCATTTAAAAAAATAAACATATGGTGCAATCCCAGAAACCATGGGACTTGATTGACAATGTTTTATCCCAGTGAGTTGGAAAAATGCATTGTCCAATTCCAGTGTAATAATATTTTAAAAGGAGTCAATTTAACCAGGCTTGCTTGAGCCCTTTTTCGTTCATTAATGGGATGAGGGCATTGCTGGCTTGGCCAACATTTATTGTCCATTTCAAAGGGCAATTAGAATCAACCACATAACCACATTGCTGTGGGTCTGGAGTGACATGTAGTCCAGACCATGTAAAGGATGGGAGATTCCTTCCCTCAAGAACAGAAGTGAACCAGATGGGCTTTTCCAGCAATCACAATAGATTCACGGTCATCAGTGGACTCTTAATTCCAGACTTTAGTTGAATTCCAATTCCACCAATCAGAAGACTTCACCACATGCATTAAGTTCAGCAGTCTGATTGAAGCTGCAATCAGCAGCAGATAAAGGGTGGCACAGTGTCACAGTGGTTAGCACTGCAGCCTCACAGCGCCAGGGACCCGATTCAATTCCACCCTTGGACGACTGTCTATGCGGAGTTTGCACATTCTCCCTGTGTCTACATGGGTTTTCTCTGGATGCTCCAGTTTCCTCCCACAGTCCAAAGATGTGCAGGCTAGGTGGATTGGCCATGCTAAATTTCCCATAGTGTTCAGGGATGTGTAGATTAGTTGAGTTACAGAGGGATGGTTTTGGGTGGGTGCTCTGAGAGTAGGTATGGACTTGTTGGGTCGAATGGCCTGTTTCCACACTGTAGGGATTCTATGATCTCTCTAATTACGCCCATCACCAGGAGCATTCTCAAGATCATAGATCATAGAAACCTCCAGTGTGGAGGCAGGCCATTTGGCTCACTGAGCCCACCCCATCCCTCTGGGGAACATCCTGTCCAGGATCACCCCATCCCTGTAACCCAGCATTTCCCACGGCTTGTCCAGCTAACCTACATTTCTTTGGGCTATGGGAGGAAATCCGTAGAAATGGAAAGATGTTCAAACTCCTCACAGACAATCACCTGAGGGCAGAATCAAACCCAGGCCCCTGGCACCGTGAGGCAGCAGTGCGAATACTGAGCCACCATGCCACCTGAAACGTTTCTATACACATCAAACTCCACAAACTGGGGACAATAAATGTAAAACAGCCACCAATAACTGGATTCAGAGATAGTAGGAACTGCAGAAGCTGGGGAATCTGAAATAACAAGGTGTAGAGCTGGATGAACACAGCAGGCCAAGCAGTATCAGAGTTGCAGGAAGGCGTTGGGAATTTGGGAGCAACTTATTATCCAGTGCTTGGGTCAGAATGTAAAACTTGCTATCTCAAGGAATGGTTGAGGTGAGTTGCACGAATATATTCAATGGGAAGTCAATAGCTGAAGTGGGGAGGAATAGAAAGAGATGTTGATTGCTTCGGTTAAAATGGTGTAAATGATGGGGGCCGCAACAGAGTGAAGCTCTCTGATTAATTAGAGAGCAAGCTTTTTAGCAATGATGATTATTTAGTAATGATCATTATTTGATCATTTTAATAATGGTGTAATGTTATGTATTGACCAGTTAGCCACTGCAGTCTGAAATTTCTGATAGGTGATATTTCAGTGCTGGCGCTAACCCACTTAAAGTCAGAAGGAATGCCACTGGCAGTGAAATAATCAATTGGATAAACTACCCTTGTTTGTTAAAAGACAAAAAGGGAAAAATTAGCAATGGCTCCTGCTCCTGATTGCTTTGCTGGAAATTGAAGGGTTATTTTTCATTCATTTGGGTTAGGCTATCACTTATTATCCAAAAGGTAGTTAAGAGTCAATCACATTGAAGTGGGCTTGGAGTCACATGGAGGCCAGACCAGACAAGAGGAGCAAATATCCTACTTTCAATCATGAGTTTTTACAACAATAGTTACATAGGCACTATTAGGATGGCTTTTAATTCCAGAATTTTTGTGCAATTCAAGATTTGAAACCATATTCCTAGCCTGGGGTTCACAATGACTGGGCTAGTGATATTAGTTCTATGTCACTTCCTTCTGCTTTCCATTGAAAACAAAGTACACCAACCCAATTCCCCCGAAAACAATTCCAACGTAGAACACAATCAAGAGCTGGTAATTGAATCGCCCCAGTAAGGCCTATCTCACCTGGCAAATCGCCCATGGAGATGTGCTAAGAAGTGGAGGCAGAGGGTGGATGGGAAGAATGGTTTTGACAGAATTGAGGAAGGGTCACCGGACCCAAAATAGTAACTCTGATTTATCTTCACAAATGCTGCCAGACCTGCTGAGCTTTTCCAGCAATCTCTATTTTTGCTGCTGATTGCAGCATCTGCAGTTCTTTCAGTTTTTATGACCTTAGAATATGTTGGTTTCGGACACTTTGGCATTTAGTGACAAGTTGAGTTTCATTTTTATCACCTCTCGGTTCCAATCTTTTTTGCGATACACATTTCTGGAGCGAGAATAGCTAACCGATAAAGATGAGGTCAGTGAGACAGTTGTGAACCTAATAATGAAGAGGAGTCACGAACTATCTCTTAAGCTAATAGAAGACAATTATAGCATGGAAGGAAAAATGGGGAATTGAACTCAAATTAGATATGAAGAGAGAAATAAAGACTACATTGAGAAGGGCAAAAGGGTGACGCGGAACTATTAAGGAAGTAAAAATAAGTGTTAGATTTTACAATGATTTGGGTTTCAACAAAGGTGAAACTCCAATGTTTCCACTATTCCCTTTCTGGGCCTCGTGGATGTTATGTAAAGCTAATTAGCAGGACCCTTTCTTTATACATTCATTTAAATATGGGACATGGGTGTCACTGGCTAGGCTAGCAATTATTGCCCATCCCTAATAGCTCTGGAGAAGGTGGTGGTGAGCTGCCTTCTTAAACCTTGGCAGTCCATGTGCTATAAATACCTGTACCATGCCATTAGGGAGGGAGTTCCAGGATTTTTGAATCAGCGACACTGAAGAAATGGTGATATATTTCAAAGTCAAGATAATGACTGGCTTGGAGGGGAGTTTGCAAGTGTTGGTGCCCCTATGTATTTGCTGCCCTTGTCCTTCTACATGGTGGTAGCCCTAAGTTTGGAAGTTGTGTCAAAGGAGCTTTATGAATTTCTACAACATATCTTGTAGACACAAAACACTGCTGCTACTAAGTGTCAGTGGTAGAGGGAGTGGATGTTTGCGGATGTGGTGCCAATCAAGCGGGCTGTTTTGTCTTGGATGGTGTCAAGCTTCTTGAATGTTTTTGGAGCTGCATTCCTCCAGGCAAGTGGACAGTATTCCATCACGCTCTTGACTTGTGCCTCATAGATGCTAGGGAAGATTTGGGGAGCCAGAAGGTGAGCTAGTCACAGCAGGATTCTGATTAGTCCTTATAGCAATTGTATTTTTACATCTACTCTAGTTCAGCTCTGTCAATGGTAACTCCCAGGATGTTGATAATGATGACTTCAGTCATGCTGATGCCATTGAATTTCAATGGATGATGATTAGATTTTCTCTTTTTGGAGATGGTCATTGCTTGGCTTGTGTGCAGTGCAAACGTTACTTGCCACTTGCCATTCCAAGCCTGGATATTGCCTCAGTCTTGCTGCATTTGGACATGGCTTGCTTCAGTGTCTGAGACCATAGAATCATAGAATCTGCACATTGTGGAAACAGGCCTTTCAGCCCAACAAGTCCATACAAACTCTCCAAAGAGCATCCCACCAAGACCCATCCCCCTACCCTATCCCTGTAACATGTCATTTCCCATGGTTAATCCACCTAACCTACCCATCCCTGAACACTGTAGGCAATTTAGTATGGCCAATCCACCTAGCCTGCACACCTTTGGACTGTGGGAGGAAATTGGGGCACCCGGAGGAAATCCACGCAGACACGGGGAGAATGTACAAACTCCACACAGACAGTAACCCAAAGTTAGAATCAAACCTGGGTTCCTGGGAGGCAGCAGTGCTGATCACTGAGTCACGATGAACATCATACAAGCAACCGTAAACGTACACATTTCTGAGCTTGTGATGGGGACGGTCATTGATGAAGCAATTGAAAATGGTTAAGCCAAGGACACTACCCTGAATTACTTCTACAGAGATGTCCTGGAGCTGAGATGACTGACCTCCACCAACAACAAACATTATTCTGTGCCAGGTATGACTTCAACCAACGGAGCGGCTTCCCTCCTGATTCCCATTGAGCCCAATTTTGCTTGGGATTTTTAATGCCACATTCAGTCAAGTATGGTCGTGATGTCAAGGCAGACTCTTTCACCTCGTTAATAAAGTCTGAAGCTGGATGAACACAGCAGGTCAAGCAGCATCTCAGGAGCACTAAAGCTGACGTTTCGGGCCTAGACCCTTCATCAGAGAGCAGTTCCTCTCTGATGAAGGGTCTAGGCCCGAAACGTCAGCTTTTGTGCTCCTGAGATGCTGCTTGGCCTGCTGTGTTCATCCAGCTTCATACTTTATTATCTTGGATTCTCCAGCATCTGCAGTTCCCATTATCTCTTTCATCTCGTATCTGGAATTTAGCTCTTTTATCAAGGTTTGAGCCAAGGTTGTAATGAAGTTAGGAGCTGAGCGGCCCTGGCAGAACCCAAACTGGGTGTAGTGAGCAGGTTATTGCTAAGCAAATGCTGCTTGATATCAGTGCGGATGACAGTTTTTACTATTTTACTGATGATAGAAGGTAGTCTGACAGGACGTAATTGGCTGCGTGGATTTGTCCTGCTTTTTATATACAATGCATACCTGGACAATTTTCCATTTTGTTATGGTAGATGTTTTGTAGCTTATGCTGTTGAGTACAAGCTCCAACTGTATGCACCATGTTCAATTCCTATTCATGGAACAATCCCAACAATGTTGTAGCCCTCACGGAGCCAATGATTGTCTTTGACAGCATGTTCCTGTTTATATGAGGCTTATGACTAACACCAGCTTGTGACAATTCACAGCTTTCGGGGTACCTCATCCTCCCCATGAATCAGTAATAGTACCACGTATTGTGATCCCACCTTTACCGGCAAATTGTTATAAACTGTTATTGAGACTTTCAATAGTATAAGCTGCCAAGTGTCTGGCTTTAATTATACTCTCTGCTTTCTTGTCACTCATCCAAATTAGGTACACAATACATCAATGCACTTCTTTCGTCACATTCAGGTATTTAATGTTTGCAACTGCATCAGTTCTTTTGATCTATCTGAACTGTTGCTATTTTGAAAGTCTGATAACTGTCTGCTGTTGCTGTTCCAGAATTATATGTTGTGGTCTCCACTGTTGGCTTTGTACTCATGCACGGAAGTAGAATTTCCGACTGCCCTGGTGTGCATCTCCAGCTTTGCATTAAGACTTGCACAATGCTGTCCTTTAGCCTCTTGTCAACTGACAGTAGCGCTGTGCCTTTTAAAATGAGTGTGTCCAAGATTCATTTTCAGGATGATTGTTCACTCAGCACCGTCTCACATTTGAATTCTAGCCAAGATAAAAGTTTACATTCTTAGTTTCAGACTTCCTTCCAATTGATCACATGCCATTTGGTCTTACTTTGCTCAAAGTATTTGGTTACACAGTAAAATGGGTTTATTTCACACGTCCTAACTTTTGACTTTATCTCACAGGAATAAATAAACCCAAACAGGAAATTAAGGAGGCACAGATTTGCTGGAAGGCAAAAGAATTAAAAATACGGAACTTATTGGCACAAGCAGTAGTTAGTACATGAGAAAGAGGAGCAGGAATAGATAACTAAGCCCTCAAACCTGCTTTCCTTTCATTGCTTTTAACCGGCGCCCCACCCCACTCATCAACCCCCTTAGGTGATGAAGTTATTCCTCGTTTTAGTTCCAAACGATTAGTACCCAATCTGGAGGATGTGTCTGTGTTTTTCACCTTCCCCAGCTAAGGGGAAAACATCTTTCATTGTCCACTTTGCCAAGTCTCTTTGGAATCTTGCAATTTTAAATGAGATCACCTTTTAGTCTTCTAAACTGCCAGAAACATAAACCCAATTTTCTCAACCTCCCACTGTGGGACCGCCTTCTTAACTCAGGAATCAAACCATTGAATCTTCACTGTATTGCCCATAATGCAATGCTACCCTTCCATAGATATGGAGGCCAAAACTGTGAGCAGTACTTCAGATGTGGTTTCAACAATGCCCTGTACAAATGTACCAAGATTTCCTCATTTTTG
The DNA here is from genome assembly GCF_030684315.1 of Stegostoma tigrinum. NCBI lineage: Eukaryota > Metazoa > Chordata > Chondrichthyes > Orectolobiformes > Stegostomatidae > Stegostoma > Stegostoma tigrinum. The sequence continues at coordinate 9,816,490 of NC_081383.1, read as the reverse complement.
TCTTTCCATCCCTCTGCAATGAAGATCAATTTGTTTTCCCATTTGATTGTTGTGCCTACATACTAACTTCTGCCTTCACGTAACTAATGCTCTAGTGAGTCACAGTGCAAAATAGGGGGACAACATCTCAGTGTCAGGCTAGGCAGTTTACAACATTCTGGACTACTGTCTGTAATACTGTTTGCTGTGTTATCAATACAGACAAACAGCTTTTCTGTGTTTTCCAAACTACAGAGGAAGCCCCTGAAGCATCTCTACAGCCTGGGAAGCTTCAGCCAATGAGACCAGCTGGGCGAGAGAGTGGACATTCACTGGACTCTTCAACCATACTTAGAATTTCACAGAGAAAGCTTGGCGTGGTATGATCTTTTGCCCATCTACAGCGTGCCCTAACTCTACTCCAATTGTTTGGCATGGCAACCTGCCAGGTTGGAACATGTTTGGCTACTCTGCAGTGATCAGCCAAGAGCTTCACTTTATCACAGGAACACCTTTACTGAAATGTGTTTTCTGCTGGCAGGAAGGGCTAAGAACTATGACACAACCAGAGCTATAAGTTACAACAACTAAAATTACAGGAGAAACTCAGCAGGCCTGGCAGTATTTGTGGAGAGAGAAACAGAGTTAAAGTTTTGAGCCCAGTCACCCTTCATCAGGATACTCACGAAGCTGAAACTGCATGACAATACTTAGGGATATGTCACTGTTGGAGTTGCCTTTATCCAGGTGAAATGTTAATCTACAGTTAGAGAGACAGAGAGTCATAGAATCATGGAAACAGACCTGTCAGTCCAACTTGTCCAAGCCAACCAGGTTACCTAAACTGAACTAGCCCCATTTGCCTGCATTTGGCTCTTATCCTTCAAAACCTTTCATCTCCATGTACCAGCCTCAGTGTCTTTGAAATGTTGAGATTGTACCCACCTCTACCACCTCATCTGGCAGCTTGTTCCATAACTGCACCACTCTCTGTGTGAAAAAGTTGCTCCCCAGATCCCTTTTCAATCTTACTCCTCTCACCTTAAAACGATGTCCTCTAGTTTTGGGATTTCCTACCCTGGGGGAAAGACATTAGCTATTCGCCTTATCTATTCCACCAATGTTGGTTCACCTGCAAACCTACTAACCATGCTTCCTTTATTCTCATCCAAATTGTTTATACAAATAACGAACAACAGTGGACCCAGCATCAATCCTGGTAACAGGCCTCCAGTCTGAATAATATGAGGTGTGGTTAGTAAACAGCAAAATAGGTAGTGTCATGGACAGTGGAGAAAATGATCTCACAATTATAATAGGCCCTTGATCAGATGGGTCAATGGGCCGAGGAGTGGCAGATAGAGTTTAATTTGGACAAATGTGAGGTGTTGCATTTTGTTAAAGCAAACCAGTGTGTCCCTGGTGATGTGACTTTTTCTCCCAAGCTCTGATGAACATAAACTTCGTCAGTTACTTGGCTCCTTCATAACCCAGATTTTTTGTACCAACACTTACAGGGTAAGGATTGGAGTCTCTCCATGTTGATCAGCTATTCAATGTTGCATTTTGGTAAAGCAAAATAGTTTACACATTAACGGTATAAACCAGGACTTGTACAGTTAATGGTAGGCCCCAGGGAGTGAGGCTGAACAAAGAGGCCTAAGTGTGCAGGATCATAGTTCATTGAAAGTGAAATCACAGATTGACAAAGTGGTCAGAACAAAAAGTATAGAAGTTGTAATGCCATGTTGCAGCTGTACAGGACATTGATGGGGCCACTTTTAGAAAACTGTGTACAATTCTAGTCGTCCTTCGGTAGAAAAGATGTTATTAAGCTCAAGAGGATGCAGAAGAGATTTACAAGGATGTTTCTAGGGCTGGAGGGTTCGACTACAAGGAGACAATTAATAGGTGGGACTTTTTTCCTTTGAGGGTCAGAGGCTGAAGGTTGAGCTTAAAAAGGTGTATAAAATCAGGAGGGGCATGGATAGGGTGAAAAGCCAAGGTGTTTCTCCCAGGGTGTGAGAGCCCAAAACTGAAGGACATAGGTTTAAGGCGAGCGAGGAAAGATTTAAGAAGGAACTGAGGAGTAACTTTTTCATGCAGAGGGTGGTGCGTGTATGGACGAGTTGCCAGAGGAAGTGGTAGAGGCTGGTACAATTACAACACTTAAAAGGCATCTGGATGTGAACATGACTAGGAAGGATTCAGAGGATATGGGCCAAATGTTGACGAATGGCACTAAGTCAGATTGGGATGTCTGGTTGACGTGGACAAGTTGGACTGAAGGGTCTGTTTCTGTGCAGTACGCCTCTACGATTCTACAACAACTCTCTACTGCCTCCCTCTGTCTCCGACTGTCAAGCCAATGTTGTATCTAATTGGCTAGCTCTCCATGGATGCCATGTAATCTTACATTACTAACTCGTCTACCATGTGGAGCCTTGTTAAAGACCTTGCTAAAGTCTTTTTCTTTTATTCATTAGTGGGATGAGGATGTCGCTGGCTAGGCAGCATTTATTGCCCATCCTTAATTGTTCAGAGGACTGTTCAGAGTCAACCACATTGCTGTGGGTCTGGAGCCACATAAAGGCCAAACCAGGTAAGTATGGCAGAGATAATGGAAACTGCAGATGCTGGAGAATCCGAGGTAACAAGTCTTCTTTTCTGATGAAGGGTCTAGGCCTGAAACGTCAGATTTTATGCTCCTAAGATGCTGATTGGCCTGCTGTGTTCATCCATCCCCACATTTTGTTATCTCAGGTAAGGATGGCAGTTTCCTTCCCTAAAGTAGACAATATTTACTGCTCTGCCTTCATCTATCTTCTTGGTCACTTCTTCAAAAACTCAATCAAATTTGTGAGACGCAATTTCCCACACACAAAGCCGCTAAAAATTTGTTGAGGAACAGGGAAATTATCCTTAATATCCAAACAGATTTTTTTCCTCAACCAATATTATTGCAATATATGATGAAGGGTCTAGGCCCGAAACGTCAGCTTTTGTGCTCCTGAGATGCTGCTTGGCCTGCTGTGTTCATCCAGCCTCACATTTTATTATCTTATTGCAATATATGATTTTGTTGTGATTTCATTCATGTTTGTGGGATCCTGATGATCAGAAATTTGTTGCTACATTTCCAAAACAAATGTGGTTGCACTTCAAAATCCCACTGTTCATTTTGAAAGGTATTTGTTTTAGTTTTGGTTCATGTCTCAAATTTCAATTGAAATACTCACTTTTTTAATGATCATGTTTATTTTAACCCACTCTTTAGCAATTGGATGGCTCTAAACAAGTTTATAAAAACTTTTATCACTAAGATGGCCTGCACAGATTTGTTGAAGGGAAATCCTCTCTGACAAATTTAGTTGAGTTTTTTACAAGTGGAATAAATATATTGATGGGGGTAGTGCAGTTGATGTGGTTTACATGTACTTCAGTGAGACCTTTGGTAAGGTCCCAATTGGTTAACCATATTGAATTTCATCAGAGCTTTCTCAGTTTTGTTAAGAATTGACAAGGTCCCATTTGGAAATTGGTCAAAATGCTAAGAGACAGTGGGATGTAAATCAAGTTGACAAACTAGATCCAACACTGACTTACAAACAGGAGGCAAAGGGTGATAATGGATGGATACGTGTGTAATCAGTGACCAGGAAAATACCATGGCTATCTGTTATGTACATCAATGACTTAGATATGAATGTAGAAGGATTAATCAGTAAATTTGCAAATGACATGAAAATTGAGGGTGTTATTTATAGTGAGGAGAATGGCCTCAGGCTGCAGTCTAAAACTGTTCAGCTGGTAAATTGGGCAGGGCAATGGCAGATGGAATTTAATCCCAATAAGTGTGGGTGATGCATTTTGGAAGGTCTAATAAAGGAAGGACATAAACAATGAATAGTAGGCCCCTGCGGAGTACTGAAGAATGAAGAGACCTTTGTGAGCAAGTCCATTGATCCCTAGCTGTTTCAGCACAGGTAGAGAGGCTGGTGAAGAAGACATACAGGATGCTTGTCCTCAGTTGCTAGGGCGTAGAATATAGGAGTGAAAAAGTCTTATTACAATGTTGTAACACTTTGGTTAGACCAGAGATGGAATACTTTGTGCAGTTCTGTATGCCATAGTATCTGAAGGACGATTACACTGGAGAGGGTGCAGACAGGTTCATCAGGATATAGCCTGGGATGAAAAGCCTCAGTTCTGAGGAGAGATTGGATGGACTGGGCTTGTTTCCCTTGCAGCAGAGGAAGTTGAGGGGCAGGTATCCACAATTATAAGAGGCACCGATGGAGTAGCTTGTGAGAATTTTCCCCATGCAGATGTGTATATGACCAGAGGGCATATGTTTAAGGTGAGGTGTAAGGAGATCTGAGAAAACAAGTTTTCACCAGAGGGTGGTAGAAATATCAACAAAAGAGGGTGATGGAAGCAGTTACTCTTGCAACATTTAAGAAGCATCTGGATAAGCACTTAAATCGCCAGGGCATAGTAGGCTATGGACCAAGTGCAGATAAATGGGATTAGTGTCGATTGGTGTTTGTTAGTTGGCATAGGCATGGTGGGCTGAAGGGCCTGTTTCTATGCTGAATAACTCCAGAGATGAGCTAGTTTCCTTTCCTCATCACAAACTCAGGAATTGATTGTATTCATTCCTGGATTGTGGGCATCGCTGGCCTGGCCAGCATTTATTGCCCATCCCTAATTGTCCAGAGGCCAGTTGTGAGCCAACCACATGGCTGTGGGTCTGGAGTCACACATAGGCCAGGCCAGGTAAGGATGGCAGTTTCCTTCCCCAATGGACATGAGTGGACCAGTTAAGTTTTTCCTGACAATTGACAATGGCTTCCTGGTCATCAGTAGACTCTAAAATCTAGATATTTATTAAAGTCAAATTCCGACATCTGACATGCTTCAAACACAAGCTCCCAGAACATTACCTGAGCCTCTGGATTACCAGTCCAGCAATAATATCATTGCCGCCTCAACATCAACAAGGTGCATTTGTGTAGTGCCTTTCTTGTAATAAAATGTACCAACGTGCTTTTCAATAGCATAACCATTTGGGGTTCTTCTGGTACAGTGGGATTGTCCCTGCCTCTGAGCCAAGGCACCTGGATTCAGAACCCACTTGCTTCAACAGACTGTACTGACATCTTGGAACAGGTTGAATAGAAAATATAATGCAAAAACATAATCAGACAAAGGCTGGACTAATGAATGAGACAGATAATTATCTAAAACCTCAATCTAAGCCTTAGATTTGAAGGACAGAGTGGCGAGTGGGGGGAATTCCAGAGCCTATGGCCCAGGTAGCTGAATGCCTGGTCATAAATATTCTGAGGAGGGGTCCCTGGATCCAAAACGTTAACCTTGATTTCTCTCCACAGATGATGTGAGAGCTTTTCCGGTAATTTCTACTTCCATTTCTGATTTCCATTATTGGCAATTCTTTCAATTTGTATTTTTTTGCCACCAATATTGGTGCAAAATATGTGTGGAGACACTAAAGAGGCTAGAATTTGAAAAATAAACACAGAGTTTTCAAGACAAGTAGCAAACATGAAGCATTGAACAACATGAATGAGAATTTTAAGATTGCGGTGTTGGTGGATGAAGGGGCTGCAAAGTGTATGGCTAACAGGATTTGGTGTGCAATGCTTTGGAAGAATTCAGATGGGAGCCACTGAAAACATTACTGCTGACTCAGTCAATATTTGTGTTGGAAGTACACAGCAGGTTAAAATAGAAAATGCACCAGTGCAATAGTAAAAGCAATCAGGTAACAATTGTTAGCAAATAGCAAGAACACCGAAAAGGAAGTCCTTACAAGTGGCCTGTCAAATCAAGACCTTTCTGTCATCTGACTGGAGTTACTTTATGTACTGGGAGGTGGACTACTAGAGCAACACAGGGTCACAGATACAAGTTCACTGCTCAGAGCAACTCATTGTGTTTTTCACCTCTTCTTGTTCCCTTGGCAATCACATTCCTTGTTAGTTTTACAGTAACCTTCAGCAACCCTCAAACCTATTGCAGGTTTGCTAAGGTCTCAGTTAAAGAATGACTGAATGGACCACAGACTGTTTTGCTGGTCACCGTAATGTGGGATTCCTGGTGGAACAGTCTTATGATTTCTCAAGACGGTGGATATAATGCTGCTTATCAACCGCTTGCTCACAATTAAATGAACCATATGAGAAATATCTGGGCATAACTTGTTCGGTGATTAGTTAGAGCTGTTTTCTGCAATGCTCGGTAGAATGAAATCATTTTGAAGGGTTTTGAAGATGGCCACCGAGTAGCATCTAACATCAGTGCAATTATTCAGCTCGTTCAGAAACAGGGTAAGAAAATGCAGTATAAATGAGGTTCAAAGGATCGCCAGAATCGCTGTGTGTATGTTTTGATTTTGTCAGAAGAAATAGCTTAAAAATTTGAAAGGAAAGCAGGGTTTGTAAGGAAAATAATCAAGGGCGAGTTACCAATCTGTGAACAAAATGTTATTTAGAATTAGATTGTTCAGTCACACAGAAATAAAAGACATGATAGGTGAATCAGAACACCAGTACAGAAATAGGCCAGAGATAGTAGGAACTGCAGATGCTGGAGAATCTGAGATAACAAAGTGTAGAGCTGGATGAACACAGCTGGCCAAGCAGCATCAGAGGAGCAGCCATTTCTGAAGAAGGGTCTAGGCCCGAAACGTCAAGCTTTCCTGTTCCTATGATGCTGCTTGGCCCACTGTGTTCATCAGCTCTAAACCTTGTTATCATAGAAATAGGCCATTCAGCAAATCAAGTTTGTTCAGTGGCCGATTCACCCCTGAACCCCCATTCACCTCCACTTGATATTCTCACTGACTGAAAACTGAATGATCTCAAACCAGAAAGGCCCAATCTCGAGATTGCTGGAAAAGCTTCAGCCTTCATCTTCCACAAACAAGGACACAGAATACGTGACAACACCATCACCTGCAAGTTTCCCTCCAAAGCATGCACCGCCCTGACTTGGAACTATATTTTTTTTCTTCTTTATTCATTCATGGGATGTTAACATTGCTGGCAAGATCACCATTTGCTGCCCATCCCTAAGTGCCCTCAAACTGAATAGCTGCTCGGCCATCAGAGAGGGAGTTAAGAGCCAACCATATTACTGAGAGTCTGGAGTCACAAAAGACCAGAGAGAGTAAGGACTGCAGATTCCTTTACCTGAAGGATGTTAGGGTGAACCAGATGGTATTTTTAAAAAACAATCCATGATAGTTTTATAGTCATCATTACTGAAACTAGCTTTCAATTCCAGGTTGGTTAACCATATTCAATTTCACCGGAGCTATGTCAGTTTTGTTAAGATTGAAATAAAATGAGACTGATATATGACAGATTGTTTGCTGGTTTCTGTGGCATCATCTTGTAATGCATAAACCCCAGTCCAAGCCTCAAGATTGATATTCCATTGACATTATCATGATATCCCAACTCCCCCAGCTCTCTCCCCTCGCTATATCACTATTCCTTTGCTGAAAGAAAACCTTGAAACTATCTTCCCAACATCACAGTGGATGCACCCATATCATATGAACTGGAAAGATTCAGAAAAGTAGCTCAACATCCTCTTTTCAAGGATAATTAGGGATGAGCAATATACATTAGCCTTGTCAGTAATATTCACATCCCATGAAAGAATAAAGGCCAAAGCAACTATATCCTATTGGGGCAGACTGTTCCTCACACAGTTAACTACATTTTGTCCATTTCGTTATTCCACTCCCTTGCTACAACTGGCTTCAGTGGTGATTCTAGATTAGGGAAGGGAACATCAACCAAAAGTTGAAGACAGGACTAGGCTACAAATGGCTTCGTTGTTGAATTATCTGCCGGTGCTCATGGCAAATGTACACACATAACTTGTGGCTGAGGATGCTGTAAGGAATCAATTGGTGAAGAGGGACAAAAAAAAGCTGCCTTTCATGACTGCATAAATTGGTAGCATCACGCTGTGTGTTATTTCTATATTTCACTGGCTCTCCTAGTATTACGAGTGTATCTGTGGGAATTAAAATTGCACAGTAGCACCTTATGATGGATTTTGTGACTTGTTATTTATTTATAATATATTGTTACTGCATTGGCAAAGCCCATGATTTGTTTATTACATTTTTAAGGGGATCTTCGAGAGTCAATGCATCATGACAATGAAGCCACAATGACTCTTCTTACAACATTTTGTCAGACTGCAAGGTTTAATCTGTAGCTGCTGGCAAATCAGACTGAAACTTTAATCTCAGGATATATGGAGCTCATTTCAGGCTCAGCAACTTCATCCACCAAAAGGCTCAGTTATGTTACAAAAAAAGTTGTAGAGCTTATAAATTGCACCAAACTGTTCAGACGCTGCTACCTTTTGTTAAGACATTGCTGATGAGTATTTAACTGTCAAGTGATATTCCTTGCTGAATGACCTGATTAAACTCAGAGGCTGAGGGAGCTGGCCAACTGAACAGTGTTTGGACGCACTGAAGCTACTTTTAGGCGGATATAGACCTTAATTTTGCACAGGGGCCATGAGGTGGTTTGTGTGTGATGTGGGAAATCATTATATCAGTTCAGTTTGAATTGTTCTTGGAAGCTTATGGAGCTTTATTCTGCATCTAATACACAGAATATGAGTCTGAAGTGTGTTTTGATTTTGTTTGTGACCCACTTCAATCATATTGTCAAACAGCACTGAGGAAAAGAGCATGATGAACTTCGTACTTGTAGATCAGAGATGTTTGCTAAAATAAATCTCTCCCCGTGAATACTATAATCAAATGTCTACAGTAGTGAGGATGCTGAAGAGCACACAAGTTGAAGGTTTTCATTGCATTAGCATGTAACATTGAGGTTATGTCACTGATTTTGTAATGCAGAGACTCATATTAATGGTCCAGGGGCAAATCCAACCAAGATACTGTGGGATTAATTAAATAAAACTATAGTTTAAAAAAATGTCAGTCATGATGACCATGAAAATTCCATGTGTTTGTAAGAAGTACCTGTCTAGTTCACTATTGCCTTTTAGGAAGGAAATCGGCTGTCGTTATTTGGTCTGGCTAATGTATGGCTCTATGGTCATGTTGTTGACTTTTACCTGCCTTCTGAAATGTCCCAGCAAGCAGGGAAGTTGTACCTAAGCTGATTCACTCCCACCTTCTCAGGAACAATCCCTAGTGTTGACTGTTTCCTGTGAATGTCTGAGAAAAACTAAATAATATTCAATCAATTGATAAATCTAAGATACTTCAATTACCTGTTAGCTCTGTTGTAGTGTCATGGATTGCACCTAATTTATTGGCTTGAGTCCATGATATTTTCTGTAATCCAGAGCCCTATTCCATACTATATCCACACTGAGGCCACTATCAGCTTTGAGAGAACTCTTCTGTGACATACTAAGCACTGCTACAGTAATATTTATTCATTCACGGGATGAGGATGTCACTGGCTAGGCAACATTTATTGCCCAGAGGACAGTTAAGAGTCAACCACATTGCTGTGGGTCTGGAGTCACATGTATCTGTGGGTTATACTTCTCCTGTAAGCACCACATATATGGGCTAATCCGTAATGGGCTCCATACTGTCTGGATTCTGTTGGGAATTGGGTGTCTTTACTGCAATCTTGGAGGCTGCACTGCCTGTCTACAATACCACTGCTCTGGGTCCCTTACACCTCTAGCTTGTCCTTAATCTGGAGTAATTCTTCCTCATTCTCAGTGATATTGTAAGCTCTTTATTTCCACTATGATATACACCATGTGGTAGTACCGTCTCCATTGTCTGGTTCTCTCTCTCTCTCTGCTCTGCTGAGCTCTGCTAAGTTATATTTTATCTTTTTTTATTCATTCATGGGATGAGGATGTTACTGGCTAGACAGCATTTATTGCCCATCCCTAATTGACCAGAGGACAGTTAAGAGTTAACCACATTGCTGTGGGTCTGGAGTCACATGTAAGTCAGACCAGGTAAGGATGGAAGTTTCTTTCCCTAAAGGACATTAGTGAACCAGATGGATTTTTCCAACAGTTGACAATAGTTTCACAGTCTTCATTAGATCCTTAATTTCAGACACTTACTGAATTTAAATTCCACCATCTGCCATGGCAGGATTCAAACCTGGGTCCACAGAATGTTATATGGGTCTCTGGATTAACAGTCCAGTGATAATATCACTAGGCCAACGACTCCCCCATGTGAGAGTCACATTATCAAATACAACATCACCATTATTATAATGATTTCACATTATTTAATAGAATCCCTACAGCGTAGAAGCAGGCCATTCAACTCATTGGGTCCACACTGACCATCCAAAGAGCACCCCACTCAGACACATCCCCTACTCTACCCCTGTAATCCTGCACTTCCCATGACCAACCCACCTAACCTGCACATCTTTGGACTGTGAGAGGAAACCAGAGCACCCAAAGGAAACCCATACAGATGCAGGGAAAATGTGCAAATTCCACACAGTCGCCTGCGGGTGGAATTGAACCCTGACGCTGTGAGACAGCAGTGCTAGCTGCTGGACCACCGTGCCACCCAAATGCCTTTTAGGCAGGAAATCCACTGTCCTTGTTTGGTCTGGCCTGTGCATAACTCTATGGTCATGTTGTTGACTTTTACTTGCTCTCTGAAATGGGCAGAGAGCAGTGCAAGAGATAATAGGAACTGCAATTGCTGGAGAATCCGAGATAATAAGGTGTGAAGCTGGATGAAGACAGCAGGCCAAGCAGCATCTTAGGAGCAGGAAAGCTGACATTTCAGGCCTAGGCCCTTCATCAGAAATGGAGGGGGGGGGAGGCGGAAAGAAGGTTCTGAAATAAATAGGGAGAGAGGGGGAAGCAGATCGATGATGGGTAGAGGAGAAGATAGGCGGAGAGGAGAGAGACAAGTTAAAGAGGCAAGGATGGAGCCAGTAAAGGTGAGTGTAGGTGGGGAGGTAGGGAGGGTATAGGTCAGTCCAGGGACTCGGACAGGTCAAGGGGGTGGGATGAGGTTAGTAGCTAGGAAATGGAGCTGCGGCTTGAGTCGGGAGGAGGGTATTGGTGAGAGGAAGAACAGGTTAGGGAGGCGGGATGAGCTGGGCTGGTTTTGGGATGCAGTGGGGGGAGGGGAGACTTTGAAGCTTGTGAAATCCACATTGATACCATTAGGTTGTAGGGTTTCCAAGCAGAATATGAATAGCTGTTCCCGCAACCTTTGAGTGGCATCGTTGTGGCACTGCAGGAAGCCCAGGATGGACATGTCGTCTGAGGAATGGGAGGAGGAGTTGAAATCGTTCGCAACTGGGAGGTGTATCTGTTTATTGCAAACCAAGCGTAGGTGTTCTGCAAAGCAGTCCCCAAGTCTCTGCTTGGTTTCCCCGACGTAGAGGAGACCACAACGGGTACAGCAGATGCAGTATACCACATTGGCAGATGTGCAAGTGAACCTCTGCTTGATATGGAAAGTCTTCTTGGGGCCTGGGATAGGGGTGAGGGAGAAGGTGTGGGGGCAATTGTAGCACTTCCTGCAGTTGCAGGGGAAGGTGCCGGGTGTAGTGGAGCTCGAGGGGAGTGTGAAGCGGATAAGGGAATCACAGAGAGAGTGCTCCCTCCAGAATGCAGACAAGGATGGGGAGGGAAAAATATCGTTGGTGGTGGGGTTGGATTGTATATGACAGAAGTGCCAGAGGATGATGCGTTGGATCCGGAGGTTGGTGGGGTGGTACGTGAGGACGAGGGTGCTCTCTTTTGGTTGTTTTTGCAGGGATGGGGTGTGAGGGATGAGTTGCGGGATGAGTCGAGGGCGTTCTCGACCACTGCCGGGGGGGAGGTTGCGGTCCTTGAAAAACGAGGACATCTGAGATGTATGGGACTGGCAGTTGTATTTAAGCTGATTCGCTTACACCTTCACTCTCACTCCCTGTTTGTTCAGCGTTCCCCTTTAGTTCTAACTGTACCTCTATGCATACATGATATCCGCAAATTTCTTGTATCGTTAGCTCATAGAGACAGTCAGTCAGCATAACTAACAGCAATTAACAGCAAGTGTTAGCTCAACCAAGATTTTGATGGCACAGTCTGTGTTGCAGACAGTTTAAAGAGAGAAGAGTCTAGAATTACTGTCCCTTATGAACTCACCCTGCAGTCCAGACTAGACACATAACTCTCCCACTTTATTCAGCCAGACTCTCTGTCAAGATAGCATTTTTTAAAGCTAAGGTTTACCATGAACATCTTTTTATTTTTAATTAACGTGTAAGACCACTCATAAATCATGTTGTTTAAAAAGGCTGAATGAACCTCAGGAAGGCTTTTGTGTTACCCATTTTCCTGTGTGTTTATTTGCAAGAAGGGGATTTGGGATTTGGGAAGACAGAATGCTTGACTTTACTGGACAGTTCCTGCTGTTGCATGAACAAAAACATATTGGAACGTAAGAATTAGGAGCAGGCGTAGGCTATTCATGGATAATCAGGCATATCATGGATACTCTCACTTCCCGCTTGGTCCCCATAACCCTTCAACCCGTTACCAATTAAAAATCCATCTGTCTCCCCCATAAAATTACTCAACTTCCTAGCATCCACCGCACTCTGCTGTCGTGAATTCCACAAATTCATGACTCCTTGAGACAAGTAATAGTACTTACATTCAGAGATATTAAGAACTGCCGATACTGTCAGAGATAACACAGTGAGGAGCTGGAGGAACACAGCAGGCCAGGCAGCATCAGAGGAGCAGGAAAGCTAATATTTTGGGTCGGGACTCTTCTCCAGAAAGCTGCCCATTTCTGGACAAGTGTCCCAACCCGAAACATCAACTTACCTGCCCCTCTGATGCTACCTGGCGTGCTGTGTTCCTCCAGCTCCACACTGTGTGATCATAGTGCTTACACTGTAGCATCTGCTAACTGTCCTTAAGTCCAAGGCAGCCAAGGGAGTGTGTCAACCTGTTCTGTCACCCTGCTCTCTCAGTTAAATCTGTCATTTAAGGGTGGAGCAAAAAGCAGAGACTTGCATTTGCAAAGCACCTTTCAAGATTACAGATAGCACTACGGCTCTTCACAATGATTGCAGAACTCATGAAATGTGGGGAACTGTTATAATGAAGGAAGCACAGCACTCTTGGCTTGATGATGCATCCAAAAACAGCACCTCCAACAGTGCGGCATGCCCTCACTAAATGTAGATTTTTTTAAAAATCGATGGCTAGGCAAGCATTTATTACCCATCACTAGTTGTCCAGAGGATGCTTAAGAGTCAACCACACCACTGTGGGTGTGGAGACGTATGTAGGCCAGGCCAGGCCAGGTAAGGATGGCAAAATTTTCTTCCCTAAAGGACTGCAGTGAACCATTTGGGTTTTCCGAACTGTCGGCAATGGATTCACGGTCATCGTGAGACTCATGATTCCAGATTTTTTTTATTGAATTCAAATTCCACCATCTGTTTTGGTAGCGTTTAAACCCAGGTCATTACCTGCGTCTTTGGATTAACAGCTCAGCAATAATGGCACCAGACCTCCCCTTAAATTGCCATGGTCTTATCAGACCATAGGGCTGCTGTCTTTTTAGAAAGAGACATTTGGTGGCGGTTCAACCTGAGGGTCTCCATGTCTCAGGCGAGGGGAGAGATTGAGAAGGAGAGTCTTTATGGTTACATCACACAGTCCTATTGTGGTTATAGAGCCAGTGAGTCACACAGTATGGAAACAGATCCTTCCATCCATACCGACCATGTTCCCAAACTAAACTAGTCCCTCCTGCCTACACTTGACTCATATCCCTCCAAACCTTTCCTATGCATGCACATCTCCAAATGCCTTTTAAATACCACAACTGTACCTGTATCCGCCATTTTGTCTGACAGTTTATTCTACACACAAACCACTCTTTGTGTAAAAGAGTTTCACCACGTGTCCTTTTTCAATCTTTCTCCTCTCACCTTAAAAATATGCCCTTCAGGGTCTAGGCCCGAAACATCAGCTTTTGTGCTCCTAAGATGCTGCTTGGCCTGCTGTGTTCATCCAGCTCCACACTTTGTTATCTCGGATTCTCCAGCATCTGCAGCTCCCATTACCTCTTAAAAATATGCCCCTAGTTTTGAACTCCCCCACCCGAGGGAAAAGATCCTTGTCATTTATCTTATCGATGCCCTTCATGGTTTTACAAGCCTCAATAAAGTCACCCCTCAGCATTCTACACTTCAGTGAAAAAAGTCCCAACCTTTCCCGTCTATTTTTATATCTCAAACCTTCCATTCTTGGCAAAATCCTGGTAAATCCTTTCTGAACCCTCCCCGGTTCAATAATATCCTTCTTGTAACAGGGCAACCAGAACTGCACACAGTGTCCAGAAAAGGCTTCGCCAACACCCTGTACAATCTCAACAAGATGTCTCAAGTCCAATGCTCAAAGATCTAAGCAATGAAAGTTGACATGCTAAACACCTTCTTAGCCACACTTCAGTTCTGAGGAAGGGTCATCGGACCCGAAACGTTACCTCTGTTTTCTCCTCCACAGATGCTGCCAGACCTGCTGAGCTTTTCCAGCAACTTTGTTTTTGTTCCTGATTTACAGCATCCGCAGTCCTTTCGGTTTTCACCTTCTTAATCACCCTGTCTACCTGAGACACAAATTTCAAACAATTACATGCTGCATTGCAAATCAGCATCCAACCGATTCATTCCCTTACTAGTACTGCGTTAGGTGCCAGCCTAGAGACTGCACTCGAGTGTTTGGAATAAGCCTTGGAGCTAACCTTCCAACTCAGGAGAGGATGATCCCGTGTAACTTTATGGATTGGTGTGCCAGGGGAAGCATTGTTTAATAATCGACAAAATTATGGAGAAAATAAGACAGGGAGAGTGTTATAGGAAGCAAGTATGACCCTTCCTGTTAGTGTGGACTTTACAACAAATTTTAATACATGAAACATGAAAGTAACAAAAAAGACAGATAAGTGCTCTGCTGAGGTCAATGATGCAGGAATAGGCCAAACAGGTTTTCTCTCTTCATTGAAAACAGATGTGTGCCTAGTCCATACCTAGTCAAAATAACATTCACTTCATACATTAAAAACAAACTGTAACACATGTTCACAGCACATGTGCACCTCTTTCTTTCTGCATTAAACATTCTACATTTTCCTGTTAGCTAATATACCCTTAAAGAAGCTGCAATGAACCACATAATTTTTCACCACTTCTGATTAAATAATTAACTGTCAATTCTTTCCCCCGCTGCCAGATTTTCGGCACAAAACTAAGGAGAAAAATAACTTGCTGATTATATAATTACTGTCCTGGAACATGACTGGACGTTGAATCCTGCTGTAATCAATCAGTTTTTATCTTGAAATCTACACCAATTGTGTTTACGAATTCAACACTTTTTTATAGCATTATATCTTACCCTCTTCTGAGACTCTTCTATTCCCTGTTTTTTGAAGATATGACAATGACCCCACAGGTACCAGTCAGTGCCCTCTGTCCTTGCATTTGAACGTTCAGCCAAGTGTTATCTTACTTCCAGGAGTGTAACTTGCATTTATAGCACGCCTTCAACCGTAAGCAAATTGACCCACATAGCCTCACAGGAGCATAATCAGGCAAAAATTGGCACATGCCAATGATGGAGTCAGCAGGCTTAAGTTTTCTAGGTCTCTCTCCCACACCCACTCCCAGTTGGCAAAAATAGAGGTGGGCAGGCTGGTGAAATATTGGGGAGTTACACCAGGAAGGCTCTGTTCTGCTGCTGGGCGAGTTGGACTGTCAGGTGTGTCGACTGACTGTTCCATGGTCAAGCAAGCAATTTGTATAATTCGGTGCCCAAATTCATGCCATCTTTTCATGTCATTGGCCATGCTGGCCTGCACCAACTCCATCCCCCTCATCGTGTGAGGAGGATGTGAGCTCCACAAAGACGGTCTCCCTGAGGGCTCTGGTGGAAAGAGGGCTCCACGGGCAGAGGCTATTCCTAATGTGCACCTCAGAGGGCTTTCTGCTCTAATCATAGAGCTTTCACAGCATGGAGAGAGGCCCTTCAGCCCATTGTGTTCATGCTGGCCATCAAACCTCCATCTATTCTAAGTCCATCTTCCAGTATTAAGCCCATAGCATTGTATATTATTTCAAGTGCTCATCAAAATAGCCCTGAAGTGTCTTTAGTGTTCCTACCTCTACCACCCTTTCACGCAGATTTCCACCAGCCTCTCGGTGAAAAACTATTTTTTCAAGCCCCCCTCTGAAACCCCCTGCTCCCTGTTTTAAAATTATGTCTGCTGGTTACTGATCCTTCTACTAAAGAGGAAACGTTTTTCCCCATCTACCCGGTCTACACCAATCCCAGCTCAGCCTTCTCCGTTTTGGGGAAAACTGCTCCAGCCTGTCTAGTACCTCTTCATGGTTGAATTGCTCCAGCCCAGGCAGCATCCTGGCAATTCTCTTGTGCACCCTCTCTAGAACCATCACATCCTTCCTATTATGTTATAGCCTGAATGGCACACAGCAGCCGAACTGACATTATATACGGTTCCATCATAGCCTCCCTTGCATTCAAAGCTTTGACTAACAAAGTCAACTACCCCTTGGATCTCATTAACCACTATATCAATGTGTCCTTGCTGCCTTCAAGGATTTGTGGACATGCACATCAAGGTTCCTCTGTATTTCCTAGGGTCCTACCATTCACCATGCACTCCTTTGCTTTGTTAGTCCTCCTGAAATGCTATGCTTCATACCTTTCATAAGTAGAATCCCTACAGTGAGGAACGAGGCCATTCAGCTATCGTGTCTGCAATGACCCTCCAAAGAGCATCACAGCTAGAGCTAACTCCCTCACGCTATTCCCTTTAACCCCACATTTACCACGGTGCTAATCCACATAACCAGTGTATCCCAGGAGACTATGAGGCAACTTTGGTATGGCCAATTGACCTAAGCTGCACATCATTGGACTGTGGGAGGAAGCTGAAGCACCCAGAGAAAACCCACACAGGTATAGAGAGATCATGCAAACTCCACACAGATGGCTGCCCAAGGCTGGAATCAAACCCTGGTACTGTGAGGCAGTAGTGCTAACCACTGAGCCATCATGTTGCCCTAAATTCCATTTGGCACTGTTCAGCCCCACTGAACAACCTGTCTATATCAGCCTGTGGTGTAAGGGCCATCCTCGTGGATTCGTAAAATCCTTACAGTGTGGAAACAGGCCCTTCAGCCCAACAAGCCCAGACCAACTCTCAGAGCATCCCACCCAGACCCATTCCCCTATAACCCACTTAATCTGCACATCCCTGAGCATGGCCAATCCACCTAACCTGCACATCTTTGGACTGTGGGAAGAAGCCAGAGCACCCGGAAGAAACCCACGTAAACACGAGGAGAATGTGCAAATTCCATACAGACAGTCACTCGAGGGTGGAATCCTGAATTTGAACTTTCCCTTCCTGCCCATAGACATTTACTAAGGACCCCTCACTGCCTCAATAGCACTTACCTTTCTCAATTCGACCACTGAAGTCTACAGAGTTGCCAGGCCTCCGCTGTTGTCCCCACATACAGCCAGATAGGAGGTCTCTGTGGTAAAATTACAACGGCTCCCATTGCGGGTCAGGGTGGGAGGAATACATGGGCTCAGATCCTGCTTGTCATTTCCCCCAGCTCAGGAGTCACAGAGCTCACTGTGAAATTCAGTGCATTAGGACCCGTGACCCGAAGGCATGATCAATAAGGCAGGTTTTGAGGAACTCTTATAGTAGGAGACGGAAGCAGAGAATTTGTGAAGACCGTATGACCTAGATGGCTTCTAAATGGCCATTGAAGTTAGAGGGCAGGAAGTAGATTCCCTGCAAAGACAGCAGACTCAGAGAAACGTAATGTTGGAGGATGGATGTTAGAAACACCGGAGTTGGCTAGAAGTGGGGTGGTGGAAGGATTTGAACATATGATGAGAAATTTCACATTACGGTATTGGTGGATCGAAAGCCAGTGTCAATCAGTGAGTGATTAGTGATGAAGACTCAATACATGTGAGAACATCAATGAAGCACAATCCTATCCTCACCCAGAGTCCAGTGACATGCATATCCAATCATTGGACAATGAACAGCAATAAAAATAACAAACATTGTCCTATTACCTTTCTCCCATGGCCTGCTCCCCAATACCCCATCACTCCCGCTCTGCCACGCCCATCCCCCCACCGTATTCCAAAGCCTGAAGCCACTAAGGGGCTTGCCTGCTGAGATTAATGGATCAGCACGAATAGGAATGAATCTAGGGACATTTCACAATTGGTATTACAGAGTTCATTACAGGGCAACTTCTCATGAATGGGCTCAACAGGAGAGCATACAAAGCACATTAACATAGCTACTATATTGCTTTGTCTAATTCTGTTGCTAATAG
Organism: Stegostoma tigrinum; assembly: GCF_030684315.1. NCBI lineage: Eukaryota > Metazoa > Chordata > Chondrichthyes > Orectolobiformes > Stegostomatidae > Stegostoma > Stegostoma tigrinum. Next base: position 9,798,068 of record NC_081383.1, on the reverse strand, counting down.
AACTTGCGACACAAAGTCACCTCACAGGTTGGCATAGGAAGGCCATTATCCAAAGGGCACATTGCTACACACTGGGGAAATAATAAGGAGGAAGCAAAGGACAGTCTGTTCTTCAACTGCCTCTTCCATTCACCAATCAAGTGTTAATTCTCATGTATTGCCATACCCTGGGGCCATATTTTATCCTGAGCTGAGCTTGTCACCATATATGGGTGCCATCAATAAGACCTCCTCATTCCATCTTCAAAACAGCATTCCGATTTTGCCCTGTCTCAGCACATCTATTGTTCAAAATCTCACCCATTACTTTTTATCTCTAAACATAACTATTTCATAATGCTCTTAGCTAGTCTCCCATGTTCTATTCTTTGTAATCTTGAGCACATTCAAAGGTGCTTTATTCAAGCGCTGGCTCGCAATGAGTCCCTTTTACTAATGATTCTGAGCTTGCTAATTTGCATTGGCTCAATGTTAAACTAATTTCTCAATTTTAAAATTCCCATCCTTCTTTTCAAATACCTTCATGAGTTTGCTCAATCTTTTCTCTGTAACATTCTCGATTTCCACCCTTCAAAATATCTGTGCTCCTCAATTCCAGATTTTAAGCATCCCCCTAGTCTTAATTACTGCAACATCAGTGATCATGTCTGCAGCAGTCATGGTCCTAAACTCTGGAAATTCTAAAACCTCTCTTTCATTCTCTTTTGCCCTTTAAGATTCTCCCTAAAACTTTGACTAAGCTTTTGGTCATCTGCCTTTCTACCTCCTTATGAAGCACACGGTCAAATTTTGTTTCAGAACGATCATGTGAAGTGCCTTGTGACATGTTTTCATGTTAAAGCCAGGTATAGATACAAATTGTTATTGTTATTATGCTAGCAGTATTAGGAATTTGTGATCTGAAAAAGATCTGTAATCAAACATTGATTGAATGATATATCTTTGTGTGCCAATATTACTCCCCACCCCAGCATGTTTTAATGATAAAAACCACTTTTAAAATTAGGATGAGCCACAATATAAAATTAACAAACAGATCTAAATTCTTTGACTGAATGCCAGTAAAACTTTGATTTGTGGTTCTGTTTAACATCTGGGCTTTGTAATATTAAAGGAACATTTGTTCATCAATCTACCACATCAGTATACATTATGCTTAATCAGCATTAGTAAACATTCCTTATTATCTTACTTAGCTCACAGTAACTAATATCCCACAATTTGTATCATTAAACATTTTCTCCTTCTTAAGTTGTTTAAAAAATGAGAATTAGCAATCATATTTCACTATTTAATGAGACATTGTGCATTGCCTGTCTGTCGATAACAGATCACTTTCTGTTCAGAATATTACACGGGACATTATAATGCATTTTCCTTGTAAAACAGCACATTATCCAATGAATAACATCACTGGAGACCCAGTGGTATAAAAAGTATAACGTCTAATGCGCAGGTGTTATACGTCAAAGTGTCGAAAGAAGAAAAACCAGTGACTTGTGATTATTTTCTTTCTGCCCTTGTTAACTTGGCTTCTCCCCAAGGAGAGCAATGAAGGATCTGCACTGGCACCTAATCAGCTGCAACATCCTTCAATGCTTAACTGTCTGTAGGTGAGACTAATAATCTGGTGGACCAGGCTATTACTCGAGGGAACATGGGTTCAAATTCCAGCATTGGCAGCAGCTGGACTTTAAATTCATTTCATAAATCTGGAAAATAATGTTGGTCCTAGTAATCATGACCATGAAAATGGTCATCAATGTTGTAAAATCACATTTTATTTCACTAACATCTTTTAGGGAAGGAAATCCACCTTTCGTATGTGGTCTGGCTTGCATGTGCCTCCACACCAATGGGATTGAATCTTATCTGTTCTTTGAAATTGCCCAGTAAATCACACAGTGTGAGTGCAATTAATGATAGGCAACAATTACTGAGCTGGTCAATGGAAGCCATATGTTACAAACAAACCCTAGGCAAGCTTCGCCAAATCATTACAGCTGCAGATGGGATATCTCAAGTTATCAAACCCCTGACTAAGGAAGGATAAACTGGCTCCCCATCTTTATTTGCATGTCCTCTCAGTTAGTCTCAGCAAGATTTATTTACAAAGGATCCCCTCCCTCATGTACATGTTTCTCCCAGACTAAATGAATTTATGTGTCAATGAAGCCAATTTCAACAGACTTTCTTGAGTTAAAAAATAGTTGATTAGTTACTAACAAGAGAAGAAATAGTAATGCAGCAAACATTCACACAGATTAGTGATGAAAAATAACAAAAGAAAGAAAAGATTTATGGATCTGTCTCTATGAGTTATTCATAAGCAGTAGATAATGGAAATCTTGGCTTTGCAGATTAATTTACATCATTTTGTCCTGCTTACTTTTGACAGTAGTTGGCTTGCTGTGCATAGAGTGAGAGAACCCTTTTGTCCTGTTTTTGTTTGACTGGCTTTGTGGCTAGCTGGCTTTCAAAGCAAAGGCCCCTTTACCTGCAAAGCAAAGGTTACTAGTGGGTATATCTTCATTTGTGACATTCAAAGCACACCAGCATTTGAACCCAGATATAAACCAGAGCTCATTGGCACACATAAGCACCTCAACACATGGACATACCTTGTTGCGCTAACACAAACAGACCAGGATTGAATTGGCTTTTAACCCTTCTGCTAGTGTATCCTTGAAAGGAGAAGACATAAATTACGTCTCTTGCCTGGACTGCTGTCTTTGCTCGCATCATTTTCATAGTCTGAGATAATTCCCAGAAGATTACAGATCAGCATTTTTCCCTTTAAAATCATTCCTTTGAAACTTGTCACCTCATGTTGTGTGGCATTCCAGGTAGTTTTTCTCCAGACAGTTACTGGATTTACATCTGCGACTATTTTGTCTGTGCCCTTACAGTGTGTTTACAGTGTCCACACAGCACCTTCTCAATAGCCCGTTGAAAAGGATAAGCAAAGTTAAAGACAACTTTAGCATTTCAAGCAAATAGCAATTCCAACAAAGTTTGCCTGGTTTATTGTAGAGTTTATTGTATAAACAGTAATGAAGATAACTCTGAATGGGACAGGAAACCTATTGCTTCATTGCAGTTTGACTTATTCTTTCCCTTTTGTAGTTCAGCATTATGCTAAAACTCAGATAATAAGTAAAGACTCCACCAGATGTGCTGAGTGAGCTGACGATGAAGCAACTTGCTGACTCTAAAAATTAGACACTTTGAACACACACCATGTTAAAACACCTGCCGTGCATGACATCCATTTGACAACAGTTAGGGAGAAAAGTGGAATTTGATGTGCTTTCTAACACATTTACAGGGTGAATGGGTGATGGAGATCTTGGACTGCTTCTGAGAGTTACTTACACTGTTACCCTCCACAGGGGGGAGGCAGCTGTTTGAAACTGACTGAAAATGTAACTGGTATAAAATCAGCAGAGTCTTTTCAACTGGATAAACGTTATTGAAAAGCCTGAAAAAGCATGTGCGCTTAAATACACCATAAGCAGCACCTTCCTCATTGACCCCCACGGTAATGGAAAATGGTCAGTGCCATTTGTCTGATATAAAAAGCTGTGTGAAAAAAGGAAGGATGTTGTAAATGGCAGGAACATACAAGCAAATTCTATATATCCATCATAATGATAGCTTTCTGTAATGATGTATTGCTGCATTTTGATGTACCATTACTTGGTTTCAGCTACCAGACAATAATGGAAATAGACTGGACATCTTTCAAAGTGTACTCAGGAAATGTGAACAGATTTCTCACAAACACCTGTTGACACAAGAAGGTCCACGTAGAAAGTTCTCAGCATGTGAGTGAAGTTCATGGCTTTGTCATCTCTCGACTCAACTATTCTAACTCATTCCTGGCTGCCCTTTCACATTCTACTCTCTGTAAACTCGAGTTAATGTAAAACTCTATTGCCAGTGTCCCCGTAGTGCCTTCCAAACTTAGAATCACAACCATGACCACATTGAAGAACAAGGGCAGAAGATTCCTGGGCACACCAGCAACTCAAAGCTCCTTTCCAAGCCATATATCCTTTATGTGCTGATACTATGGCTTTAAGAAGTGCATTTTGTCCTTTGTTTTGTGAAGAGAGGTTGAAATAGGGGCACCGACCGATCTGTCTCAAGTCAATAAAGTAAGCAGCTTGTAAGGCCTTTGCGTTTTGTTTAAAAGTTGAAACAAGACAAACAGCATGAATGTGTGGAGTCAGCCTTCCATAGAACCAGGGCTTTAGATTAGCTTTCAGTAGTTGCTGGGGTTTTGAAGTTGCTATACATCTCTCCCTTCTACAGCAAACTGCTTGAGTTATCTCTCCCTGCCACAAATTTTTCTTCCTGTTCTTTCCACCTAGAATGGAGAGACATTGCATGTAAGACAATCTATTTTACTGAATTTGCCTTTACCAAGGGTATGTTTATGGGATGCCACCATACTGGAAGAGTTGCTGTTTAGTAGTTAATAATCTATTAACCCCAACAGGGTTAGCGTTAGAGATAACAATGTGTGAAGCTGGATGAACACAGCAGCCTAAGCAGCATCTCAGGACCACAAAAGTTGACGTTTCGGGCCTAGACCCTTCATCAGAGAGGGGGATGGGGAGAAGGTTCTGAAATATATAGGGAGAGAGGGGGAGGTGGACCAAAGATGGATAGAGGAGAAGGAGAGTATAGGTGGGGAGGTGTGGAGGGGATAGGTCAGTCCGTGGATGACGGACCAGGTAAGGAGGCGGGATAGGTTAGTAGGTGGGAAATGGAGGCTTGAGGTGGGAGGAGGGGATAGGTGAGAGGAAGAACAGGTTAGGGAGGCGGGGACAAGCTGGGCTGGTTTTGGGATGCAGTTGGTGAAGGGGAGATTTTGAAGCTTGTGAAGTCCACATTGATAACATTGGGCTGCAGGGATCCCAAGCTGTTCCTGCAACCTTCAGGTGGCATCATTGTGGCAGTGCAGGAGGCCCAGGATGGACATATCATCTAAGGAATGGGAGGGGGAGTTAAAATGGTTCACGACTGGGAGGTGCAGTTGTTTATTGCGAACCGAGTGGAGGTGTTTCTGAAAAGCGGTCCCCAAACCTCTGCTTGGTTTCCCCAGTGTAGAGGAAGCCATACCGGGTACAATGGATACAGTATACCACATTGGCAGATGTGCAGGTGAACATCTGCTTAATATGGAAGGTCATCCTGGGGCCTGGGATGGGGGTGAGAGAGGAGGTGTGGGGACAAGTGTAGCACTTCCTGCAGTTGCAGCGGAAGGTGCCGGGTGTGGTGGGGATGAGGGGAGTGTGGAGCCGACAAGGGAGTCCCGGAGAGTGTGGTGTCTCCGGAAGGCAGACAAGGGTGGGGATGGAAAAATGTCTTGGGTGGTGGGGTCGGATTGTAGATGGCGGAAGTGTCGAAGGATGATGCGTTGTACCTGGAGGTTGGTGGGGTGGTATGTGAGGACAAGGGGGATTCTCTTAGGGCGGTTATTGCGGGGGCGGGGTGTGAGGGATATGTTGTGGGAAATGCCGGAGACACAGTCAAGGGCGTTCTCGACCACTGCAGGGGGGAGGTTGTGGTCCTTGAAGAACGCGGCCATCTGGGATGTGTGAGAGTGGAATGCCTCATCCTGGGAGCAGTTGCGGCGGAGGCAAAGGAATTAGGAATAGGGGATGGAATTTTTGCAAGGGCGTGGGTGGGAGGAGGTGTATTCTAGGTTACTGTGGGAGTCGGTGGACTTGAAATGGACATCAACTTCTAGCTGGTTGCCTGAAATGGAGACAGAGAGGTCTAGGAAGGTGAGGGATGTGTTGGAGATGTCCCAGATGAACTTGAGGTTGGGGTGGAAGGTGTTGGTGAAGTGGATGAACTATTCGAGGTCCTCTTGGGAGCAAGAGGTGGCGCCGATACAGTCATCAATGTAACGGAGGAAGAGGTGGGGTTTGGGGCCAGTGTAGGTGCGGAAGAGGGACTGAAGCTCATTTCTTCTTTCTTTGTTTGTGTTTAATTGTAGAGTAAGAAGGAAGTGTGTTTTGATTAAAGCGAATTAGTGTAACCAATCAAGTTACATCTGGAGTATGGGTCACATAGTGTGGAGCTGGAGGAGCAAAGCAGGCCAAGCAGCATCTGAGATACAGGAAAGTCATTGTTTTGGTTCGGGGCCAACTTCTGATGAACGGTTCTGACCCAAAATGTTGACTTTCCTGCTCCTCTGATGCTGCCTGACCTGCTCTGTTCCTCCACACTGTGTTATCTCTGACTCCAGCATCTGCAGTTCTTGCTATCTCTACTTCTGGAACACAGCACCTTACTTGTCTTTAACTCAGAAAAAAATTGGGTCCAGACTATCTCCTTGATATATTTGAAGGGATTTTGGTCTGGCTCATGACAACTGTGACATGGAAACATATCACTTGACCTTTACTGTCGCTGCGAGAGAAATCATTTGAGCAAAGTGACCATTATTTGACAGGATAGTATCGACATACTTATTTCAGGATCACCCTTACACAGTAAATAAATGGCTCAAGCCCTGTTTAGGAGGTTTCTGATAAGGCCAATCTTATAGTCTGTGGAACGGTAGCAATCCTAATTTGTAAAACAGAACAAAGAACTGCACATGCTGGAGATCTGAAACAAAAACAGAAATTGCTGGAGAATCTTTCCATCGCTGGGCACTATCTGCACCAATCCACTCATAACTCCCCTTCCAAACCATCAAGCCATCTTCAGCATAAATACCAAATTTTCTTGCTGCTAACAGTTCTGATGACAAATCACTAAACTGGTAACATTAACATCCCTCCCCACAACGCCCCATGCTTTCCCAATGAACGACATTTACCTCTTCGGAAGCCAAAGGCTACAGATGCTTGGCAACCTGCAAGTTCCCCTCCAATCCACATACTTGGAAATATATTATCATTCCTTCACTGCTTTAGCTCCCGAAATCCTGGAACTCTCCACTTAAAAGTACGGTGGGTGTACCTACACCAGATGGACTGCAGCAGTTCAAGAAGGCAACTCATGCCCAGGTAGTCAAGAGCAAATAAGATAGTCAAGGTCAAACAAGGGCAGACAGGAAATGCTGGGCCAAGCCAGTGAAGCCCATGTCCTGTGAAATAAAAAGAAATCCTGGTCAAATAATGCACTGTTGAGCTCGTTAACTCATACTGGCTTGATCAAACGACATCTCACTTTTAAAATTGCTATTCTTGTGTTCAAATCCCTTCATGGTCTTACTCCTCCCTATCTCTGTAATGTGTTAGAGATCTTCAACCTTCTGAAATATCTGCAATTATCCAATTCTGGCTTCTTGATCATTTTGATCACTTCATTATTTGTGACTGTGCCTTCAGGTGCCTGGGCCCAAAACTCTGAATTTCCCAATTTCAAACTTCCTGAATCTACCTTCATTTCAAGATGCTCCTAAAAACCTACATTTTTTAGCCAAGTATTTGCTCCCCTTCTCCATTATCCCCAATGTTGCCCTACCCGGCTTGGGGTCAGATTTTGCTTTATGATGCTCTTGCAAAGTTCCTTGGAATATTTTATTACATTACAGGCACTATATAAAGATAACTTGTTGGTGTTGTTGTTGTTCCATTGGGGCTCTTCAGAAAACTGACTCCTGCAGGCTGTGAACTGATGAAAAATGATAGCACTGTGAAATAATATTGGTCCTCATAATCAGCAGTAATACACAGCAGTTCAATCAGAAATAGTACACAAGTGGAAATGTTTACAATTTTCCTGCAATTAAATGCAAAACTTAAATAGTAAAGGGTAACAGCCTCTTCCCTGTCCGAATAACATGTGATTTTAATACAATAGTTAGCTTGGCAAACTCTGCCAGCTCCTCTCCAAATATTTAATAGTTTTGTCCATTATTTCTCTCTGTTCAGTTTCCTCATTTGTTTCGCTTTCTTGTGCATGCAGTTATTTGAACAAAGCAAAAGAAGGTCATTCAGTCCATCATGCCATACTAGCTCTTTAAAAGAGTTAACTAATTGGTCCCTCATCCCCATTCTTTCTCCATAGACCCTTCACATTTTTCTGTTTCAGTTAATTCAAATATACTAGGAAATAGTAGCCTGGATTTTGCATTGAGAATTACAGTAAGTACAGCACTCACTGTTACAATGCAGTAAATTGAATAAGAATTTTTGGAGCACAATCCATGTGTGTTTAATGGCACAAATCCAGAAATTTCTGTCTGAGATGCCTCTAGGATCTATATAATAGCAGATATGTATGAAAATTTACAGTAAACATCAGATAACTGTAATAACTCCAAATGAGAATTCAAGTGAAATTCATTTAGCTGTTCAATATCAATTAGCAGCATTTAAAAGCAAGTTAGGTAAGAACATGAGGGAGAAAAAAGTTGGATATAGCAGATGCAGTGATATTTCCTGATGTTGGGAAGTTTAAAATAGTTTGGAGCGGCACGGTGGCTCAGTGGTTAGCACTGCTGCCTCAGAGCGCCAGGGACCCGGGTTCGATTCCAGCCTCGGGCGACTGTCTGTGTGGACTTTGCACATTCTCCCCATGTCTGCGTGGGTTTCCTCCGGGTGCTCCGGTTTCCTCCCACAGATGTGAGGCATAGGTGGATTGGCCATGTTAAATTGCCCGTAGTGTCCAGGGATATTTAGGTTGGATAGGTTAGACATGTAAAATTAGGGGAATGGTTCTGGGTGGGACGCTCTTCGGAGGGTCAGTTTGGACTTGTTGGGCGGAAGGGCCTGTTTCCACACTACAGAGATTCTAAACAAAAAGTTCAGTACATATAGTCACCAATAAGGAATCAAAGAAACTCAAAAGTGGCTAGATTTGCTGTCATATGAAGTGGTCAAGTTCAATTTAACAGATGCATCTAAAACAAAGTTAGAGTAGCACATGAGGCAGAAAGGAGCAGGATGATATTTTAAAAGAGTTAGATGAGGGGGCTTCAGTGGAGTATAAACACCAACACAGACTAATTGGGCAAAATGGCATTTTTTGACCTTTAGTTTTGAAATAATTCTGTGAAAGGCTCCAAAACAGTGGAAGACTTGATCAAAGTCTGCAGCACTCTGGGCAGGCTGCACCTTGAATAATCAGCCTAGGTCCAATTGCCAAATTACAAGGGAAAAATCTAAGACCTGGAAGCAGTGCCACAAGGCTGATCCATAATACTTCCTGGCATGGAGAAGTTTCAGGTTTTCATGTTGTTTATGAAGAGTCTTGAAAGGTGAACTTGTAAAGATAACCAGACAGTTCAAGAGGTGGATGACGACAATATTTAAATAACCAGGCAAAGGGAGAGTCTTCAACATGTAAAATCTGTATGGAAGCAAACTTGAAAAATTTCCCTTCATGTTGCTCAACAGAAAAAATAATCAGTTCCTCTGCACAGTGTTTCTTTACCTTTCCAGTTAATGTGCTTTTGATTCATTGGGATGGAAGAAAAATACTGTTCTTCATAATGTATAACAAGTGTTTTAAATCAATACAGATGGTGCTTACTGTCAAAACACAGTACTGCCACACATGAATGATGACCCTACTTACCATACTGAGACAAAGCCTGCCAAGACAGTTTGGTAAGATTCTTCTACTGCAGGAACGTGTTTGTGCAATACTCAGTGGCCCTGGAGATAGCTTATTCCCCTCACTTACAAGTTACCATATCATTTGCAATCTGCACTCTAAATATAGCCAGATTCATTTGGATGGGTAACTGGTTACTTGTATTTTAAATTAATTGATGGGATGTAGGCCAGTAAGCATTTATTGCCCATTTCTAATTGCCCAGAGGGCTGTTAAGAGTCAAGCATTGTTGTGGGTCTGGAGCTACACGTAGGCCAGACCAAGTAAGAATGGCAATTTCTTTCCCTTAAGGAAATTAATGAACCAGATGCATTTTTCCAACAATCAACAATATTGAATTTAAATTCATCCATCATGGTGGGCTTCAAACCCAGGTCCTCAGATAATTACCGAAGTTGCTTCAATTAAAACGTAAGCAATATTATCGCCAGGCCATCATCTCCACTTTAATAAGCAAATGCTCATTGTTCAACATTGCTTGGAATTCTGAGATCAAATGAAATTTTTCATTCTCAGAAATCTGTGAAAAGTTATAAACTAACAAGTTAAATCTAACATTAATACTTTTGCTGGAGGAAATACAAAGCAGAGGAATCAACATTTATTGCATTTACTCAACATTTATTTCATATACTCTTGATTGCCTAGTAATTAAGTACTAAATAATTTGATGTGTTCAAATGTAGAAATCACAGCAGCCAATTCACTCATAGAAAGCTCCCAGAAACAGTAATACAATAATGTTGAGGAATTAAATTAATTATTACAAAGTTTGAGATGCTAACAAGTGTGGAATTTGAGTCTTTGCCAAAAACAAAATGTAAACAACTATGCACAAGAGTAACTTCACACCAAGTCTTTGAAACTTTTTGTGGTTAACCAGACCGCTTGAAATAGCTGTAAAAAGCACATTCATTGATTTGATGCAAAATAACTCTAAGAAAGCTGAAGACAATGATAGGGCTTTTTCCAAATCAGGAGATTTTCACTATATCTGGCCTTTAGCTAAGATATGACTAATGTCCTTAGACTCATACAGCACAGAAACAGATCCTTCAGTCCACCCAGTCCATGCTGACCATAATCCCAAACCAATCAAGTCTGCACTTGGCTCATATCCCTCCATACATTTCTTATTCATTTACTTATCGAAATGTCTTTTAAATGTTGTAACTGTACTCGCATCCACCCCTTCCTCTGGAAGTTCCTTCCTCACACATACTGTCGCTGTAAAAAAAAAGGTACCTCGTGTCTTTTTGAAATCTTTCTCCTCTCACCTTAAAAATATGCCCCTTAGTCTTGAAATCCCCCATTCTAGGGAAAAGACACCATTTAACTTATCCATACCCCTTATTATTTTATAAACCTCTATAAGGTCTCCTATGCATTGTCCTGACATCATTGACCAAAGTGTTGTGGTCTTAAAGAGATCTCCTGTTAGCTAAAAGAGAAAAACTGTCATAAAGTCATATAACACGCAAACAGATCCCCCTGTCCAACTCATCCACGTCGACCAGGTATCCCAAACTGAACCAGTCTCATTAGCCTGCATTTGGCCCATTTCCCTCCATATACTTCCTCTCCATGTACATGTCCAAATGTCTTTCAAATATCGTATATGTACCGCCCTCAACCACTTTCTCGAGCAGTTTGTTCCATACACGGACCACCCTCTGTGTGAAAAGTTTGCCCTACAGGTCCCTTTTAAATTTTTCCTCTCACCTTAAACCAGTGCCCTCTGGTTTTGGCCAACCCTACTCTGGGTAAAGACTTGACTATTCACTTTATTAATGCTTCTCGTGATTTTATAAACCTCTCTAGGGTCATCCCTCCATCTCCTATGCACCAGGGAAAGGAGTTCAGCATATCCAGTCTCTCCTCATAACTCAAAACCTCCAGTCTCGGTAATATCCTCGTAAATCTTTTTTGCACGTTTTCAAGTTTAATAACATCCTTCCTATAGCAGGGTGACCAGAATTGTATGCAGTAATGTGGCCTTACCAATGTCTAGGTCAGCTGTAACATGACATCACAACTTCTGTACTCAGTGTACTCAATGCTCTGACAGTTGAAGGAAGCATGTGACATGATTTCATATGAGTATTACCTCAGTATGTTACTTGCTTGGATCCCCTACACATTTATTTCTACATAAATTTGAATACTCCTCTAAACTTGTAAGCATGATTGTTACTTTGCATTTTTCTCTAGATGAAGAAATACAGCCAAAATTTATGTCAAGATGAATTGTTTTAAAATTTATAATATTGTACCTGTTATTGTAATGCATCACAGGATTGATTCTTATAAGAAAATAAGCAATGTAAAAGTTGTAGACTCACATTATGTACTTCAACATGCAGAAAGCTATAGAATTCTAAAACAGGGCATTCTATGTATTAAGAGTCGTTACCTCAATGGAGTTTTCTCTAATATGCTATACTTAGTGGTATATTTTATTCTGAGATGCTTTTGCTAGTTTTTCAGAGGATTCAACAGTGGAATTGATCAAGGCAAACAGGGGAATGGTGAATAATTTAAATGAACATTTTCCATCATCTTCATGATGGAGGACACCATAATCATCCCAAAGTTTATAGCTAAGCAAGGTGTTATTGAGAGCAAAGATCTTGTAACAATCTCTATCATGAGGGACAAAGTATTTGTCAAACTAATGAGACTAAAGTCAGACAAGTCTCTAGGAACTAACAGCCCATATTCCAGTGTTTTAAATGAACTGGCTACAGATTTGGAAATGAATTGGTCAAAATATTCCAGAAATCACTAGAATACTAGGATCAATAAATTCCAATATTTGGAAAACTGCTCTGGAAAACATTCCTATTCAAAAAGGAGGGGGGCTGGGAGAGCGGAAACTGAAAGCAGAAAACGATAAGCCGGTTAGTTAACATTTGTCATTTGGAAAAGGCCGGTTAATTATTAAGAAAGAAATAACAAGACATTCAGAAAAACTTAATACAATCAAACAAAATCAGTATGGTTCTTTTTTTAAATAGGGAAATCAAACAGTCTTTGAGGATATAACAAGCAAAGTTGATAAAAGGGAACTGGCAGATGTCATGCACTTGGATTTTCAGAAGGCATTTGATAAGGTGCCAAAGTTAATGTTGTTGCAACAGTTAGGAATGTGTGATGTTAGGGATATCATATTCACATAGATTGAAGATTGAGAACACCCATAGAACAGAGACTTGACTATTTTCAGTTTGGAAAGACAACAAATGGTGTGCTGCAAATCCCTCCATGACCTCTCCCACGGCCACTTTTAGAGGATCCTCCAACTTTATTTCCCAATAGACCCTTATTATTTCTTTGATTCTGGCACTCTGTATATCTTCCCATTTTCTTGATTCAATTGTTGTGACGTTGCACACTACAGTTATTTTCCGAATCAATTCGCAACTTCAAAAGTCTTCTCCTAATGTTGCCCTTTAACAAAGATTTCGACCTCCTCTAAGTCTGGCAGAGTGACCAATTCCCTCCTTTGCCTTGGAATAATGTGGGGGCCATGTAAGACAGCAAGTTACTACTCAGATTTAACAAAATTATGTTATTCATTTTAGTATAATTTGTGTCAATTTTGTGGTAAAACCTGGTTCTGATCAGGCCAGCTTTTAACCATTATAATCAGGAATATTAAAAACTAACTAAAAACCAGCTGTATAGTAGCATTACCAATGGAACTCAGTCCCTAATTATGGTTTAGATTGTAATCAGCTTTTTATGTCTCTCCTCCACAATCCCTTGAGTAGCTGTGTTCTCAAATACATTAGGTATTTCCCTTTCACTCGGTCATCAAAACAGAATGATGTCCGACACTCAAGTGTCACTGAAAAACTGTGTCACTGTGTAAATGCTCTAAAGGGAAATGCAAGTCCGAATGGTTTGAATGGCAAGAGGCCTTTGAACCTTCAGCCAGGAATGTTTCAGCAGAGATCATTAGAGCTAAGAAACAGATGGCTAAAATATGACAGGATTTAACTGATTTCAGTAATAAATGAATGAATGAACGGCTGTGTTTGAAAGTGAATAATGGTATTGCCCTATTTTTGTACAATGGGCCGTTCCCCACGAAGGATATGCTGAAGGAACTGGAATTTTTCATTGACCTTTTAAGGGTGAGTGATGAGCATTGTTTTCTTTAGGCAGAATGGGGCCCAAATTAGACGAATTTTAAATGGATGATGCAGTTAGTTGGAACACTGGTCACCGATTCCCAAGAATCTAGGCTCCAGTCTAGCTCTGATCAAAAGCTTCTTACTTTCCAAGATTCATATAAAGCCTAATGTAACCTGAGCAAAATATTCCCTCTTAACCCTCTGCTGTCCTTAACTGCTTTAGTCTAAACGTGAAAATTTATTGAAATCCTGTTAATATTGCTATTAATATTTCAATTAAATAGCTGATCGACAGAAGGTTAAATGAATTCAGTTTGGAAGATGGATTCGGAATTATAGAACATAAAACATAGAACATTACAATGCAGTTCAGGCCGTTCGGCCCTCGATGTTGCACCGACCTGTGAAATCAATCTGAAGCCCACCTAACCTACACTATTGCATTATCGTCCATATGTTAATCCAATGATCATTTAAATGCCCTTAAAGTTGGCGAGTCTACTACTGTTGCAGGCAGGGCATTCCATGCCCTTACTACTTTCTGAGTAAAGAACCTACCTCTGACATCTGTCCTGTATCTATCACAAAACCGTGTTGATTATCCCTAATCAAATTATTCCTTTCTAGATGATTATAAATCCGATCTATTATAATCCTCACCAACACTTAACCCACAACCGAAGTAAGGCTCACTGCTCTGTAATTACCAGGGTTGTCTCTAGTCCCCTTTTTGAACAAGGGGACAACATTTGCTATCCTCCAGTCTTCTGGCACTATTCTTGTAGACAATGACGACATGAAGATGAAAGCCAAAGGCTCTGCGATCTCCTCCCTGGCTTCCCAGAGAATCCTAGGATAAATCCCATCCGGCCCAGGGGACTTATTTATTTTCACACTTTCCAGAATTGCTAACGCCCCCTCCTTATGTGCCTCAATCCCGGGTAGTCTCAGTATTCTCCTCGACAACACTGTCTTCTTCCAGTGTGAATACTGACAAAAAATATCCATTTAGCACCTCTCCTATCTCTTGAAATTCCACACACAACTTCCCACTACTGTCGTTGACTGGCCCTAGTCTTACTCTAGTCATTCTTTTATTCCTGACATACGTATAGAAAGCTTTAGGGTTTTCCTTGATCCTACATGCCAAAGACTTCTCATCCCCTCCTGGCTTATCTTAGCTCTCTTTTGAGGTCCTTCCTGGCTAACCTGTAACTCCCAAGCACCCTAACTGAGCCTTCACGCCTCATCTATACATAAGCCACCTTCTTCCTCTTGACAAGAGATTCAACTTCTTTAGTAAACCTCTTAGACACGGGTGAGGTCCCGGAGGACTGGAGACTTGCTAATGTTGTCCCCTTGTTTAAGAAGGGCAGCAAGGATAATCTAGATAATTATCGATTGGTGAGCCTGACGTCAGTGGTAGGAAAGCTACTGGAGAAGATACTGAGGGATAGGATCTATTCTCATTTGGAAGAAAATGAGCTAATCAGTGATAGGCAACATGGTTTTGTGCAGGGAAGGTCATGTCTTACAAACTTAATAGAACTCTTTGAGGACATGACAAAGTTGATTGATGAGGGAAAGGCTGTAGATGTCATATACATGGACTTCAGTAAGGCATTTGATAAGGTTCCCCATGGCAGGCTGATGGAGAAAGTGAAGTCACATGGGGTCCAGGGTGTGCTAGCTAGATGGAAAAAAAACTGGCTGGGCAACAGGAGACAGAGGGTAGTAGTAGAAGGGAGTTTCTCAAATTGGAGACCTGTAACCAGTGGTGTTCCACAGGGATCTGTGCTGGGACCACTGTTGTTTGTGATATATGTAAATGATCTGGTGGAAGGTGTAGGTGGTCTGATCAGCAAGTTTGCTGATGACACTAAGATTGGTGGAGTAGCTGATAGTGAAGGGGACTGTCAGAGATTACAGCAGAATATAGATAGACTGGAGAATTGAGCAGATAAATGGCAGATGGAGTTCAATCCGGGCAAATGTGAGGTGATGCATTTTGGAAGATCAAATTGAAGGGCGTACTATACAGTAAATGGAAAAGTCCTAGGGAAAATTGATGAACAAAGAAATCTTGGTGTTCAGGTCCATTGTTCCCTGAAGGTGACAATGCAGGTCAATAGGGTGGTCAAGAAGGCATATGGCATGCTTTCCTTCATTGGACGGGGTATTGAGTACAAGAGTTGGCAGGTCATTTGGCCACATTTGGAGTACTGTGTATGGTTCTGGTTGCCACATTACCAAAAGGATGCGGATGCTTTGGAGAGGGTGCAGAAGAGGTTCACCAGGATGTTGCCTGGTATGGAGGATGCTAGCTATGAAGAGAGGTTGAGTAGATTAGGATTATTTTCATTAGAAAGACGGAGATTGAGGGGGGGCCTGATTGTGGTCTACAAAATCATGAGGGGTATAGACAGCGTGGATAGCAAGAAGCATTTTCCCAGAGTGGGGGACTCAATTACTAGGGATCATGAGTTCAAAGTGAGAGGAGGAAAGTTTAAGGGAGATATACGTAGAAAGTTCTTTACGCAGAGAGTTGTGGGTGCCTAGAATGTGTTGCCAGCGGAGGTGGTAGACGCAGACATGTTAGCGTCTTTTAAGATATATCTGGACAGGTACACGGATGGGCAGGGAGCAAATGGACACAGACCGTTAGAAAATAGATGACAGGTTAGACAGAGGATCTTGATCGGCTCAGGCTTGGAGGGCCGAAGGGCCTGTTCCTGTGCCGTAATTTTCTTTGGTTTTTTTTTGTTCTTAAACCACGGTTCCCTTGCTCGACCACTTCCTTCCTGCCTGACAGGAACATACTTATCAAGGACACGCAGTAACTGTTCCTTGAACAAGATCCACATTTCAATTGTGCCCAGCCCCTGCAGTTTCCTTCCCATCCTGCGCATCCTAAATCTTGCCTAATCGCCTCATAATTGCCTTTCCCCCAGCTATAACTCTTGGCCAGTGGTATACACCTACCCCTTTCCATCGCTAAAGTAAACGTAACCAAATTGTGGGCACTATCATCAAAGTGCTCACCTACCTCCAAATCTAACACCCGGCCTGGTTCATTACCCAGTACCAAATCCAATGTGGCCTCGCCTCTTGTTGTCCTATCTACATACTGTGTCAGGAAACCCTCCTGCACACACTGGACAAAAACTGACCCATCTAAAGTACTCGAACTAAAGCGTATCCAGTCATTATTTGGAAAGTTAAAGTCACCTGTAACAACTACCCTGTTACTTTCATTCCTGCCCAGAATCATCTTTGCAATCGTTTCCTCTACACCTCTGGAACTTTTCGGAGGCCTGTAGAAAACTCCCAACAGGGTGACCTCTCTTTTCCTGTTTCTAACCTCAGCCCATACTACCTCAGTAGATGAGTCCTCATCAAACGTCCTTTCTGCCACCATAATACTGTCCTTGACTAACAATGCCATGCCTCCACCTCTTTTTTACCACCTTCCCTGATCTTACTGGAACATCTAAACCCCGGAACCTGCAACAACCATTCCTGTCCCTGCTCTATCCATGTCTCCGAAATGGCCACAACATCGAAGTCCCAGGTACAAACCCAAGCTGCAAGTTCATCCACCTCATGCAGGATGCTCCTGGCGTTGAAGTAGACACATTTGAAACCACCTTCCTACCTGCCGGTACACTCTTGCAACCTTGAAACCTTATTCATGACCTCAGTACTCTCAACCTCCTGGGCACCTGGATCTATAAATCAGATTCCCATCCCCCTGCTGAATTAGTTTAAACCCTCCCGAAGAGCATTAGCAAATTCCGCGCCCCCCCCCCCCCAACCCCGAGGATATTGGTACTCCTCTGGTTCAGGTGTAGACCATCCCACTTGAAGAGGCCCCACCTACCCCAGAATGAGCCCCAATTTTCCAGGTATCTGAATCCCTCCCTCCTGCACCATCCCCATAGCCCTGAGTTCAACTGCTCTCTCTCCTTATTCCTTGCCTCGCCAGCATGTGGCTTAGGTAACAAACCAGAGATAACAACTCTGTTTGTTCTAGCTTTAAACTTCCACCCTAGCTCCTTGAATTTCTGCCTTACATCCCCATCCCTTTTCGTGCCTATGTCGTTGGTGCCTATGTGGACCACGAACTGGGGATGCTCCCCCTCCCCCTTAAGGATCCTGAAAACACGATCCGAGACATCACAGACCCTGGCACCTGGGAGGCAACACAGCAACTGCGAGTCTCTCATATTCCCACAGAATCTCCTATCTGTCCCCCTAACTATGGAGTCCCGAATGACTAATGCTCTCCTCCTCCCTCCCCTTCCCTTCTGAGCAACAGGGACAGACTCTGTGCCAGAGACCTGTACCAATGGCTTACTCCTGGTAAGTCATCCCCCTCAGCAGTATCCAAAACGGTATACTTGTTATTGAGGGGAACGGCCACAGGGGATGCCTGCTCTGTCTGCCTGTTCCCTTTCCGTCCCCGGACTGTAACCCATCTACCTGTTTTCTGTACCTGAGGTGTGACTAGCTCCCGGTAACTCCTCTCAACTACCCCATCAGCCGCCCAAATGATCAAAGTTCATCCAGCTTCAGCTCCAGTTCCCTAATGTAGTTTCCGAAGAGCTGGAGTTCGGTGCACTTCCTGCAGATGAAGTCAGTGGGAATACCTGTGGTGCCCCTTACCTCCGACATTCTAGAGGAGGAGTGTGCAACTGCCCTAACGCCCATTCCTACTGTTCCGAATTCCCAAACAGACTATTGAAAAAACAAGATAATAAAGTGTGAAGCAGGCCAAGCAGCATCTCAGGAGCACAAAAGCTGACGTTTCGGGCCTAGACCCTTCATCAAAGAGGGGGATGGGGTGAGGGTTCTGGAATAAATAGGGAGAGAGGGGGAGGCGGACCGAAGATGGAGAGAAGAGAAGATAGATGGAGAGGAGAGTATAGGTGGGGAGGCGGGGAGGGGATCGGTCAGCCCAGGGAAGACGGACAGGTCAAGGAGGTGGGATGAGGTTAGTAGGTAGGAGATGGAGGTGCGGCATGGGGTGGGAGGAAGGGATGGGTGAGAGGAAGAACCGGTTAGGGAGGCAGAGACAGGCTGGACTGGTTTTGGGATGCAATGGGTGGAGGGGAAGAGCTGGGCTGGTTGTGTGGTGCAGTGGGGGGAGGGGATTAACTGGACTGGTTTTGGGATGCGGTGGGGGAAGGGGAGATTTTGAAGCTGTTGAAGTCCACATTGATACCATTGGGCTGCAGGGTTCCCAGGCGGAATATGAGTTGCTGTTCCTGAAACCTTCGGGTGGCATCATTGTGGCAGTGCAGGAGGCCCATGATGGACATGTCATCTAAAGAATGGGAGGGGGAGTGGAAATGGTTTGTGACTGGGAGGTGCAGTTGTTTATTGCGAACCGAGCGGAGGTGTTCTGCAAAGCGATCCCCAAGCCTCCGCTTGGTTTCACCAATGTAGAGGAAGCCACACCGGGTACAGTGGATGCAGTATACCACATTGGCAGATGTGCAGGTGAACCTCTGCTTAATATGGAAAGTCATCTTGGGGCCTGGGATAGGGGTGAGGGAGGAGGTGTGGGGGCAAGTGTAGCATTTCCTGCGGTTGCAGGGGAAGGTGCCGGGTGTGGGTGGGGTTGGAGGGCAGTGTGGAGCGAACAAGGGAGTCATGGAGAGAGTGGTCTCTCCGGAAAGCAGACAAGGGTGGGGATGGAAAAATGTCTTGGGTGGTGGGGTCGGATTGTAGATGGCGGAAGTGTCGGAGGATGATGCGTTGTATCCGGAGGTTGGTGGGGTGGTGTGTGAGAATGAGGGGGATCCTCTTTGGGCGGTTGTGGCGGGGGCGGGGTGTGAGGGATGTGTTGCAGGAAATGCAGGAGACGCGGTCAAGGGCGTTCCCGACCACTGTGGGGGGAAAGTTGCGGTCCTTGAAGAACTTGGACATCTGGGATGTGCGGGAGTGGAATGCCTCATCGTGGGAGCAGATGCGGCGGAGGCAGAGGAATTGGGAATAGGGGATGGAATTTTTGCAGGAAGGTGGGTGGGAGGAGGTGTGTTCTAGGTAGCTGTGGGAGTCGGTGGGCTTGAAATGGACATCAGTTACAAGCTGGTTGCCTTAACAAAACTAGTAACCTTACCAAATTGGTGCTCGGAAGCTTTTTTTTTGGTTACAGGAGGAGGATGGGTGGGATACATTACCTAAGTAGTGTTTCGGGTAAAGCAACCGCCCAAATATATTACCTCACTTACTCAGCCGTCCTGTATCTGCTCCCACTCAGCGTGCGCTCTGCCTATTCACGAGGTAAATTTTTATACTTCCCGTCGACACTCTGTTTCACACTGCTGCCGCTGAGAAACAAGACGGCCTCTGCTGCGTGTAAACTCAATATTGAGAAATGCTGGGCCACTCAGTAGGTGAGATGGCATCAATTGAGATAGAAATAGAGTTAAAGCTTCAGGTTGATTGCATTTTGTCAGGATATGTTTTGTTTCAAATTTCCAGTGATTACAAGATTCTGCTTCTTTTCCCCAGAATGTGAAGTAGTTTTCAACAATCATTATTCAGTACCAGATCAAAAACACCATAATGCACATGGTCATTCTCAACACTGGTGAATATGAACTGGAGCACTGACTAGCATCAACTGGACACTTGGGCAAGTCACAAGGATTGAAGGTGCTTGTAAAATGGAAATGCCCCAACGCATGCCTGTGCTTGTGATTAAGGCATAGCAAGAAACTTTATTCTTCACCTTTCAGGTGAAACCGCTGCTCAGTCAAGTCACACCTCACCCAATTATTTAATGTTCCTTCTGTTGCTTGTATTACTGCAGTCTGGAGACCTGTGCATCCCATTAAAAGGGAGGAAATTGACTTCTGGCATTTAGTTCTGTTGGGGGACTCAATTGGTCCTCACAAGAGACATAGCAAGCAGCGTCATCACATAGGAATCACATCATTTATATTCAAGATTGCTGATGATTGCACAGTTGCAATCAGTGGTCCTTCAGCAACATGAATACCACAGTCAATCCATCAATAGTGAGGGTTTTAAAATTGGGGATGTTCCATGGAGAAGGAAGTCAATTTATGCCAGATGGGTTTAATGCATTGCATATGTCTTCTCAATTTACCTTCTTAAAGGCCTAGAATTTGCATAGCTTTTGATATTTTCTTTGTATTAATTGTTATTGCCCTGCTCTGTGTGAATCTATTCTTTTCACGCAACCATGACGAAATTCATAGAGATCTAATTGAAAAGCAAATTGTTGTAGATGCTTGAAATCTGAAATAGAAACATAAAATGCCAGAAACACTCAATATGCCAAGCAGCATCTGCAGAGAGTGCATCAAGGTTCATAAAAGTTGATTTCCAGCTGGAAAGTCACAGAATTGATAGATTGCCGTAGTATTTGTAACAGGTGGACCTCATAGAATATGAGTTCCCTGACTGAGGCTGTTAATCCAGTCCAATGATGGAGCCTGGCTGGCAGATATAAACAGGAGTGGAGTTCCTCCGTGTCTTCCGGTTTCCTCCCACAATCCAAAGATGTGCAGGCTAGGTGGATTGGTCATGCTAAATTGCCCGTAGTGTTCAGGGATGTGTGGATTAGGGGTTATAGGGGGATAGGTCTGGGTGGGATGATCCAAGCATCGGTGTGGTCTTGTTTGGCCTAAGGGCCTGTTTCCACACTGTAGGGATTCTATGAAAAGAAAAGATAGAAAAAAAGGAGTGTCAGAGGTTCTGTTCACTCTGAGAGTTGGCTCTGAAGGAGCTGGATCAGTGTCAAGGACTCTCCATACATAAATAAAGGGTGGCTTGGTGATGGGATACCAGTGTCTATGGAGTTATTAAATTAAAATTATAATTTAACATGGTCAATCCACCTAGCCTGCGCATCTTTGGAATGTGGGAGGAAACCAGAGCACCCGGATGAACCCCGCTCCTGTTTATATCTACCAGCCAGGCTCCCTCATTGGACCAGATTAACAGCTTCAAGCAGGGAACACATATTCCAAGAGGTCCACCTCGCTGACCCTGTTACAAATATTACAGCAATCTTTCAATTTTGTGACTTTCCATCTGGAAATCAACTTTTATGAACCCTGATTCACCCTCAGGTTTCAATTTCCCTCCAATTGCCCAGGAATTGGCGTGTTCAATTTAAATGGAAAATAGTGAATGTCTCTTCTTTATTCTAAAAAAGAGAGAGAGAGAGACAGAAGGCAGGGAATTACAGGCCAGTTAGCTGAACAGCTGTCAAATGGAACTTAGATTCTTGTGAATCAGTGACCAGGATTCCAACTAACTGCACCATCCATTTAACATCCATTTAATTTGGACCCCAAACTGCCTAAAGCTATAATTATGTAAGTTGTAGGCTTAGAAAAGTTCACAGTTTTTGGGCAGAGTCAACATGGTTTTGAGAAAGATAAATTATGTCTAAATAATTTGTTGGAATTCTTTGAGAAATGAACATATACCATGAATAAATGGGAACTGGTGAATCATTTAGATTTTCAAAAGGTATTGATAAAGTGCCACATCAAAGGTTATTGCAGAAAATGAAAGGTTACTGTGAAGGGGTAGTATATTAGCCTAGACAGAATCTTAGCTAGTATATAAGAAACAGAGAAAAAGGCATAAATGTGACATTTTCTGCCTCCAAGTTCAACCACCTATGAAAGCAGAAAATTCTCGTGAATGTTTCAGTTTGATAGCCTTTTACTAGAACCGAAGGAAAGTAGAGATGCCAGAGTAACTAAGTCAGTGGAAATGGTAAGGAAACAGGAAGAACAAAAGGGAGCATCTGTAATATGTTGGAAGCCAGGAGACATAAGCTAACAAAATATTTCAAGATAGAAAAATGTTAATGGGTATTGCAAAGAATCAAATCGTTATGATTCTAGGCAAGTCCAGGTAAAATTGGACAAGTAAGAAAACAGAATGCAACACGACTTGATAGATCATTAATTATAGCTTTGTAATTGAATTACCATGGTGATTAGTCATTGAATATATTCACACAAAGTATCCAACGTACTTTTAGGAAATGAACACATTTATTTTTTCATTCATGGGATGTGGGTGTCGCTGACTGGGTCAACATATGTTTCCCATCTCGTGTTGCCCTTGGGAAGATGGTGGGAGCTACTTTGTAGAACTATGGTCCATATTACTGAGGTACACACATGATACCATTAGGGAGGGATTGGCAGGATTTTGACCTAGCGACACTGAAGGATTGGCAATATAATTTGGGCAGCATGGTCACTCAGTGGTTAGGCAGCGCCAGGCACCTGGGTTCAATTCCAGCCTCAGGTGACTGTGTGGAGTTTTGTACATTTTCCCTGTGTTTGCGTGGGTCTCCTCCGGGTGCTCCAGTTTCCTCCTACAGTCCAAAGATGTGCAGGTTAGGTGGATTGGCCAGGCTAAATTGTCCATAGTGCCCAGGGGTGTTTAGGTTAGGTGGGTTAGACATGGGAAATGCAGGGATAGGGGAATAGGTCTGGGTGGGATGCACTTTGGACAGGCTGTGTGGACTTGTTGAGCCAAAAGGCCTATTTCCACACTATAGAGGTTCTATGATTCTATGATAATTGCAAATCAAGTTGGTGCCTGGCTTGGAGATAAGCCAGCAGGTGGTGAGCAGCTGCCTTTGTCCATCTAGATGGCGGTATTTGTGGCTTTAGAAAGTGCTAAGGAAATGAGAATTTTGTAAAAAGCAAAGATCCTACCTTAAACAGCAAAGAACATCGAACCTTTTGCCTCAGCAATATCCTCTACAGAAACTCCATCTCAGTGAAGTACTATTCCTTTCTTAACTCTTTAGTTTTTTCCTCAGCTCGTGAGATTGAAAGATTTTCCACCTGAACTTTCTGTACATTCAACACGTGTGATTCTCCCTATTGCTCTAGAGATGCTAAAATATAGTTTACCTGTTGATTTTTCTTCATTGAATCTTAAGAGTGACTCAGGGTATTTTCCAGCATTTTTACCTTGTACAGTTTGAAAAAAATTAAAGACATATCTAGACTGCAGACTTCTATAAACTCACTGCTATTTTGATGGTATATATAATTTTTTTTCTGAACTCAACTTGCAGCCCCTGACTATTTTTTTCTCTGTAGCATAGAATTCAACTCAATAAACATTCAGCAATTAGCTCCCCGAGCAGTTCACCTGGTCTTTTAGCTTAAGTCGTGTACTTTCTTAGTGATATTGTTCAAACACACGGTTCAAAAATGACTTTCTGATCGTTTAAAACATGTCGCCTTTGCAAAACAAAAACCAAAAATCGAGTTATTTCTGTTTTAGAATACAGCTGGGCAAAAAGTTATGCCCAGAAGAGGTGTGAATGGTGCTCTTGCAGGTGTCAGGATGCAATGAGAGATTAAATAGAAAAAGCAACCAGCAAGTAAAAATCAACTGCAAAAATGCACACAGAAGTGGATGGAGGTAAAAGTTATGATTTAAAATTGCTGAATTCAGTATTGAGACCAGAAGACAGTTGGGTGCTGAGGCAAGTGATGAGCTTGCCCCTTGAGTTTGTGATGAGCTTCATTGAAATACTGTATTGAGCTAATTACAGAAAGGTCAGAGTTGCAGAAAGATTAAAAATTGAAATGCCAAGCAACCCGGGCCATGTTGTGGCCTGAATGGACGTATTTGGCAAAAACTGGATACCAGATACAAAGTTAGATAGGTTCCCTTAGTATCTAGGGATGTGTAGGTTGCATGATTAGCCATGGGAAAAACAGGATTACAGGGATGAGATTGGGGGTGGATTTGAGAAGAATGCTCTTCAGATGGTCAGAGGGGACTTGATGGGCCAAATGGCTTGCTTCCACACAGTAGGAATGCTATAATTCTGTTATTCTATTATAGAGAAACCTCCAAATGGCATATTCAGTTTAATACATTGAAAGAAACGCAAGTAGATTTTGTTATACTATGAGTGAGTCTTTGAGACTTTGGATGAGAATTTTAAATCTGAGGTGTTGCTGAAAAGGAGGCAGTGAGCGTTGGGTGAACTAGATTTGGGACAATTTATGACTCAAGTAGCAGAGTTATGGATGAACTGAAACTTACAGAAGCTGTGAGGTGTGAGGTCAGCTCAAAGAGCACTGGAATAGACAAATCTGGACTCTTCATATGCTCCTTTTCCCTCTTGTGGAATGTGGGCACCTCTGCGGGGTCAGCACTCGTTCCTCAACCTTAGTTTCCCTTGAACTGAGTGGCTTGTTAGGCCATGTCAGAGTTGGCCACTTTGCTATGGGCCTCGAGTCACTTGTCGACAAGGGCATGTGACGATGGCGGGATTCTTTCCCCAAAGGACATTCGCGAACCAGTTGGTTTTCTAAACAACAATCGGCAATCATTATCATGGGGCAACATCACAGACTAGCTTTATTTATTTATTGTTCATCAGCTGCTGTGGTGGCGTTTCAGCCCATGACCCAGGGATTAGCCTGGGAATCTGGATGGCCAGTCCAGTGACAGTACCATTGCCTGTTTGTCAACCACAGAGGCCAGAGCACCCATGCTGGATACGAGTCTGGTTTGGATTCTTCTGGTCTCGATACAGGCTCAGGCCAGACATCTTAGTAAATGTTAAACTATTTATTGTTATTCTGTACGCAATGGTGAGGCTACAGAGCAGCACATTCCAAATTGCAAAATCCAACTTCTTAGTGGAACTCTATCAGATGACTATCGAAGCAACAGCAACATCTCAGATCACCTTAGAGTCTCATCTACATATTCATTAAACTCCATCACTCAAAACTGAGCCTGATCCCATGCTCACAATCATTTAATTTCTTATTTTAACAAGTGCAAAAACCCTGATAAAGGGCATCATTCTAAGCATTGCAATAATAAATGCTTGAGTAGATACTATCTGAATCAAATTATTCAGAGACGTTATGACACACATTTGGAGCAAGTGGGACTTGAACCCAAGCCTCCTAGCTCAGAGATGGGGACACTATCTCTGCACCGCAGTAGCTTCACAGAGCTCAGACCGTAGGACATACTGGAATTTGTATTAGATGACTTCTTGTTTTCCTCCAATGCAACCTTTATCTGAGGTGCATGTTATTTATCCATCGATTACAGAGGAAATAATGCACTCTGAATGATAAAAAAAATACTGTGGATTCTGGAAATCTGAAATAAAAAATTGAACATGCTGGAGAAACTCAGAAAGGCTGGCAGCATCTGATGAGAAAAACAGAGGAATCATATCGCATTCAAGATATTAACTTCATTTCCTCATACCCTGAATGAAATCATCTGACGCTACACAGACTGAAGATTGAGCTGATGCCTTTCTTGACATGCATGACTCAATCCCATACTGGGCAGTGCACTTAACAAATGTGGGTGATGTTGGGCTAATAGTAATATTGCTTAGACTGTTAATACAGAGCCACAGATAATGCTCTCAGGATTGGGTTTCGAATCCCATCAGATCAAAGGGTGGAATTCGAATTCAATCAAAATAAAACTGGAATTAGAAGTGTAATGATCACTGTGAATCCATTTTAAATTGTTGGAAGAATCTATCCATTCACTAACATCCTTTAGGGAAGGAAATTGACACCCACAACTGCTCTGGCCTGCAAGTGACTCCAGGCCCATAGCAATGTGGTTCACTCTTAACTGCCCTCTGGGCAATTAGAAATGGGGAATAAATGCTGCCCAGCCAGCGTGCCCTCATCCCATGAACGAATAAAAGAAAAAAAAACACACATACAATGTTCGGTTTATTCACCTGATTTTACACATTCTAAAAAAAAATTCACTAGCAGCACTTCATAGGAATTAGTTTGAGGGGACGTCGTTGTGTCCGAATGGAAAGTAATTACAAATGCACAGCTGAAAAACACTGTTCTTGGGGTAACCCATGTTAGATAGAAATCACTGTCAATTTTATTTCTGCTCCCTCACATTATCAGGGTTGTTAGCTTCTTTATTCAATCTCTTCTCTTTCCTGTGGTGTGCCAAAATAAAAGGCCCAGACAGATGTCAAAATCAGTCATAACTCTAAGTGATCTTAGAAGAGATGCGATGGTGAGATTTGCACTTTAATGCGAGATTATCACAGCTTTAAGAAGTGAGCTGTCGGCTTTACTCATTCTTAACACTATAATGTTGCACTCCAGAAAGTTAGCAAGATCTTTCTAATACAAATAATATTTTCAGAAACGGTGAAGAAAACTTTTTAAAAAATCTTTCCAGTTTACAACAAACTTTCATTTGATAGTGTGTGTATGTTTTAAGTTGTAGGTTTAATCCATTGAGTAGGGCTTGCTCATGTAATCAAACCCAATGTTTCAAATTCAGTATTGAGGGTGTGCTGTCTTATCAGAGATACCATCCAACAGATGAGATTAACATGTCAAATTTAAAAGGATATGTTAAGTCTCATGGTGTGCCTTCAAAAATGGGAGAGTAGGCCATGCAGATATTTATCTTATTTTCAATATCCCATCAAAAAAATTGAGTAGTTGATCATTATTCTCATTGTCATGTGTGGCTTGCGCATTTTCGAACAGTACATCTACTTTGAGAAGAAAATACATTAGCTATGAACCACTTTATATGTGAAAGGAAATTATAAATGCAAGTTCTTTCTTTCCTTGTGTAATTATTAAAGGTAAGAGATAATAGCAGTGGGGATAGACGAGTTTCTCATTCTGACCAACTTGTCATATGCACAGTGAAAGTAGCATGATGTAACTGTGATGTAGCATGATGTAACTATATCCTCGTCCAAAGGTCTGTAGTATAAAAATCTCGGAGAAATACCATTTCGCATGGATTATCTTTAGGGTGCAAGACAGCAATGCTTCTGCTACACTTCAATAGCAGCCAACCACTAGGAGAAGTGGAAAGTAGCACCATATTTCCTGTGAGAGCTTTATGGTGAAAACAGGGAAGAATTAACCAGGCCAAATAGTTTGCCTTTTGATAAGACTTTAAAACTAATGTTCTAACTCCTGGCTCCAGTTCAGAAGAATGAAAAAGACCCTGTGACACTTTGAGAGAGGAGTCTCCAGCATCCTGGCCATCATTCCTCCTTTAACCACCGTTAGGCACTGATTGGGATTGCTGGCTAAGACAAACAGAAACTAACAATAT
Source organism: Stegostoma tigrinum (assembly GCF_030684315.1). Lineage (NCBI taxonomy): Eukaryota > Metazoa > Chordata > Chondrichthyes > Orectolobiformes > Stegostomatidae > Stegostoma > Stegostoma tigrinum. The sequence continues at coordinate 9,770,202 of NC_081383.1, read as the reverse complement.
GCAAATGTCCAATCATGTTCAGCCTTTATTTACTCAAATCCATCTCACAAATGTGGGTTTTAAATTTTAAAAAAAGCTATTTGCTTGAATATGTTTTGGATACATCCTGAGTGAAACACAAATCCAGGCCACCTGGTCCAGAGGTATGAACACTACCACTGTGCTACAAGACCCTTTTTTGATCCCTGTTAAGCGCTGATTAGGGTTTTCAATTCAAATTGGCACGACTGAAAAAAATATTGCATGCGCACCAGTTATTGCAAAGGTATTCTCCAATTCAAGTTCATATATAGTGTTTGATAGTATTGGTCAGTTGTGATGAAGCAGTGCTCAACCTGTAATCTGTCCAATCCCATGCCAAACTCTCTGCAGATATTTTATATTTTCTGTATTTGTATGATACCTATGTATTCCAAATATATGCTTGCCATGATAAATTACTTTCTAAGTTCAGTGCCTGTTATTGTGTCAAACAATGCAACAGTCATTCTGCACCTGTAACAATCCTACTGATGGCATTGTCTAGTTTAATCTGTTGAGATGAGGAATTTCAACCTGGACACTAGGAGGAACCCTCTGCTACTCTCCAATAAGTCAAATAGGATCATTTATGCCCATCTCAACAAGCCTTGGACACCTGATAGCTCAGAAACTCCTCAATACTACACTGAAAAATCAGTCTCAATTATGAGTTAAAATTACAGTATATGATTAAAACCCAGGGCCACATGGTCCCAGAGTTAGAGAGTTACTAATTCAATCAACACATTTTGACGTTTGACTGTTTTGATCCATAACAGGCTGACTAAGACCTCTTATGTCTCCTCTTTACATTCCTGTAGAAACACACTAAGAGTAGCTGCCATTCAACAACTTACAGATGCATAATTTTCTTTCTTTCTCATTTATTAAGAATGCTTCCTTCCTAAATGTTATTCCACAGTGAAATACTTACCTGGCTGTTTTTAAATTCTTTTTACAAGTAACCTATTAACAGCAGAGAGGAAGCTACACCTCACTGTTACACAATGTCTAAATATCTTAATGAACTGACTTGTCTCAGTACCTCGAGAAGACCCACCTGTTACTCTGGTCACACTGTCTACACTAATGTCATCACGTAGACGGGATACAGCAGATCTTGAGTATAAAACTCTAAATTCTCTCAGACAAGTCAATGTTCCAAATGTATGACATGCAACAGCTGCCAAAGGTTATTTTACTGTCACGTTTGATGAATTTTCTGCAAATTCCTTGAGCTAGTATGGACTAAACTTATCAGCTGCCTTCGATTAGAGAGTTTTGCATTCTGACTTGTGCACAAAGGATAGCCTTTTCTCCACTTCTTTACTTCACTTTCTCGCATTCACTTGGGGAATTGAAAGCTGCTGAGTGATGCCATACCAGTGTCACTGCTCAGGAAGGAAAAACAAGGTCTGTGAAACAGTCAGGATGGTGAAAGCAGGAGTGCCACATTGTGAACACTGAACAGTGCTCCAGCTGATAGACTCTAGTTTCTAAGCCAGGAGCTTGCGTGTTTGTGTTTCATTGCAAAGCCAGAGACACTGCCTTTCAGGTGAGCAGTTAAACTGAGTCACTACTCTCTGACACAGTTATATAAAGACCACATGGTAATGTTTTGAGGAAGAATGGGAGTGTGTGGCATTTATCCAAGGTGACAAGATTGTTGTGTTTGCCCCCAGCACTATTGGTATTGTGAGCATTTTTGAGATTGCTTGTTGCCATCAATTCTCCTTTGTCTTTTCTTTGTCTTTGGCCTATCTAGTAGTTAACGGTAGAGGATGCACTAGCGTATTTACAGAAGAGACACTGTGCAAGATAGTACTTAGCACAACTGACAAATGGTCAGGTATAATTATTGGGACTTTAGGGAACTGGTACAGAGACAGCTGTTCCACCCTAAAGCTAGAGTAAAGCTCCTCAACTCCATCCACAGATTTTGTGTGACATTTATAGGATGAGTGGGACCAATGTAAAATGAACATTAACACCTTCAGAACTATTACCTTATCCAACAGCATTCTCTTCATTGCCCTAACCATTAACAAGCCTTCAAGCCAACACTTGAAAACAGATTATCTGGTCATTTTTACATTTCTGTCGTGGGAGTTTGCTGTCTGCAAATTGTGATATCTATCTCTAAAATGGAGATTGCATTTCATTAGTGTAAGTATTGACTGCATAGTATTGTGGGATGAATCGATTTCATAAAAGGTGCCTTTTTTTTTGTAAATATGCTTGTGTCTTTTCACAAAGAAAAGAAAAACTCACTCAAGATGCCAAACATGATCCTGACGAGCGTGCTCTTTATACTCAAGAACTGTTTGGCTTTATTATCATGTTGATCTTCTCTCTTCCTGAAGCTAATGAAATATTTTGCAGATACGAACGAATGTCCACTAACTGCCCAAATGGCCATTCTTCACCTGTAACCTGTGGCAGTATTTAACCACATTAATGATCAATAGTTAATAATGTGGAGACAATTCCGTTCAGATTTCTCTATGAAGCATCTCCCAGGCACTGCTGGCAGACTTAGAATGTCCCCAACCCAGGGTACATCAGACTGATTGGAAAGAAAGTGCTTAGGTTTGTATAGGGTCTTGTGGCAGCCTTGAGTCGTCCCAAAGATTCCCATGATTAATGAACTGATGTCATTACTGTCCTGTGAGAACATTTAACAGATAGGGAAGTCTATCAAAAAAAACAAACGGCCTACTAATCTAAAGACAGGTTGACCAAATAATCAGGAAGACTGCCTGCTTTTAATAATATGGAATCTTCTCGATTCTGCTGAACATGAACCAGCTGTCAAGAATCTCATGTTAAATGTCTCATCAAAATGACAAAACCTCCAATAATCCAGCGCTCTTTCAGCACTGCCCTGACTTGTCAGCCCTGATTAAACTCCCAAGCCCTGAAGCAAAATGCAACCTGCAAAATTTTAAATCAATGGTAAGGGGCCTCACTAGTTGAGTTGAGCTGGTAAGTAATATGCAACAACTGCAGCATTGCTTCCCAATTATTGTTAGCTGCCATAGTTTGACTTATGTAGGAAATTCCAATAGCCAGATTTCTGGAGCACAGGCAGTGTTGTGAGTCTGATGGGACAGAAATCCTGATGCAGCTGACTCTGAAGAAATTGTCTGGAAGATTTAAAATTCTGATTGGAAATTCTCCATGCTTGGATCCTTCCAAAAGAACCTCCTTACAACTTGAAGATTTGTTGGGTTTCATTTTGTTTAAATTGAAGAGTTACCCAGCAAAAGTTGGAGGAGTCAAAGCCCATTCTAGTTCTTAGGGTAACTATTGAACTGATCTCCCCAACTGCACCCACCTGGTCTTAATGTCAGCAATTGACCCCCTGGGTCTAACACAGCCTCTGACCTGAGCACGCTGAGCTCTGAAATATCCACCCAATCAGATTGCTAAGATCAATTTTACCAGGGTGTTGCCTGGAATGGAGGGAAGGTCTTACAAGGAAAGGTTGAGAGAGCTAGGGCTTTTCTTTTTAGAACGACAAAGGATGAGAGGTGACTTGATAGAGGTGTACAAAGTGATCAGAGGTATAGATAGAGTAGACAGCCAGAGATTTTTTCCTAGGGTGGAGGTAGCTTTTAGAAGGGGACATAGTTTTAAAGTGAAAGGAGGTAGATATCGCGGAGACGTCAGAGGTAGGTTTTTTACTCAGAGAGTGATAGGGGCATGGAATGCATTGCCAGAGAGGGTAGTGGAGTTGATCTCGTTAGGGCATTCTAGCAGCTATCAGACAGGCATATGGATGATAGTATAAGGTAGGGGTAGAGGTCAGATAGGCCTGAGGGTTAGGGCAAAATTTTGGCGCAACATTGTGGGCTGAAGGGCCTGTTCTGTGCTGTACTGTTCTACGTTCTATGCTCTAATTCAACCACCTCCAAACCCTGCAAACCCACCACCTCCCCACTTTCACCAAACATGACCAGATTCCCATTCTACTCTGTGATCCACCACCTCTTACTTCATTGCCAAACTCAACCTAGACCTGAGCTAAAATGACATCAACCCCCAACTCAGCATCACACCCCCACCATGTCATTCTCAACAGCACCCCATCCGACCAGAACCAACACCCACCCAACCACTCCATGACCTGAACTCACTGGACCCGATGACCTCACCCCACCCCCCAGCATTCTCCCAAATCAAACAGGTCTGATACTCTCCCTCCACCTCTACAGAGCTGCCTCCAATAGAACCAGCCTCACAACCCAAGCTGACACCCACCCCAATACAACCCCAACCCAACATCCTCCACTAACTTGATTGTGACCTGTCATATACCCCATCCACCATGATCCAATACCTCTCTGACCCTGACCTGACAGTACCCTTCCCAATCCAACCTGACAACTCATATAGACAATAGACAATAGGTGCAGGAGTAGGCCATTTGGCCCTTCAAGCCAGTACAACCATTCATTATGATCATGGCTGATCATCCACAATCAGTATCGTGTTCCTGCCTTATCCCCATAACCCTTGATTCCAGTATCTTTAAGAGCTCTATCTATCTCTTTCTTGAAAGTATCCAGAGAGTTGGCCTCCACTGCCTTCTAGGGCAGAGCATTCCATATATCCACCACTCTCTGGGTGAAGAAGTTTCTCCTCAATTCTGTTCTAAATGGCCTACCCCTTATTTTTAAACTGTGTCCTCTGGTCCTGGACTCCCCCATCAACGGAAACATGCTTCCTGCCTTCAGAGTGTCCAATCCTTTAATAATCTTGTACGCCTCAATCAGATCCCCTCTCATCCTCCTAAACTCAAGTGTATACAAGCCCAGTCATTCTAATCTTTCAACATACGATAGTCCCGCCATTCCGGGAATTGACCTCGTGAACCTACGCTGCACTCCCTCAATAGCCAGAATGTCCTTCCTCAAATTTGGAGACCAAAACTGCACACAATACTCCAGGTGCGGTCTCACCAGGGCCCTGTACAGCTGTAGAAGGACTTCTTTGCTCCTAAACTCAATTCCTCTTGTTAGGAAGGCCAGCATACCATTAGCTTTCTTCACTGCCTGCTGTACCTGTATGCTTGCTTTCAGTGACTGATGTACAAGAACATCCAGATCTCATTGTACTTCCCCTTTACCTAACTTGACTCCATTATCATCAATGCACACCTTCTAGACTACCGTAAACACTCATACTGCCATGGCACATTACCCAGGTAGCACCCAATCCACCTCACCTACCTGGCACCCTAACTTCCTCCATCTGTCCCCTCCCTCTCAATTACTTTACTCTTTCAGAGTGACTGCCCGACATTCAAATTTCAGAAAATGACATTCAGCGCTGTAAAAGGTGAGGACTTATTAATCATCTTCTTCACAGCAGGATTCAAGGGTGACGGAATAGGCTCAGAATAGAATGCTGCTATCCAGAAATAGCCACCACAGAATGCATTAAAGGTTCTTGAGTATTTTTACACCTGATTTGGGTTAGGAATAGAGCTTCTAACCCTGAAAGGAATCTCTGAGACATTGTGTGGAACCTTTTCAGTTATCAACCAGCTACTGAAAATTCAAGCTTGAAAATATTTTCCCTAGTCTATATGTGTGTGAGATACATGACACAAATGTTGTCTAAAGAAAGTAAGAATTGCTTTCCATAATATCTATCACTTTGATAATGTTAGGCAGTGCCTTCTTCCTCATAGTGTGCAGAATGGGCTTTCCTCTATCCTAGCTCATACATTTGTCATTGACGTGTTTTTTTAATGTGAAACCTTATCTCCCAATTTGACTTTGTGATATGAAACAAAACTTGAATGAGTGACCTTCTGGTAAAAGTGTTCAGTGAATCTTTTGAGTTCTCTACTACAGGGAGTCATGGCTGCTGAATTGTTGAAAATATTCAGAACTGAGATAAACCTTCAAACTTTGATGAAATAAAGAGATTTGAGGATTGGGTGGGAAAGTGAAATTGGAGGCAGAAAATCTACCACATTCATTACGAGTGGAGATGCACGTTCAAGAACCTATATACTTTAGTCCTGCTCTTATTTCTTTTTTAGACTCACCTCATGATTAAAATTCTGAATCCATGGCAATACATTGGTAGTACTAAAGTTTGAACATGACTTCTTTATTTGGATAGATCCTTCATTTCTTCTTTATGACTTCTAATGTGCTTCAGGAAAGTCAATTCCTTAAGTTGATCATGCCTTTAAAAGTGAAAGAGTTAATGATGGTAAAAGCAAATTCAGGACAGTCTCCCCATTTTAGAAAATGCCTTCTCTAGTCTTGTATTTAAAACAAAATGGAATGTCACACTTGTTCTCAGGTTTCCGTGGTGCAGAAAATATGTAGAAATGACATTGATTAATTTTGAGCCGCAAGCAATTTTTTTAATATTATCATTAAATGTGCTACAGTACAATCCTTACTTTTCTTAAAGATATTGGGCATTTTGTGACAAGTACGATATAATAACCATAAATCAATATATGTGCAATTTATAAATGGGAGAATCTAAATCTCTCATCAAAAGATTTTACCCTAAAGGTCAGTGGGACCATTAATCATCGACAAATATCATTGACAAAAAGTGTAATCAATTAAACATTCTGTATGGCCGACATTGGCATTACTTTGGTGACATTATAATTAAAGCAATGAGAGTTTAGTGCTTTCAAGGCAGAGCACGAGGAGTGTCAGTGTGGATTATGTCCTTTCTGGAGAGTGCCTCCAGAAGCATAGGGACAACATTGAGCTTGCTTACAATACATTCCAATCAGACATTTGTAGACAGTCACCCAGCTAAATACAACTCAGGATTAGTGTCCACGGAATCACACCCCATTCAGGAGCTTTCACCTATGTGAGGTTCATGGGGGAGGAATTACATAAATGGGAATAAAAACAAGAAAAAGTGACCATTTTACAAGCCTGCGATACCTTTAGAAGCTTTGACTACTTGTGACACAGATTGGAAATTTAGACAAGCAATGCTCACCAGTTACCACACATGACAATTATGAAATCATGTGGAACATAGAGCCAAGTCTGCACCATGATTTCCCAGTAAGGATAGAGCCCTAACCACAGGCAATCATGGTTATTAGTGATAACCACTGAACTCAATCAGTGGCAAACCCATGGAGGGCCAGCTATGGTTCAAAGTAGCTCTCTTCCCGAGTCATATGTTTTCAGTTCACTTTCCAATCCAGGAACTCAAATCCAAAGGTATAGTTTGACACCCTGTGTGATACAGTGCTGAGGAAGTGTTGCCTCTCATCCAGATGAGTTAGCCTGTTAAAATTTGCTTATGCGATGCAGGCATCACTGGATATACGTGCATTTATTGCCCATCCGGGAGAGGGCATTGAAGAGCGAACCAAATTTCTACGGATCTGAAGTCACACACGTGCCAGATCAGACATGGGCAATAGGTTTCCTTCACTCTAAAGCACATGGTTGCCATTAGACCAGCTTTTAATCTGCATTTCCTTTCCTCTATTGGATATAAATTTCACTAGCCATGGTGCAATTCAAACCCATGTCATCAGAACATTGACCAGGGGTTCTGGATTACTCTTTCAATGACATGACCACTACAGCATCACTTCCTTCCATCCTGGAGTCCTTTCTGCGCTCACAGTCGATGTACAAAATTCCATGGTACTACTTTGAAGAAGAGCAAGGGACATTATTGCCAGCAACCTGGCTAATATTTATGCCTCAGTCAAGATAACCTTGCGGATTGTGGGGGCTTGCTGTGTGCAAATTGGCTCATCCATTTCCTGCATTACAACAAATCGTAATACTTCAAAACAAGTTTTCATTATCTGTGAAGAACTTTAAGATTACTCTGAGGTTGCAACAGGTGCAATATAATTGCAAGTATTTGGTTTCTTTTATCTTTGACTCGAGTGATGCAGTGACCCGTGCCGGGTTGGCAAATTTATCTGTGTGGCTTAACCCTTGCCCACTCCCATGTGGATGCAAATCCAACATTTTAAATTCCAGTCCTGTCTTCTGTTCTACCTGTCATATGTAACATTAACTAATTGATGCACACAGAATAAGTGATGTAAGGTCACAGGGCTCCACTGAAATTATTTCAGAAAGTGGCAGGAAACAGCAAGCAAAGGGAACTCAATTAATAATGGTTATTCAGCTATAAAATTTATAGTCCATTACTTTGGAAATGATTGAAGTGAATGCTTGAGTAATTGCTAAATAATCACTACATTATTCACTGCACGTCACATTTGCAGAGAACAGGGTCTAGAGGACTTGGGAAGTCATTAGTAAATGACCACCTAGAGCAAAGTCATTGAGAGCTGTGGTAATTGTTCAAAAGAACAATTGTTAAAAGGTAACTCAGTTTGAAGTGAATAAATGTTACATGAATAATCACACAATATGTGTTCCTTTCCAGAGTGACGTCCTGCTGTTTGAGAGTCTGTGGCTCTCAGTTTAAAAATCTTAATGTGGCCTTGAGAATGCCAGTCTTATGCCAGTATTACACTGGGAGGTGATGTCAGGTCATTGACATACTGCTTAAAGATTCCAACCAAATTCATCAAATATCTCAGTAAGGTAGATGGCATGCCACTGCAAAGTTAGTTTTCTTGTGAACACTTATTAAGAGGTGCCATTAGATTTTGTATGTGGCAAAAAAGCTGTCATTGCCCTCTATACAATCTTGCAGTTCAAACACCTTTCTCCTGGGAGGAGCAAATTACTGCAGATTGTTGGAATCTGAACTGAAAACAAAAACTGCTGGAGATCACAGTGGGTCAGGCAGCATCCATGGAGAGAAAACCAGCTGCAGTTTTGAGTCTAAATGACTCTTCATCAGAGCTCTGGATGTTACTACCTGGACTTCAAGTAGACCTGTGACAAGGTGCTGCACAAGAGGCCACTGAGTAAGACAAGAGCCCATGATGTTAGAGTCAAGATATTAGCATGGATAGAAGATTGGCTGTCTGGCAGAAAGCAGACAGTGCGGATAAAGGGTCTTTCTCAGGATGGCAGCCAGTGACAAGTGGTGTTCTGCAAGGGTCAGTGTTGGGACTACAACTTTTCACTTTATACATTAATGATCTAAATGAAGGAGCTGTGGGCATTCGGGCTAAGTTTGCAGTTGATACAAAGATAGGTGGAGAGATAGGTAGTATTGAGGAGGTGGGGAGGCTGTAGAAGGATTTGGACAGGTTAGAAGAGTGGGCAAAGAAATGGCAGATGGAGTACAATGTGGGAAAGTGTGAGATCATGCACTTTGGTGAGAAGAATAAAAGCATGGACTATTTTCTAAATGGGGAGAATATTCAGAAGTCTGAATTGCAAAGAGACTTGGCGTTCTAGTTCAGGATTCTGTCAAGGTAATCTTGCAGGTTGAGTCAAAAGTTAGGAAGGCAAATACAATGTTGGCATTTATTTTGAGAGGACTTGAATATAAAAGCAGGGGTGTACTACTGGGGCTTTACAAGGCTCTAGTCAGGCCACGTTTGGAGTACTGTGTGCAGTTTTGAGCCCCATATCTCAGGAAGGATGTACTAGCCCTGGAGTGGGTTCAGAGGAGGTTCACAAGAATGGTCCCATGAATGGAAAGCTTAAAATACTAGGAATGTTTGAGGGATCTGGGGCTATACTCATCGGAGTTTAGAAGGACGAGGAGGGATCTAACTGAAACTTACAGAATACTGAATGGCCTGGACAGAGTGGACGTTGGGAAGATGCTTCCGTTGGTAGGAGAGACTAGGACCCAAGGCCACAGCCTTAGAGTAAAGAGAAAACCTTTTAGAGCAGAGATAAAGAGCAACTTCTTCAGCCAGAGAGTGGTGAATCTATGGAATTCACTACAACAGAAGGCTGAGGAGGCCAGGTCATTGAGTGCACTTATGACTGAGATAGGTTGGTTCTTGATTATCAAGGGGATCAAGGGTTCCGGGGAAAAAGCGGGAGAATGAGGTTGAGGAATTTATCAGCCATGATAGAACGGTGGAGCAGGCTCAATGGGCCAATTGGTCTAATTTCTGCTCCTATGTCTTGTGGTCTTATGCTTTCTGATGAAGGGTCATCTCCATGGATGCTGCCTGACCCTCTGTGAACTCCACATTTCTCCTTGGTCTCATTCAATGCTTGGCTGCAGATGTACTTAACCTGTTTATCAGCATAAATATTGCCCATCGTGATTGGATTACACATCAGGTTTCAGGGCTCAGAAGCACACCATTTCACACAACTGGTCACTGAACCAGCCTTTAAGATCTCATCTCACCTCATCTGACCCTATCAGAATAGTATACTATTCCATCCTCATTCATGTAATGATTTAACTTGTCTTTAAATTCAACTCCACTATTTAGCTCAATTGCAGCAGTGAGCATCACCTTTCTTCTGGAAAAGAGGTTTATTCTGAATTCTATCTGGGATTTATTAGTGATTATCTTATATTTTATAGCCTGTAGTTTTGGCACTGTTCCCACAAGCCAAAACTTCATCTCAATGTTTTCCCTAACAAACCTTTTCATAATCTTAAAGATCAGGTCAACTGCTCAGTGTTCTCTTTTCTAGAGAAATGAGCCTCAGGCTGTTCAATCTATTCTGATAGATATAATCTCTCATTTCTGATATCATCTGTGTAAATCTTTTATGCACCTTCCCCTTCTTGAAACAGTCCTAAGGCAGCTTTCGTAAATATTAATACCTTCAAGTAATTAGCTTTTCTGTCACATTGTTAGAAGGGGAGGCTTATATTGGTCACAGCAAGAACAGCTCATCAAAATCCATCAAATTTACAGGGCAGAATTTATTTATTCTTTCATTGGGCATAACTGTTGCTGATAAGGCCTGCAGATTTGCCAATCCCTAATTGCCACTTGAACTGAATGTCTGTTTGGGACATCTCAGAGGGTAGTTAAGACTCAACCACATTACTATGGATCTGGAGTCAGACGCAGGCCAGACCAGGTAAGAAAAGTAGAATTTTGTTTCCTAAAAAATGTTAGTGACCAGATGGGTTTTATATGATAATTGATGATGGCTGTCATGGTCACAATTACTAAGACTAACTTTGTAAGTTTTGTTCAATAAACTAAATTTCATCACCTTCTGTGGTGAGATTTGAACCATGCCTCTAGTGATTTAGCCTGGGCCTCTGAATTGTCAGTGCAGTGACAATACCACCACCTCACTATATCGCCAACTGGCACATACCACTCTATATTCTCTTTCTTCATTGCGATTCAATTTATTGTGGATTCAGACAGTTTATTTACAGGCTTCCGGTTTTTGTTATAATAGCACAAGTCAAGAAACAGAATTACGCAGTTACCTAAATTATTTTACATTCATAGAACCCTTACAGTGTGGAAGCAGGCCCTTCAGCCCCACACGTCCATGCTGACCCTCAGATCATCCCACTCAGACCTATCCCCCCAAAACCCACCTAACCTACACATCCGCCAACACAATGGGCAACTACTTTTGGCCAAACCACCTAGCCTGCACATCTTTGGACTGTGGGAGGAAAGCAGAGAACCTGGAAGAAACCCACGCAGACACAGGGACAATATACAAACTTTACACAGGTACCCAAGGGTGGAATCAAACCTATGTCCCTGACTCCATGAAACAGCAGTGCTAACCACTGAGCCACCATTTCCATAACATACACTTGAGTCTCATTAGCCTCCTTTTACTATTTTTATGTTCATTCAGAGGATTTGTCATTGCTGGCTGGGCCAAATACAAACCAAAAGTTCCTCATGGCTGTCTTTGGTAAGCTGCCTTCTTGAGTCACAGCAGTCTATTAGGTGTAGATACACTGCTAGTGAGGAACTTCCAGGATATTGACACTGCAATGCTGAAGGAATGGCGATGTATTTCGAACTCAGGTTGTTTAGACATTTGGAGGGGAACCTGCAGGAGTTAGTGTTCCCATGTATCTGTTACCTTTATTGATCTGGATGGTAGTGGTCATGGGTTTGAAAGACGCTGTGCAAGGAGTTTTGGTGAATTTCTGTGGTGTTTCTTGTCAATGGTACACATTGGAAAGTATGTATGTTTATGGATGTGGTGCCAATCAAGCAGGCTTCCTATTTCACCGGTTCCTATCAGAATTACGTTATACTGTCCTTCATCGTACACATATCTCACTTCCCTTAATTGCATCCATGTTAGTTGCCTCAACTATTCCACAAGGTAGAGGCATTCTGACCACTGTGGGTTGAGAAGTTTCTCCTGCATTTTCTTTTGTATTTATTGATTACTATCATACATTCATGGCTCCTAAGTTTGGCATTTTACATTTGAATATCAGCTTCTACATTGTCAGGCAGATTTTTGTATGGCAAGGGCTGAGAAGCAGCTGCACAGTTTAATAGCTATGAGCGATGGCTGCCTTGTCAGAGGCGCCAGCTTTCAGATGAAATCTTAATGTAAGATCCCAACTTCTTTCACAATCTCAAAAATCTATTTTGAAGAAAAACAGTCAATATTCATCCCTGGATCAACACTCACTGTTTGCCGGGTCTGACGCTGGGTAATTTGGGTAATTGTGCGACAGTGACTACACTTAGAGAGATAGCACAACAGCTGCAAAGTGCTCTGAAACATTATGACTGTGTGAAGGGGGCTATGCAAATGCAAGTTCTTTCTTCTGACAGTATGCAAAGCGAAAACAATTTCATCATAAATTAAGTTGCTCTCATAGGGCTTTGATGATAAACAAGACTATGTACAATGTGAAAAAGAAGTGTGATTCGGAAAGCATCGTGTGCTGTTCCTCCCCTATTTCTATCATGTGTGCTCCAAGCAGAAATGAACAAGGTGATAAATATTACACTTTTATCTAAGGCAAGAACAAAATAAAACTGAACGACCTAGTGCTCCCATCATTAACTTCAGTGGTAAAGCTTTGTCTCACGTGTATCAGCCCACGTGATGCACTGAAGGGAATCTCTCTCAGTCAGAATGCTTTCAACAGCAAAGCCTATAAAGTGTGTTATATTTTAGAATAAGTAATGAACCATTCTTTTTGCACTGTCATTGATTTCAAAGGAAGAGCTTTGGAATGCTGGGCAGCTACTTAACCAAAATCTAACTCTGCGCAATTTTCATGATGCCTTTTGCCAACAAATCAGGT